>NC_089865.1:10645027-10990027 GCF_036373705.1 Amia ocellicauda | reverse complement strand
TAGGAAAATAATTCAGCCAACATGAAAGTGGGCAAAAGGCACAACATTATGTTTCAAGTTTCAATTAGGTAGTCATTGCATTACCCTAACAAGTATGGAGATCGGTTATGCCAGTCATCGTATATGATTGGCATAACTGTTCTCTATCACTGTATAAGCCCCATCACTGACCATCTGCCCATCTTGATCATCAGCAACCATAGCAGGGAACTGGTACAATTTGATCTCTCAGCACTCCATTTTGAAATTGAATCTTGAACAAAAACTACTTTGGGGACAGTAACATAATGCCTGGCCAATAGGCTCTCAGATTTGGGAAATACAGGTGATTTCTCATTGTTTATGTTCAGATTTGTAGATTTTTTCATTTTTTTTGTGGTTGAGATTTGGGTTTACATTTGTGGTGCATTGGAAGTTCTTCATAATATAGTGTTTTCAGAGGAACTAGTGTATCCAACACAGACCGAAACGCATGCCATTATGACTGCTGACCTGGGAAGGGTAGGAGTAATCTTTGGCTATTGTAGAAAGTTTTGGTTTATGACTCACTGTTTGACAATGCTATTCCCTGAATTCGGAGCAGGCCCACTCAGCTCAGCTCCTATATAGTTAGCACTTTGCACATGCACACCATTTCCATGATAATAATAATTGTATTATTATTATGACAGTAAAAGCTTTTGTGTATGTATTTTAATCATTTATTGATTGCAGCAGGTCTTCAGTGTTTCCCCCTGCTGTTATGGTGCAGCCTAATTGTGACCATTGCATTCACAAATAGTGAGTGTTCTCATTGTTTTGTTTTTCATTATATATTTAAATAAAATGGTGTAATTTTGAGGCACAGACAATTTTTTTTGTGTGTGATGCAACACCAAAATAAAATAAAATAATTAAATTTCAAATTGTAAATTTAAAAGAAAAGAAGAAAGAAACAATGAAGAAATATTATCATATTTGCATTTTCAGGGAATAATCTAACCGTGGAACCCCCTCTCCTCATTAGGCCAAATTATATTTAGAATACATACAATTAAAATGAGAGAAATGTCTGTTGCTGATGTACTGTCTGATCAACTCTGTTGTCTCCTTGTACTTTAATATATAATAAAGCCAAAATGTAAAAATGACAATAATAAATGTTCTTTAATATTTTTAACTAACGTTCAGTGAAATATATTCTATATTGAATCCAATGACTTGTTTTATATACATTGCTTTCAAAATTCATGGAAATTCTTATCCAAAGAATTGCATTATATTTGTTTAAATGTGTAAATGCAGCAAATCTCGATTCATCTATAATAAATGTTGAAAGTTTTAGAACACTGAAGGTGTAATGGGTAAGTTAATATTTTTTTAATAATAAATGTCATTCAAATAAACCAAAAATGTATTTACTGTATTACTTTGCAAAGACATTTTTTTTAATTGCCAAAATGTAACGCGTGCCGCATTCATCTGTATATGGTGTATAATTGTTTTTCTTATGCATTTTCAGATACACATTTTAATATCTTATTAAATGTGCTTCAATTTTTTTGCGTATGCAGACTTTTTTTTACACATTTATTCTGGCAAGTTTGTCTATATTTCTAGACAGCTAAGCTATTTCTTGCAGCTAATTTGATTTTCAGTATTATATGGACAGCCATATTAAATGGCACAGTAAAATAAATCATATTTATTTAAACTTTTGTAGCAGCTCTGTAATCTATAACCATTTAATTTCATACTTAGATTTCATACAGTTTAGCAAAAATATTTGAAACCCTGTTAACTTAATTTGAATACTATTTTGCATTTCATCAATATTATAATTGAAATGACAGGAGAATCCATTTGACTATTGTGTTTATTTAAATGGACACCTATTGTAAGTGTAGAAATGAATTGGTTTACAAATTTGCAGGAGACTGATAATTTAACAGTCATGATTATCTATCTATATAGATAGATGTATAGATAAATATGTGTGTTACTTTTGCATTAGGACAAATTAAAAATCCTCTCTCAAATAAATTAAAAAGCTGCCATCAAGCATTTTATTAGTAATTTGCAATTGCTGAATGGGTCAAAGTTTGGTCTGGGCCTAAGTCTTCAGTCAATAATGTTATTATGTCAGTGGACTACAGTATATAATGTTCAAGAAACATGTATTAGCCTATCGTCTATTTTACAGTTCCTCTTGTAAAAAATGGTGTACCAGTCTCGTAAATAAGTTAAAATGCTTTATATGTTACAATGCCAAAAGCAGATAATATATAATGGATTTAGAATAATCACTGATGCTGATCTTGTGATTCATCAACGTCTACCTTTTCAAGCACAAGCACACACTGAGTATATATATTTACAGTAGCAGACACTGACTTGAGTATGAGTAATCACCCAATTCTTAATGGTATACCTTTTCTGTGAGGCGATACATACCCCATTGGCTACAAGTTTCTTCTCAGCGTTTTTACCATGTCATCTATGCTAATCTGATGCAATATCTATTAGTCAGCAATCTCTTGATTTCGCTGGAAAAGTCCACTTCTGTAGAGCATATTACAATCATGTGCATGTTACTAAACTTCTCTGAAATTCAGTAGTAGTAGTTTTCAAGTTAAAAAGTCCTATGTTCCTATCTTACAATCTATTCATTATATCCAGTGGAACATGTTGTATATAAAGTGTGTATACATGTTGCTATCCTACGGTTTAAATGTTTTATTATGTTGTGATTATTAAATTATTCAGACATATATGTATAAGGAAACATTTTGGGGATGCGTTCATTCAGCAAAGGATCGATATAGGCTGCTGCTGATGATAGATAAAGACAGATATAGATGTATGTATGGGTGTGTATATATATAATAGCTAGCTAGAGATCAAGATAAATATAAATACATATTGATAGATTATATTTAAGAGTTTGTGCTTGTGTGTGAGAGACTGTGTGTGTGCATTTTTTTATCCCAGGCTGTGAAAAGTTTTGGTAAAAATGTAGATAAGGGAAACTAAAGTTATGTCAAACAAATTACATTCAAGTTATTAGTGGCTATTTTGTAAATATCAAAGATCCACTTGTTCCAGCGCTTGGAGCTCCATTTGCATTCTGATGAAATTCAAGTGGATGGCTGTGAACTCGGGGGTTATCTCTCATGGTGCAGCGATGAGCCGCAGAATCAGACAGTTATGCGTCTGACCGGCTTGAGAGTCTGAGCCACGAACCTTTTTCTATTCACTTTCTTCACAACAATTAAAATATGCAAAGTGATAATTTTCCTTAAGTAGCCTTAAATGTGCGATCTATTTAAATGTGAGGAAAATTGCCTAAAGCTTGCGGCAAGAGAAAAAAAGAATAAATTATGCAAATAACAGAAAGGACTCTACCACTTGAAAGCCTAATTTTTCTGTAATAAGCATACTGTTTCATTTAATTTTTTGCCTCTTATTAAAAGTGACAGTTCCTTTGCACTGTCTGATGGCTATATCTGACACAAGCCCAGGAAATGACTGCTAGACTAAATGCTAAAGCATTTTGGTAGCTTTTAGATGATAGTTACATTCACAAAGTAATTATGCACTGGAGAGTCCAGAAATAAGGTTTAATTACACAGTAATCGCTTCTGATGGACACTGCAGAAGTGTGAACACTGCCAGACTGCAATCCATCAATGACAAACCCCTGGCCACTTTTAATTCTTCCTCATTTGCATCATAACCTCCGCACCAAGTTGCACAAATGCTGTTAAATGTTAATAGGAGCTGTCTCTCCACTCAAAATGAATGCTTAAGCCATTTCACTTTTTTCCTTTCCTCTCTCTCAGACCTTCATAACTAGCTCCTCTCCGGGAGCAAGCATTAGGCAGAGAACACAGTACATGGTCACTGTTGTGCTAATTGGGAGCAACACTTAAAGTTTTATCTCTCAAGCGCTAATAATGTTCCGTGCTGACAAACCACTGCATAAGTAATGCATTCCAAGGAGGAAAAATAGACATGCTTGGAATAAAAATGCAGCCCACACTGTTGTTTGGAAACTAGCTGTTTGATTGGACCCTGTAGTCATATTTAATCCATATCCTCGGGGACCTAGGACAAAATTACATCTTCATTAATTGAAAACTGGCCGGTTTTAGGTGTCCAGCATACCCACTTATTAATGTTCCTTTTTAAAGCTATACGAAGTTGATGTCCAAGGCTTCTCATTACCAGTTTTCCCTCAACAATATATTAAAAATAACAGCCATGGTCATGCCTTCTCTTCTATTATGCACAATAACCAAGGCATGTTGGTTAGCTGGTGGGAGCTCCTTGCCTTCTGCTTATTTGTAAGTATTTTCACTTATATTACTTGATATTAGCTCTGTTCTACAAGACCCCTTGAATTAAAGCAACCTTTTTCTTTTGTACTTTTCCCCAAAACAAAGTAATGCATTTGTCCAAATAATATAATTATTCTTCACATATTAATTCGCTTTAAAGCTCATTCTTATTCACAACCTTTTTTTTATTCCTCCAGAAACTTTCAGCAAGTCTGTAAGTGAAATATATAGAAAGGGAAAGTCAATATCACTTTTTTTAAATATATATCTATTTCACCTCTTTTTTATCACAAATTATTGAGCTCACCATTACAACTTCTGGGCTGTTTTAGAAGGAGTGAAACAAAGCACACACATTTTCAGAGCGGACTATTTTTTTATACACTACAAGCCCAAAAGGCCTAAAATCCATCTATTCTACCCATTGGAGGATTTGATGTAGAAGGGACAGCTAACACCCTGAACTTGCAAGCACCTGGGAAGCCACAGGAGTTGCTCATGTGTGGAGAACGCAGTTTTCCCCAGCTGCCTGCCACCAACCATCATATGCCATGGCTCGGCCGCTTGGCACTGCTCTGTGGGAACTCCTGTCCAAAGCCAGCAATGGCAGAGGCAGGATTGGAGACCAATTCCTCCAGCTTATTATACAACACCCTCCATTCCAGCAGAATTCTTTCATCCCATGCACTCAGGATTCCGGAAAGTACACTTTTTCAACCTACTTTTTATGCATGTTATCTTTTGTGTTGTAATAGTTCAGATACTTAAAACAGAAATGGAGAGTTACACATTACTAGTGCACTCGTTTGATCTCTTAAACAGGAAAAAGGTTCAATGTTCAAGCCTCCACAGAATTCTGCCACAAAGTTCTGTATCTGGTTATTCTCATTCAACTTGATCCTGCCAACATCTTGATTTAATTTGCCTTTTTTTTTTTTTAAAGAATTTTTTTATTATTAGCTTCTTTTACATATCATATATAAACAGTTATACCATACTTTCGACATCAAGATAGGTTTACCTCCTATCAATACATGAAATGCAAAAATACCCTAAACTAAAATGTAGTATTAAATGTAGTATTAGTATAGATAAGTAGCGGTTCAGGTTACCATGGTTTGTTTTTGTCTGCAGAAAATAAAAATGTAATGTTTCTCGGAATGCAACTATATATGTATGTTTTTTTTATTTAATGATTTGCTAGTTTTATGTACTTTTCTATTGGTGTCCAGCTGAAAAGCTTTGGGGATGGCAAGATGTCAATGCCCAGCTGCAGCATTTTCACTGCAAAGAGCTTTCTTTTCTGTGACTTGTGTGTGTTTCAGGTTTGTGCTTATACATTTTGCTCATTCAGATTCACACAAATGAACATTTCATTATTATTTTGCTCCTCAGATTGCAGACAGAAATACAAACACACATTGATGTGTACTTATCCTGAAGCTAGAGTGTATGTAAGGTAAAACCTACTGTGAATGAAAGGGTAAATGCAAAACAAATTTTATTTCTAATTTAATTGCAAACAAAACAAATGTGATAACATCATCCTTTATAGACACTATTAATAGATTGTAATAATAATCAAAATGTCCAACATGGTAAAAATGTGTCGGGAAATAAGGTAAGGTCAAATTCTTTATTATTATAAAAAGGAGTCAAAGATCTCATCTGTATAAACTATGCATATTAATTATATTCTGTGTAATTGTCATACATTTAAAGGAAATACAGCATCATAACAACAAAAACTTTGTTGAACAAGCAAAAACAATAATTATTCACAGGCAAAGTACGTACGTGCGTGTCCACTCAATGTTTGAATGGGTTTTGCATCCTTCTTATGGATTTGTTCCTATCCTTTAGTAGGAGTTGTAGATATGGCTGTGTTCTTTAAATTGTTAATGTTCTGAAATGTGAAGTTATGTCTAACTATTCACCACAGTCTCATTTCAGTCAGTGATTTTTCTTGGTACTCTGCCACATTTAGGTTTCCTTTAATCATGTTTTCGTATACCAAAAGTATACTCACATTATGACAGCACTATCAGTATATATGATGAGTAAGATAGCATGAAAAAATATTTGCCCAACACCAGATAAAAATGCTTCACATGTTCATACACTATGTACAATTGTTGTTTTTTACCCTTAAAATTCTCATGTAATAGAAATTAAAGGATACCATTTTGTCCTCTTTTTGATGATGAAAAAAATGTAACAACTATGACTGATGGGAGGATGATAGATAGATAGTTTCCAATTAATCATTGTTATAGTAATCCACATATTCCGCAACATATTTTAGTAAAACAACATAGAACATTAGAAATCCTAATTATGTAAAGATATGCTTTTGTTGCTATTCCAGTTTGTTAGGATACATATCTTTCCATGCAAATGATATGATAATATATGCAAAATGGATGACATCTTTAATGCATGACATGGTGATATTAATAACCTATTAAATGACTGTTTTTTTCTTCAGGGGTGTTTTGCATGTATATTTAGCACAGCTTTTACATATCAGCCTAAATGAGTCAGAGATCTGGTACAAATTGCTGTAAATAAAATGCCCCTGTAACCTATTAAAGGTAGGCCTAAATTTGCTGCAATAGTGGTGATTAAGATCACTGATAAATGCTACAGTGACACAGCTAGGCTCATGGTTAGCAGATGGCTCATCTAAATTCTCTGAATGATAGGAACAGAGGTGAACAACAAAAACGAATAAACAAAATTCTGGAAAAAATGTCCAGAGAACATCAAAAACATGTAATGAAAGAAGAGTATGTTGAACTCAACATACCTCAGCCCTGGCTAGTACACCTCAGGGGTATTTAAAAACCTGTCTGAGTTGTCTTGAGTGATCCCAGTGCTACATCTTTAAATGTTTGGTCTGCTAGCTTATTCAATGGGTATTAAGCCTTCTTTTGTGCAGAAAGTGCACACATTTTAATTAACTGATTTATGTGGATTTAATTTCTGATCTCCACTGTAGCTAAATATTGGTCGGAATTATCACAAAATATATTTTAAAAGAATATGTTTCAACTATCGTAAAGCATTTTGTGATACTCTGTTAAAACACACCATAAGTGTCCAAAACAATAGTTCCAAGTGAAGGAATGAAAAGCTATCACACTGCAGGGTATGTACAGAAGCATCCCTACAGATCAGTCTGGTTTTGTACTCTTGAGGAACTCTTAATTCTTCAACTTGTCCACTGGGGCTAGTCTTGAGCATCCTTTGTGAGGGCAATGAATGGATTTATCCCCTGCAAAGCAACAACAGTCGTGTAATAATCGTCTGCTTTAAACGCAAGGGCACATCACAGTCCAAAACAGGCAGTTGGGATGATCCGCGCAGGGCTGAACTGCAAGAAGAGAAAAATATCAAATGTTCTACTGCAAAAGGTTATATGTTATATGTCTCCAATGTGCACATATTGAGGTATATAATGCATTTGTTCAATGTTTCCTATTGTAACAAGTTTTCTTTAATAGTTTGAAAACATTCATAGATACATTTATGCTGCTGATTTTGGAAACAAACCAAAACAATGTTTCTGTTTTGTTTTTAAATAAAGGCATTACTTCAGAAATGTGATTCATTTTAAAGCAATGTTGAGCCAGTGTGTGTATCTGTACTGCACTTGAGATGCAAGTTCTCACCCCAAACCCTAAAGATGCAGGTCAATAAATAAGCAACAATGCCAAAAAATAAATATACATCAGTTTAGCTCGGTGAAAATGCCTGGCCCGGCCTATCTGTGACAAAAGCTTGAAATTTTTTCACCGCTGCTTTGTTTCCTTAGTATCCAGGAAGATTGACCTACTACTTCGGCAATAAAAATAAGCTTCTAAATGGATGATCAGCAAATGAGTTAATGCTTAGTGAAATTGTCTACTCACCTTTATTGTTCTCATGTATCTTCTATATGGAAAACAATCTATACCATGGTATATGTATTTAAGTTAAGAATGTGGTATCATCTATTTTACAGTTAAACCATTCAACATAGGTTTGTTTGATCCAGGTCTGTTCAGTAGTTTAGAGTTATTTGTGGGGTAACTTTATTTAATCGTACCTTTCAAAACAACTTGAAATTGTGTCTGACAACTAAGCACAGTGTTTACAGTTAATAGACCTAGATATTACTTTTGTATTCCCAATGCTTTACATTGTCAGTGTTTAGTATTTTATTTCATTCTGTTTTTTAAAATTCATACTATGTATAATGTACCATGAATCTTTCGAAAAACAGGTAATGAAAAGTGATGGTAATGAATATGGTATTACAGTTTCCAAGTACAAGAGGTTAGACCGCAGAGGTGGTGGGTTAACCATACACTACATATTAAAATTGCCTATAAGCACAACATTATGAATAAGAAGCTTCAATTATGGGTCAAACTGGTACACACAAGCTCAAATGGCATATAAATACCAATCTTGGACACTAACAAGATCTCTTTATGGTACAAGAAAATCAAAAGTGCATTTAGTAGAGGAGAGACCTTTATAATGGTGCCAATCAACAGTATAGAAGCTTAAATTGCACTGGTAGAAATGGTTAATGAGTGACTTATAACTCAGTTTGTCAAGGTACCCACAAGAGGAGGTGCTTGTATTGATCTAGTCTTTTCAAATACCCAAAACAGGGTAAGGATGACAAAGGTGAGAGAACCACCGACAAATTGTGAACACAATATAGTATCTATTGGGATTTTTTTTTTTTTTTTTTTTTTTAATGTACAAGATGTGTTTAAAGTAATGGTTTATAGTTTCAGAAAAGCAGACTTAGAAGGAACGAGACAAAGCATATAAGTAGGCTGAGGTCACACAGATATGGAATCAGTAGAAAATGAATGGTTACAGTTCAGAATTATATTTTGCTAGAGGCAGAGAGCAGATTTATCTCAAAAGTAAGTAAATCAAAGTCGAGGAAACAGTCGTCTAAATGGTTTAATAGATGAATCAAGAATAATATCAGGAGGAAGAAAGCATGTTACAGGCAATGTAAAAGGGACCATGACCAAAAGAAACAAAAAAAGAGTACACTGAGCTACAGGAGAAAGTCAAGAAATAGGTTATAAATACTAAAAGAGAGAAGCCATAGAATATTGCTTTGGGGGCTAAACTTATACAAATACATTTTCCAGCACTTTAGCAGCAAGAGATCAATAAATGAACAAGTGTCTAAGACATAATAACAGACTAATTGTAGATGAACAGGTTAACAATTTCTTTGAACAAGTAACACAGGCAATGGATACTATTATATCTTGTCATATTATATACTGTGATTTCCTGAAGGCTTTTGATAAAGTTCAAAAGATTAATTCTCAAAGTAAAACGTAGGAAGTCACTGCAGTTTATTCAGGAGTTGCAAATCTTTTCTCCTTGCAAGTCAGCTTGAAATATTGTGGACAGGTGATATTAAAAACACACATTTTGATGTCTCATCAGCCCCCCTCCCCCAAAAATTCTATGATTAGAAATGACCTCCATGCCACAT
The DNA here is from genome assembly GCF_036373705.1 of Amia ocellicauda. NCBI lineage: Eukaryota > Metazoa > Chordata > Actinopteri > Amiiformes > Amiidae > Amia > Amia ocellicauda. The sequence goes on along the minus strand of NC_089865.1, from coordinate 10,980,187 downwards.
CCAAAAATACTGTTGGATATGTCCAAGATATCATGGTGGATTAATGGAGACCAGACAATTCTATAGTTGCTTGGAGAACAGCAAAGAAAATGTTAATGAGACACTACTAGCTTCAATATTCAAGACATCAATATTTTCAACAAAGAGGATTTTCCTACAGTGGCATTTACTGAATGGCTGATTGAGTTAATATGTAGTTTAACCTGTGGAAAATGATGCATAACAAACTGGACATTCACAAAGTCATTAAGACTCTGATAACAAAATGCCTCCCCCCGTGAAATGTTTAGTGAAAATTCAAAGGCATGAGCATTCTGCAAAAAATCTTGTTTAAATGTTTTAACCTAGATTTTCAGTTAGTCAATTAGTCAGCTTACAGTGTAATACAACTTAGAGTAAGGTAACACATCTTCCTGCCAATGAAAACTAACCAGTGATGTAATAAAAAATGACAAGACTCGGCATTAGTGTCAGTCCACTAATGCATACTTCTGGCTGTTTTAAATTACACCGATCAGCCATAACATTATGACCACCTGCCTAATATTGTGTAGGTCCCCCTTTTGGCACTAAAACAGCCCTGACCCGTCGAGGCATGGACTCCACTAGACCTCTGAAGGTGTGCTGTGGTATCTGGCACCAAGACGTTAGCAGCAGATCCTTTAAGTCCTGTATGTTGCGAGGTGCGGCCTCCATGGATCGGACTTGTTTGTCCAGCACATCCCACAGATGCTCGATTGGATTGAGGTCTGGGGAATTTGGAGGCCAAGTCAACACCTTGAACTCATGATTCATCAGACCAGGCCACCTTCCTCCATTGCTCCGTGGTCCAGTTCTGATGCTCACGTGCCCATTGTAGGCGCTTTCGGCAGTGGACAGGGGTCAGCATGGGCACCCTGACTGGTCTGTGGCTACGCAGCCCCATACGCAACAAACTGCGATGCACTGTGTGTTCTGACACCTTTCTATCAGAACCAACATGAACTTTTTCAGCAATTTGAGCTACAGTAGCTCGTCTGTTGGATCGGACCACACGGGCCAGCCTTCGCTCCCCACGTGCAACAATGAGCCTTGGCCACCCATGACCCTGTTGCCGGTTCACTATTTTTCCTTCCTTGAACCACTTTTGATAGGTACTGACCACTGCAGACCAGGAACACCCCACAAGAGCTGCAGTTTTGGAGATGCTCTGACCCAGTTGTCTAGCCATCACAATTTGGCTCTTGTCAAAGTCGCTCAGATCCTTACACTTGCCCATTTTTCCTGCTTCTAACACATCAACTTTGAGGACAAAACGTTCACTTGCTGCCTAATATATCCCACCCACTGACAGGTGCCATGATAACGAGATTATCAGTGTTATTCACTTCACCTCTCAGTGGTCATAATGTTATGGCTGATTGGTCTACATGCTTTACTTTATCCGTGTCCCATGAAGTTGAAGCATAATCAAAAATATAACGATGGGAAAGTTGAAGCTATATGTGAACTGCATACATTTGATAATCCATCAGTAAACATTTATACATTCACATTAAAAATACAAACGTTGTATCACAGCGTATTAAATGAAATGGATCATAAGAAAGGAGGATGGCATGAATCCAAATTTGTTTTTCAATAGGCATGTGTACATTGAACCTTATTCTCATATAGATAGTATTTATTAACTCAAATTTAAAACTGTTTGTTAATCATCATCAGTCTAGTGATTTATACTGTGATTAAAGAGAAAAACTGTAGATAAACTTCTTTGCTTCTTTGAGGAATCATTTACAGCTGCAGATGACAAGACGATTATGGGATGGTGGGATATCATTTTGTTTGCTATGCACTGTTGGTCTGAATCCTGTCGCTCCACTAGTGCTGCCCCTATGCACCCAAAAAAGGAACCGCTTCAAAGACACCACAAGACAATGTATTAATATACAGTAACAATCTAATCATTACTATAATGGACATATCTGTTGTTCACACATTTTGTGGTGTGATTTTTTTTTTGTATTGTTTTAGCCGAGCTTAATAAAACAGATTTTTGTTATGAGGGCATTGTTTGCTCTTTCTACTCACTACATAAATAAATTAGTACATGTATAAAATTGACACATAATTGAAATTATCCCACAAACTCTTGGATGGTCTGATATTTAAACACCACTTTCCACCGAGGTCCATCCGGAGTGCCGTGTTTGTGCTGCTCACTGCTCTTTTCCCCTGCCAGAATGGAGAATTGCCAATTAGTGCTGGTGATTTCTGCCATGAAGCCTCTTGTCCAGTAGCACCTGGCATCCCTCCAAGTGGATGTGTGAAGAGTGTGAACATCTCCCACTTACCTTGTAAAGGTAACTAATTGGTTTTGTGGATCTTGCATTTTACCAGACAAAAGTTACAGTACAAGCTTACAAAGGATTTTTTGTTTTATTTACAAATATGACAGATATTTTAATTTAGTCCATTATCACTCTAAAATGCATCATTGTTAATATTTGTAGTAATGGTAGTATTAATTATAGCAGGAGTAAAATAAAAAAATCTGCTGTAGACTCACAATATGAAAATAGCTGTATGGCTCCACAGCATATGTTTTGGAGGATAAATGTTAGATGTCCACATCTCTCCTGCCTTTGTATTATTATAAGTATTATTAGCCTAGGCCCCTCCACCAGATATAAACTCAACGCCATTGCTGCAAAAGCCATGACAAATTGACCTGTGATTTGTTAGTTATATTGCATTTTTCAAAAGCAGCCAATTAGTACAAACAAAAAAACGTCCCAGTGAAACTTTCCATTTCCAATTAACATATATTGCTTTCTTTCTTTCTGTGATTCTAGTTCCCTGTCATTGCAGCTTACAGCTCTATTATAAGTATACTTATTATTATAATTGTATAAACTGTGTTGAAATGGGTCATGCATCTGTGGTATCACGACATTACAATGACTGATCGTGACGTCATCACCGCGTCTCCTGCAGCTCGGACAATAAGTGCCACCACTGTGCCGACTATTACAGGGTTAAAGCAGCAATACCATATACAAGCAATCATTATGGTGTTCACAAAATGTAGTATTGCTATTATTATATGTGGCTCAGGCTGAAGTGTTGGGACAGCGACCCTTGTGCATAACCAATTCATACGAACCAGCGCAGGCAATCAAAGTGGTCGCTGCAGACTGCCTTTGTATTTGTATTTTTCTGAATGTGCGATTGCTTGCGCTGTCCTTCGTCTTCTCCGAGGTAAATATATAATTGACTGGATTTATTTGATAATACTAGTTGCCGTGGGGAAGACAAATGTGCTGATTCACGGTTGTCCCGCTTGGCAGGATGTGACGACACGACACATCCGGATTACCCGCGCAGAGTTTACATGCGGAAGTTTGACAGCCGCCATGATTTGGTAAGTTTTACATTAAAATTTTTAAAAGTTGCTTATCTGATGGACTCGATCTGTAAGAGTGGTATGCATCTTACCGTTACAATAACAGCACGCACTACATTAATTGTGCTTAATGCTATATTTAAGAGAGCTGTAAAATAAGGTATTTTAGATTCCTCAATTGATACATTTTTAATTTTAACTTACTTGTGGTTTAAACATGCAAGGCCACATTGTTTTTGCACTTAACACACCAAAAAAAGATGTCAAGTGTAAAACCCAATACCCAACTCTCATTTCTCATCCAGCTCCCCCACACAAGCAGACTCATTTGTAGAAGGAGACATTTTTTTAATTAATTAATTAATTAATTAATTAAATAGTAAGTATTCCAGCCATCTGAAAGTACCCCCACGGATTTGCTTTTCTTTAGTTCAGTAAGAGATTTAAAATGTATTGAAATATTACATTATTAAAATTACACTGAAAATAAATATGGCAGTGTTTGTACAGAGTAGTTTTTCCTTCTTTGTGGTGTATATAAGCTGAGCTGTTCTTCCAAATTTACTCTCTATTATTTATAAAACAGAACAGGTACAACTGCAGAAACAGAGGGATATAAAATGATCAGCATTTTAAACCTTTTCTGACCATTTATATCCTTGTGTGTCTTGTCTTTCCCTTTAGTCTATGAGACTTCTGCTTTGAAATATCTGTTGCCGAACCAATCATTTAGACATGTTTATGACACATAAACTATATAACTATGCTATACACATGTCAAAACTGCTGTGTTACATGTCAGGGAATTATTGTGCATTTTGTAAGGGTGATGGAGGACAGTGGACAGTCCAGTGTTTTAACTAGTATTACGTACTGCACCAAAGACATTAGTTTGTTTGCAAAGATGCTATTCCTATTTCCTGTGTCTATCAACATTAGCCTTAAAATGTCTGATGTAATTATTACCACATCTTAATGTGAATCCTGGTAGTAAACAAAAAGTGAACAAAACTATGGTTTTCTGTAGTTACATTTGTAGATAAAGTTAAATTTGGTCTATGACTGATACTACCCTATTGTCTCTGTGTTTCTGTTTGCAGAAATGAGTGTGTGTATGTATTTGTATGTATATATATACACACACACACACATATATATGTTTGTGTGTGTGTGTGTGTGTGTGTGTTTATATGTATTAGAAAGATCCCTCAGAACAATCAATACCACATAGCTGCTTTTGGACCCTTTGCTGTGATCTCTGAATGCAAGAATTCCTTGAAATATATTTTCACTCCAGGGTAAATTTAGCTAGTATTGGAAAGGCTGTAGTGGCTGTGGGCTCCAGTGTGCCTGCCAATGCCCACTCCTAATTAGCAGCCAGCTGTGCAGTTTAAAGTTAAGAATCTAAAACAATTTCAGACTTTTTTTTCCCCTGCTGTCTGTCATGAAGTAGAATGGCTGTGGAGTAAGAGCGTTGCGTTGAGCAATACCTTCGTTCACGCTGGTGGAAGTTGAAACCCTGCACCAGGACATGTGACAGCGTTCCCATTGTCCAGACTGCAGTGGTTTATAGTGGTTAGGTGTCAGAATAGTTCCTTCTACCCCTGTGTATTGAAGCTGCAGAAACGGGAACATCTACCCATGCTTTCCCCTAATGAGCCTACATTGCTTCTGCATGAACTCTAATCTCACAAGGTCAGCTCTAGCCACAAGAGAAGTGACCATTCTGGTTTGTGCATTTGAACTAGTTCTGCACTTTGGGATTAAGTCCAAATCATATGGAGCTGGAATTTGAACTTAAAAACATCTAAATGTTTAAGATCATCATCACCCACTGGCTTCACATTTAGTTAAGCCATCATGTCATCTAGTTACCCTTTATGCAGTGAAATTCTGTGGTGTCTAGGGATTTAATGATGTAGCCATCTGAAATGATACTTCCACCACTGGACTGGTGCAATAAATACATTCATTAATGCTCAGAAACGAAAGCCCAAAATATCCTATTATTTAAAAATAAAATCTTAATAAAAACTTAGCAGAATAATGACATTATATGCATGTTTTAATTCTGTGGCAATTATCTCTTTTAAATGTAGAATTTCCAAGTAACATTTTAATTACAACAATAAATTAAGACATGGCACCAGTGTGGTATAAAGTCGAGCAGTTTGATTTCTCATTAATTTCTTAATTACTATTTAGAATCCCTAATTGACTGTAATACCTAGAGCGGTTATTTATCAGAGGTCGTATCAAATATAGAAAACTGTAGCAGACAGTAGAAAAGAAGGCTTAGTTATTGTTATTTATTTATATTATTGTAAAATGTCATGGCTGACATATTTAGCTCCTGGACATTGGAATCCTTTTAGTGACTCTTAACCTGTGACTGGAAACGAGTCGGGGTAATGAAGAATGGATACACTATTGCACACATCCAATAACCAAGACATTCATATCTTTATTTGAAACATATCATTTCATTTGTATTTATTGTTCTTTACAATTGCTGTTCCAAACAAGTAACTTGTGTAATGTCATTATCTAAATATATCTACTGCTGCTTTTGACTAGGACATGTTTTTCCAAAATGAAAGAAATGCAAATTGATTTTATATCCAAAGTGACATTTTTAAAGGCACTGTACATTACATTATTTTTTTTTACTGTTCCAGTCCCTGATATGAAAATCAGTTGTAAATGTCAAACTTCAGCCAGCTACTATTTTCGTAGGTTTGTGTTTATTGTGATGATCACTGAGCAAAGCTGAATTGGTTTATGACAGATCAAGTTAAACTGTACGGCTTACATTTTTTTCCCTCTGTGTCCTTTCATCTCTTCAAGAGGAGATCTTTAATAGATTTTGCACATGCATTAGCCACTGCTTACAAGATTACTGGTCTGCAAACAGAGTTGTATGTTCTGAATAACATTTCCATCAGAAAAGTGAGACATGGTCTGATCTGATTCTTAATGCAGCTTTACTCATTCGTAATGGAGCAACTTCAATAAAATTCATGTAACCTGACAGTTTGTAAAATTGTTACCAAACAAAACCCTTTTTTATTTTACCCATCCCAGTATTTTTGATATACAGAACACTGCTAAAAACACTATTACAATGATTAGAATTTTTAAATAAATTTTGTAGTAATATTTTTTTGTTTGTTTACAATGAAAAATAGTCAAGTCCTTTTGTTTTGCTTATATATAATGTTTTTAGTCCAAATTAAAAATAGCATACATATTTTTACTTGGAGACCGAGAAAAGAAACCAGATGTTCACCAAATTGTTGGGGTTGGGGTGGGGGGGCACTATAATTCATTTTGAAATATATTTTATTGCTGACTTTCTGTTTTGGCAGTCCATTTATTTTAAAACGGACGGCATTCTTTAAAGCCACTGCCCTGTTCCTGTTAAGAAATGACCTGTATATATGATTGAGATATTATTCATTGGAGAAGTATGTATTAATTGTCTAATTTCATGTAATGTCTTATGTCACTCATTTATAATGAAATCAATCATAAGATAATAAATGCAATCTACATAGATGAACATCTTCCCTTTTTTAAATGAAATGATTTATAGGTTAGGTTGTCAGTTTTCACATGTTTAAAACATATTCCACACATCCATATTTAAAGACATAAGTACATTGATTTGAATTGTAGATGTAAAAAGCGCTTTTTTATCCACAATACAGAGATTAAACTAGAACATTTAATCAATAATACAGAAATAAATAATGAGCCTAAAATGCTACTAAACTATATTTTCTATCACAAAAATAAATAAATGTGTGTATATATATATATATATATATATATATATATATATATATATATATATATATAAAAACAACTATATACAAAGGTTTAAAATGGAGTAGGGATTAGGTTTAATCTGCAATTAACAACCTAAACAAAATATTCTTAAATTTGCTGTAATTTCTACAACAATAATAGCAATTATTCCAGTGTATAAATAAAAGTACATTCACATTTCAGGATACAATATAGGCCTATACTTGTCAGTTTTATGTCTACATTAATTGAAAGATAGTTGTTTTTAAACTGACTTTTATTTTCTTAAGTCTGCAGGAATCCGCTGGCTTTTAGGCTATCTGTCATCCCACTGATATCTAATCAGCAGCGTTTCTAATTAAATTCAAGAATATATAATATAATCAATGCCTGAGAGGTAATTGCTGTGGTTGTGTTAAGTCTCTTCCAAAGTTACTGTGTCCTTAGCAGGGAAAAGAGTTTAACTGTACTGTACATGTTGGACGATAAAGTGCCAAGCCTCTGAAAAAGCACTTGGCTTTTCTGCCCCAGCATTAAAATGGTCTTGTAAATCTTAATTCCAACAACACAAGCACCTAAGAGAAAGATGGTGGAAAGGAAGAAACAGCAGCCTTAGCTCACACTTAAAATTAGTAAAGGGAACAATGCAACTTTGAGCTCTGAGGATTTGATAGCAATAGAGAAAAAAACAGAAACAAAGGCAAGCAGATGGCTAAAGATGAAGGTCAAATCAGATTGAGAAGTTTGTCAAAATGTGATGACATAAGCAATCTGTAAACTGTTATTGCACCTAGCTGGAGGTGCTGAAAAACATTTTGAAATTACAAAAACACTGGAGTTGCCAGCATACTGGCAGGAATGATAGCCCGAAGTGTTTTTTTTCCCCTCTCTCTCTCCATGGATGAATGCCAGATGTGGAAAGCAGCATATCTGGAATTAATGATATTAAACATGCTTTTCTTTATGCTCAATAATAACTCTATTATGATTGATACAAAACTGCCGACACTTTATCTGGTACAAATGGAATCGTCTGTCATTGAGTATATTAAATCATCAATTTGAGCATGATGAGGATCATTTAGGGTAACTAATCATCTGTCTAGTTTGGATGTCTTAAAGGCTGATCAGATAGTGGTTTTGAATACTGGTAGAGCAACCATGACAATCTAACCCTTCCATGTAAAGATTGAGAGAGGCCCATTATGCCGGCAGCCTGTGGCAATATCATGGCTTTTTTTCTACATAATACCCAGCTGTAAATAAATCACTCTATGCCGCAAAGTTTATTGATCACAAGCACTTCCACGCTTGTGTCTAGTGAAGTCTCTACAGAATAAAATGCTGCTTTATATTTTGTCCTGTCAAAATATTAAACGGCTCTGTCAAGCGGAGTCAGGCTTGCAGTGATAGTGTAATTCTACTGTACTACTCATGACTTGTCTCCTTACTGGGCTCTGCCTCCGTGCCGTACTGTGTACAGTAATATAATGTTTATATATACCTACATATATTTAGATACACATACATATGTAGATAGGTAGATACATATTGCCATAGTGGCTGTGTGCATGGTGCTAGGAACTGCAGGGAATATTGTTTGAGATCTTAATTTCAATATACTCACCAACCTGTCTGCTTAACATAGGATTGAACATCTTTCCCCAATAGGAAGACCTTCAACCAGTAGACAGTGGTTGGAGATGATGATGTTTACTAAAGTGTGACTTGACTAACAAAATCAATGCTTTATTGCAATGTCCTGTAAAAACCCAGTCAGTTAACAATTGAAAAGACATGGGCTCTAACTGAAAACTATTCAGCAAAATCAAGTTTATCAGAGGAAAGATGATGTGCATGATATTCATATGCCTATTTCTGTGCTACATAGATCATTTTCAATGTAATTGTTGTACAAAGATTTCAGTAAATCTGCTCAAACTAATCAAATAGTTTTACAAACTATATGCTTTAGAAGGCTTCACAAGTTGTGTCCTTGTGAAAAGCACACAATGGAAGATCACAGTTTATTTCAGGTCTTCACTTATTGTGCTTTTTATTATGAAAACTTTACTTTATGCATGCCCAACAAGATTGTTTTCCCCCTTGCTCATTCAGTATACTTGACCTAATTGAAATTTCTGTTGTGCCTGCACCGATTGCAATTAGGGAAGGAGCACTACTATATATTATAATTGTATAATACTGTTGGACACCAATTTTGTCCATGTTGTCATACTCTAAGCCAAAGGTGAATTTCATGGTGCTTGATATAAATACAGGTTCACATAAAAAGAAGGGTCAAGGCATGCTAGACTTTCACTAGATATGTTGTTGTTAACTTCTACCTAATAAGTAGCTTGAATGAATAGAAATATTTTTCTCCAAATTTCAGTTGTATTTTGTTCTACTTCATATGATGTATTTTACCAAAATTAATATAATTAATGTAAAGTATTTTATTCTTGTACATGTACACTTAAATAAAACATTACGCTCAATCAAATGATCAATGGGATTCCCTGCTTTTTCCAGATTGCTGCCTGTGGCATTGAGATGTTTTTTTTTTTATTATTAAATATACAGGTCAATTGTTTAGGTCATGAGAAAATTACAAAATCATCTGTAAGACAATTTTTTTAAAGACAGTCTGCTGGAGATCTAGAAAATGTTTGAAAATTGATTACAGTAACTCCAAATGACACTGGTTTCTATATGTGGGAATCTACATTTGTCACACTTTTCTGCGGTGAATTGATGTTCAAAATATACAGCTTTTTACATCAGAATAAAATATTAGTAATTTTTTTGTAATGGGGTCTGACTCTGGAAGGATACCTATCACAATGCATTATGTGAAGAGCTCCTTTCTTGAAATTCCCCAGACAATAGGAGTAAAAAGTTCCCTATTCAATTTAGGTCATACATTGTTTAATTTGAGCGAAACCAATACCTTACTTTAAAAACTCAGGTATACATAATGCTGTACAATAATAATACAGCTTAATATACACTGAAGTCTTGTGTATGTGCAACATACAACTAGACATGATTACTAATGTTCTGTGACCACTAGTTGTGCAGCTGTGCTAATTCCACAAGTTCAAAATAGTGAACACACTATTTTAATTACTCATAACTCACATGCATGACGTAATGCTTGGTCATGCTTGATTTACCTGCTTACATAAGAACATACGAAAGGTCACACACTAGAGGAGGCCTTTCAGTCCATCTTGCTGGCTTGGTTGCAAGTAATTTATCGATTCAAGAATCTCATCTAGAGTCTAATACTTACTTTGGCAGTGTCTATTTGTTAAATGTTATGCAGATGTTCACCTTAAACAGGCGATCTACACAAAGTAAGATAGTTTTGTGAGTACTTGTAAATGCTCATCGGAAAACATTTTGGTTGAATTACCCTTATTTTCCTCAAAAAAAAAAGCAGATACTGTGTTTCTCATTTTTAAAGGTAGAACAGGCAGCACTGTCTTCATAGTTTAATTATAAAGAGTATTTGTTTAAATGGTTTCTTCCCTATTATTAATTGGTTTGTTTCACTAATACAATTACAGGTGATATAGGGGAAAGCTGCAGTGTTTAAAGCTCTTTCAATGTGAAGAAAGTTCAAATGACTTAATTTTATGCTGTTGCCACCAGTGCCTCAAAAATATTGTTAGCAACTGCTGAACAAATGGTGCTGTATTCTTGTAGTGAATGTTAAGCATTTTAAAATTGCAGTCAGTTATTGCTACTGAGGGTAGAAAAAAGAAAAACATAGCTTTGTGTGCGTCTGGATATATATATAAAAAATCTTTCGGTGACATTTCAATCCATAAATGCAAATGATGATGCCCACATTTGTGATGATAATGCATTGTTTGGATGTAGGTTTGAAACTAAAATAGGAAAAATAATACTTTTTAAGCTAGTGGGTAGAATGTATTGATTGAAGATGCATTGCAGCACATTCTTAATAAATATTCATCGCCAAATCTGATTTGAAACTTTAATCAAAAAATGGAAGATGTGGCTTCAACCAGTTTTTATTGATAATTTGTATTTTTGCACGTCGCAACTCGTGTGTCTACATCTTCTTGGCGCTGATATTCCTGTTGAAGATTGCTCCGTCCAGGAAAGTGTTAAACTCTAAGAACCCTTATTAGAGGACACCTCATGACTGGCAATCAGTGCTAATAAGATTCGTCTCCTCTTGAAAGATTCACAGAAAAGCCCTCAATCCATTCTGAGCACATTCAAAGGCAAGGGACTATGCACTCCCCTCACAAGTTCATTATCATTCTCAGGTTATCCCAAGCCAAGTGAATCAGGAACGCAAATGAATTAGTGAGAATTAAGGAGCCTCTATGGTCTGAACCCTCTCCAAATCTCAGCTAAGATGAAAGGTACACACTGATGTCTTGTGTCCCACGGTTCTTGGAATTGGAGCCCCAGTGCCAAGCCGCCTCCTCCAGAGTCCTACAGAAATGTACAGGCAGTTAATGTTGCCTAACGTCTCCTGACCGCGGGTTTAGCCATGTGGGAAAAGTTTTACAGGGCTGCAAAACCAAATCCCCCCTCACTCACGATTAATTACACCAGAGCAGCTATAGCACCTAGCCGTCAATGATCCCTCTCTAAGCATGCCTTTCTCTCATCTCTGCCATTCACTAATAATCAAAGACTCTTCAGCTGCCTTTAAAAGGTAACAGCAACAAGCAGAAGGGAAAAAGGCAGCGGTGTGACATTTAGCTGTAGTATTTGAATGTGAAGTCACCGGTACTTTTTTTTCTTCTTAAAAATGCCTTCTCAGCACCCTAATGTTTCAGAGTAGAGGACAGCAATGGGAAATGGTGATTGTAATAAAAAAAAAAAAAGGACAGGTTTAGGAAACTGAGAAAACAAACAGCCATAACAAGTAGGGAGGGGTACTTTACTGTGGCCTTTAACGCTCCCCTATTCATGGTCTCCTCTAACCTTAGAAAGTTCAAAGTAACATTGATATATTTTTGTCACCATATGAAGGGTTTCTCTCTGGTCTATTTATAGTGTCAAGAATCAGGTTTAAAAAACTATAGCAAAGCTTTATGGAAAAATGCAAAGATTATGTAATATGTTCTTTTCATTGTATTTTATAACTAAGTATTGTCTCACAAAATAAAATTTGATTATAGTATTATAGTACTATTATATATGTATAATATATATAGTATACACACACTCATTTACGTATGTTTTTTGCACTACATTATGGTGAATTTGCCTAATACTGGACTTACACAAGGCTTTGTATTAAAATTATTTGGAAGAATTCAAGCATATTTGCAAATTGTTCTTTAACAAAATGTGAGCATTTTATATATATATATATATATATATATATATATATATATATATATTATCATTAGGAATCTGCTGTATATAGGCATGTATATCTAGATACTATTTCAGTGAAGTGAAATAGCTGCATGTTGTTTACTACACAGTATTTAATTGACTGATTTTTATCACAACATTTGGGAAAAATTATTTATCCACAGCACAATCTATCTGTCTATCTCTCTCTATCTATCAGTCAGTCAAGACACACCCGCACCATTTTTTTTAAAGCCCTTTTCTGCAGCAGACTGCAGTAACAGCATCCGTTCCCGAGCTAGTACAACATCACACCCTGCCCTTGTGCTGGACGAAAAATGACCAGTGAAACCCCAGAGGAACTCTCAAATTTCTGCTCTCTCATTTCATCAGCTGTGGAATATCTCTCAGGCACGTCCCACGTTGTGAAAAGTGACATCTGCCATTCCAAACAAAAAGCAAAATGTTTTCTCTCAACTGTCTTCAACTTAAAAAAAAAAGAACAAAACAAAAGAGCTTTTAGTACCCATCTAATGAAAATCCTACTTAATTTCTTAAAAGATCCCACTAATCTTCAGTGTATTCAAGACATGTTTGTATTTCAGTTGATTTGTGTTTCAGATGTCAGTAACCTTTAAATCCATCTGTAGTCTTTCTCTAATGATTATCCCATAATTGAATTGTATGTATGTTTCACAAATCTATTTATCGATGACAGCGCCTCAATTGATCTTGCTAAATTTGCATGAAAATGTATTTCACAGTAGCAGTAACTAAAAACTCATAAATGATCACTTTTTTGATTAGCTTATTCTCCTGTTTAAGCTGATTTTTTTCTTCTTCATGTTAATAGAAATATGGAATACATTCAAACTTGTTCTTTACTAGAACAAAGCAAACATTGATAATTGACTTAGGAATGTTTAATGAGTCAATTAATTTGTTTAATTAAGAGCAAATAATTTTTTCTCTTGCTGTGGCACCAAAATAAACATTTCAAACTTATTTCAGGGAACACTTGATAATTAAAATAGCTGTACTGTGATGCAAATAAATCACTAAATTATAACTTGTATTACAGATGTATTAAACATTCATAAAATTACACGTCTTCAGATTTTGCTGAAAAATAACACAAATCACAATCATTATTTATGTATTAGACATATTTCTTCTGTAAATCTGATTATTCATTCCAGTTCAGATATTCATTTATTTTTTATTCAAATTACATTTCCAATGGGTTCAAGCATTTCTATTGCAAAGTTAGACGTTCATTTCAAACCTGGCTCTTGTGCACAGTCTGAATAAAATGGTCTGAAAAGTCATCTTACAACATCCACCACTGGCCTGCAGCCACAAAAATGCTAACAGATCAGGAGTATTGCTATGTGCGGGTGCCTTCTGGACTAGGCTGGAGGTGAAGGAGAAAGTATCACACTATCCTTGTCAGCTGCAAGGGTAATTACTGCTGGCTGAAATTACTCAACATTTGTTTATAAGCTCCCCAGAGCATGCTGTAAATAGATTGTCTGTTATAGTCCAATCGCATTAAAACCCTGCTCCTCACAAACTGCTACCTCCTGTTTGCTGTAAGCTAGACGGAGCAAGCCTGCTGCTCACTTATTGAACAGCTAGCACCAAAGAGCCGTGTTAAATGTGATTGTTTTTCATTAGCTACATCCTGTCCAATACTTCATTTGTACTTTGTAATTAAGGAATACTGCCATGCCACATCACCTTCATTAACTGACTATATGCTCACTCAGACAGTGTGTCCCTTTATCTCCCCCTTATTTTTTAACTGCCACTTGAAAATTTGAATGCAACAGAAATGTGTTACTTATATATATTGCCTATATATGTATATATTTCTGTACACACACATATACACTGTACTTTTACATACATACATTCATACATACATCAGTATAAAAAAATGAAATCAGGCAAGATCTATTCCTGTATTCAGTATATAAGATAGTTCCTGTCAAATATGACATTCTGAAACACTTGACCCACAAAAATGAATTCTTGGCTAGGGCCTAGTGACAGTACAGAGAGATTCATCCTCCTGAAATGTAAAAACAAAAAAAAAATTGGGGGGAAAAAAGTACATGGCACAGGAGAGAAGTAAAACAAGAAAATGTGTTAATTTAATTGCAGCAAATGAGTTCCATATAATCAGAAAGAGATGCATAGATCCTTACTTAGTCTTGTGAGGCTACTAGATTCCTTGTCATTTTATAAATCTGCTTTAAAAAATGGAACTGACAGATTATCCAAAGAAAAAAAATGATACCATATTTCTATTGAAAAAAACAACAACAAAAAACACTCCCTACAGCTAAAGAGACATTTAGTTTACACACAGACGAAAAAAGAAAAGAAACAAAATGCAAGGCTTTGTACCACAGTGACAGGTAGAGCTAAGTCTCTTTCTCCTTGCTCCCTGGAAACCAGTCAAATAAAATCACATCTTTCTGTTGCCGGCTCCCGTCCCCAGCCTCACATGTGCTCCTAATAATGGCAACTACAGAGGTGACTCTGTGCAAATAAGGGCTTAAAGCAACTGGACATCTATCATATCTCTCTGGAGCAACATTAGACCAACCTAATGGGCACTTTCGGCTTCATTATGATATTAATTCTCTAAATTTTTGAAGTGATTTCATTTGTAAAGTGACAAAGGCTGGCTGCTCATGAGACATACTGTTTTCATCCCACCAGCACCCCCCCCCCCCACACACACACACCCCCCTTTCCATATTGTTATGCTTACAGTCTCTGTTTCTAGTCTTTCAGGAAGAAATCTGATAACATCAGACCTCTTGTGAGATACAAGGCAACTTAACAGCTCTAAGTACTGCCAACATTGTGCGTAGGACCACAAGACCAGATGGTTCACTACATCACGTCTACAAAATGAATATCCGTGCAAACATTGTGTCACTTTGCATTGTTAAATACATCACTTGCTGAAGTCAAAATCCAAACGCAGATAAAGTTAATATTAAAATTAAATTAAACAGCATTGATAGTAGTTTTTTTTTTTTTGCTGTTTGTTAGTGTTCATTTCTATTCATTTAATGAAAATAAATTTTCAGCACTCACTTTGCGATTAATTTAGTTCACTACTGAGGGTTTATACTTAGAACCAAGACAAAGAATGTGAGAGACATATATTATTTGAAGCTTTTTGATTTCCAGAAACCACTTTCTTTATGGGGAAATGTTGCTTACTCAGTGTGTATTATTATGAGGTCAAAACTATAATTATGAGCATTTAAATGATCATTTTACATAATCATAATAATAGTTCCACTATGTATTTATTTTTTTACCTGGGATGGCTCAATCGTCATTCCTCCCAAGCAATATAGTTATCAGCTTGTATACAAAATGATAGATCAGTTTTCATTTACAAAGCTTGATAATTAGTGGATTTCTGTGAAGAAACTTTGATGTTCACAGGACAAGTTGCAAATGTCTGACTACCAATGTATAGCATTTTGTACCTTTTCAGCACGAAGACATACGTAAATGCATGCATACATACATACATTTTCTCCCGTGCAACCTTATCTGCACTATAATTCCCCTTTTGAATAATGTAGCAAAAATCTAAGTTTAAATGCTGTTCAGTTCTTTGAGTGTGACTCCAAAACACACTCAGTTAGTAGCATCTGCAGGCTTTTGCTGACATGTACACGTTTTGTACATATAATACATGTTCATGTCTAATAGAGAGAGAGTGTTGTGTCCTGTGTAAAACTGTCATTGGCTGTTGTGGATGATACTTACAGAACAGCTAGAAATGCCATTGCCATTTCCAAGGTCATTGTATCTTTTAGTTGGAACAACAAATGTTGATATAAACGTAACGCATATTGAAAATTGTATTTTGAAGTTTACATCATTTAAAACATCATTGGAAACAAATGATAAAAGCCATTTGCAGGTTTGTGTGAATTAGCAAGAAGGGCCCTGTTTGATTAAATGTATTGCAAATCTGATCATGCAATATTAAGTTTTACAGATTTAAATATGGAATAATAAACCCTGAATGACTTCCTCTCTCTCTCCAAAGAAAGATTACAAGGTTTTCAGGTAATTTGGTGTTCAGTTAATTTAACAAATACATGTGAAAAGTCACTCATTATCTATAATTTGTGAGTTAAAACAAGATATGTTTGGTTATATTAGTTTATTCCTGAATTATATCTAAGAATGACGATAATGTAAAGAAACTTGAAAACTACCCCTTTCCAAGCCTCAAATTGTGTTTCTTACAGCTCTTGAACTTGAAATAATATAAAAAAGTGATATGATAAAAAAAAATAAGCTTGGTAAGAGTACCAAAGCAGAAATGAAACACATTTTTAAAATACAAAAATCACTTTCCTTTTTCAAAGTAGAAATATCAGACAGGGAGAGAAAAAAACATTTGCCTTTCCTGCTGAAGGATTTAATTCTTTCTCATAAGGATCCTAGTAGTACAGCTGACATACTAAATTTTGACATCGCTGAAGTAAAATGATAATTGCTTTTAAAGACTAAGGAAGGAAAGAAGAAAGAAGATGAAAGATAAAGAAAATGTACTAAAGACCACATTATAATGTAGAAGGGAGGCAGGCCATAGAGACTGTCCACATAAATAGTCATGAAATGAGAAGTTTCTGATTCGTATTGAAGTAGAAAAATACTCAGGGAAAGGCCAGGAGGCCAGACTAAATAATCCTTGACTTAACGTCCAATTCTGAATCACATATTAGCTGCAGAGATTTTAATGTAAATATGCCATTACACTGTCATTACAGTGATCAGGCAGCATGGCTTACAGGTCACATCTCAGCCACTGTTAATTTTGCAGGCAAAAGCTTTTTTTCTCTTGAAATGTTAATAACTTTCTATTAGTTAATGTAGCGTGACTAAAATTCAGATTAGATATAATTCATTTTAATATCTGTGACTGGCTACCCTGATCATTTAGCAATGGTTTCCAGCTGAATACAAGATGCTAAATTGGACTCATTTGCATAGAACTGTTAAAGCACGGCTTGTCTCACAATTTAGCCATCATCAAATCAATTTGATGATTCTTTTTGCTCCTTGAGGTACAAGCATCAAGAATTGAAAAATATGTATGATCCCATTCTTAGGCATTTTAACATTTACTGAGCATAAATGTTTGTAATGATGTTAGAAACCGCATTATGGGAGGAGACGCAAGTTGTTGATCCCTTCGCAAATCACAGGGTTTGCAAGTGGCTGTCCTTTTCAAGTAGTGTCATGTGACATAGATGTATTTTTTATTGAATTTTAAGTTTTATTACATTATCAATGTATCAGAATATTAATTATTCATCACAATTATAAATGTTTGTAGTAACTGGACAATGGTATTGTATGTACATATATATATATATATTAGTAATATGTTTTGAACTGGTGGTGAGGCATATCAGAGAATTGGGTGCACTGCAGTGATTTAGTATTCTCCACACAATTCCTTATTTAACCCAAACACAGATCAACATTTTGCTCTGCAAGAGATCTTCATCAGGACAAATACAAATCACAATCCCGTGCAAATAATAAAATCACTTTAGACAATGAGGTTATTTAGTATTTTAGTTTGTTGTGATGAGATTTTGAGATTGCCATCATGGCATATGGGGTAAGAATTGTCATATAACCTGTTGTATTTAACAAGAAAGGCAAACAATTTGTTTTTGTTTAAGGAGAATAGTGTATTTTTTACTCCAGTGTCTGCTGACAGAATCTTCTTATGTATAGTATTTTTACACTGATGAAGTCTACATCAGTTATTTAATAGTCCAGGGCTTATAATTATGCATAAATACCATCTACCAGGTTAAAGTCTCAACAGTTCTACATGTGTATACTTTAGATATAATCGTGTATATAATTAAAACATCCATCCATCAGAAATCACTGCAAATTAACACATTTCACTATAGAGTTGTACACTCCATTATATTAAAAGAGAAGAAAAACAACAGATTTCTTCAAATTAAAAATGCAAATCTTGTTTAGCAAAATATTGATTTACTTCTTAAATTAAACAAAAAGAACAACTGCATTCTAACCACTTTGCCATCGTTATGCAGTTTGTTGAGGTGAGTTCGGGTGACTAGAAATATGATTTGACATGCATCTTGTAATACTCCCCTGGGCTTTTGCCAGTTGTCATAGTGAAGTGGGATTGCGTTATGTTGAAAAGGTGTGTTTACCAAGTGACAGTAACACATTAGGAATCGCAGGTAATGAACAGAGGTGTGGATCTCTCTCCGCACAATGGGGAAACAATGGGATGCAGGGAATTCCAAGAGATTGGAAACATCTGGAAGAATGAAGTGAACACCCCCACACAAGGCAGTGCAGCCTGAGATTTAAACTGACCTCAAAATGACAGCTTTGACCCAAGGTGATGTGCATGTAGCAGCAAAATATAGTGCTGGTAGAACCATGTGGAATGCTCCAGGCACTGACTGGCACCAGAGTTTATGGGCATTAGGAAGTCCATTAAATCAAGAATGTGTCAATTTTATGATGCATATTAGAAAACAAAACAGGTTATTTAGTACCAGAAAGTAAGTTGTGATAATGAATAAAAAACCAAGGAAAACCAAGTCAGTTTTTTCTAAATTAGTTGAAAACAAATGCAAGATATAAGTAAATTATGGTTTATTTCATTATTTACTTAATGACTGATTTATTTAATTTGTTTATTGATGTAGTAAATATATCAGTAGAAAAAAAGAATAAATATATATCCTATGAAGGTATCTCGGGATGACGGTTTGTGGCTCCCAACTTAACACAATTATGTTCATAGTGACTGATTTAATAAAGACCAAGACATTTAATTTTAATCCTATTTAGCAACTGAGTAGCAGAGTCTTGGACATATCACTAATGCTGTCCACCAAAAATTTCCATTTTCCAGCAAACAGCTGCATTAAATTGAATTACTTATAAAGCTGCCACATGCTGGTTCTCAGCAGTCTGTTTTGACCAAACAGTTTGTCTCTTTAAATGATTTCAGATGTTGCTCTTGGAAACCTTGACTAAAAATAATAGGTTCACTTAAAAGTGCCTTTTAAATTTTACCTGACAGTAATGCAACTGCACATTTAGCTCACTATTCTGTTTTAAATCCAACAAGAGGGCTGGTTAAGAAAAGTACAATCTTAAAACATGCATCATTTAAATAATATACAAAAGAAAAGAAAATTTGTAAATGCTTTTTTCAGCTGACATTGGCTGTAATTTCCAGTGTGGCATATGTAAGAACATTTATTTAAAACCTAATCACATATACATTTCATAACACTACTTGTGAGAATTATAGCACAGATGTTAAAATGAACTTGACATATCTCTTTGGATTACAGGTACACAATAGTTTTGGAAAACACCTCTTGGCCCAACTAAGAAAAAAAGAAAAGTCTGCCAAATGACCTGGTCAGATGAAATACATTAATTAATTTTAATCAGTTACATTTGCAAATTTAGAAAGAGGCCGATTGTGCTGTATGACACCTTTTGGTATTCTCATTGTCTGTGGCTCTGCTGCCACTTTTAATTAGGTTGTGCTTAAAATTGTAATGAGGTAAGATTCACTAAAAGAAGGTTATTTACAATTGCTGCTTTGTCTTAACTTTTCAGAGAATCTTAAATGTTTTATCAACACGAGGTCAACTCAGTTTCACAGCGCTACAGTATATCAACATAGACACTTGCTGAAGGGCAAGAGAACCGTCCTACAGCTTTCACATTCTCTTCTCGGCTAATAATGTGTGAAATGTACTGAATAGGAAATTATTGCATATGTAATGTGGTTATATATGTTTGGAATATAATGTTGCCAGGCTCTTCCATATTATATTCAACCTTTCCAGTATCACATAAATAGTATGTGATGAATATAATTGAAAAACTGTTAATTTTCAGTCTCATGCATACCACACTCGCTTTGTCATGTGACAATACAATGTGACTCCTATTAGCTTCCATAAAGGTCTAAAGGCCAAGAAAAACATTCCAAGCTGCAACACAAAGCTTGGGTGCTAAAATGATAGAAACTGCACAACAAATGGTATCCATTAACATTTCCAGGTAAATTGATGACCTTGGTATGGCCGGTCCTGGATATATTGGAGCAAAAAGGGTTTGTGTGGTATGTGTTTATAGGGCACATACCATTCACCTTACAAAGTCCAATTAAAAAAAAAAAATCTGTAATATTGTATGAGTATTATTTATTGTTCCAAAAACATGAAGGTATGCAGCTAACAATGGGACATTAAACAAGCTACACAAAATATAAATGAATTATAGGTATCTAGCAATGGTATCAGACATACTCCTAGGTTCCAAAGAACTGTAAGGGATGACAGTTACTTCCATGGTCATTTTAAAATTTGAGTTTTAAAACCAGCTGTCTCCTACTTGTTTGCAGTATATTAACATTGAAGTTATTTAAGCCCATATTAAATTAAAACTTTAGCTCACCCACAAATCTCAAATGACAAACGTTGGAGCTTTTTGTTTCTATCTAATGGAAAATAAACAAATGTAGCCTAAGAATGGAATAATAATTATCTTAATTAATGTAGGTAATTATGTGAGATTAATGCAGTGTCCTTATGCAATAATATTAATAATAATTCAAACATAATTCATAGCCAAGTGTCTTTAAGAGCACTTTTGTAATAAAATATAATGAATCTGATCATTACTCCCTATTATGATTGAATTTTTTTGAGTTTTTTTTATAGTGAGAGAAAATAATCTTGGATCATATTAAACATTCATATAATTGGGAGAATTTTTTCAAGTTCAGATGCATCAGCTACCACTTCTAAAAAGTGCTAAACTGCTACCCCTTATTTCAGAATATATTTTAAATAAGGCCTAAATGTGAGGTTGAAACCAATTTTAAGAGTAACCACCAAAGACGTTTGTCAAATGATCTATACTGAGATTTTGAATACATAAGCTTCTTATCAAGCATGCTATAAAACACACACCATTCTGTTTCAGCACTGAATTTTAGAGATATAAAATTACAATAAATTTGACATATTAAAGCTTTAGCTTACTCGTTAATTAGAAAATCCTTTTAAATTAAACTTACAAAAAAACGTATTAAGTCCACATTTTGACTGAAGAATATGCTAGGCTCTAAAACGGAAAAAAAAAATATGTCTTTGCTGATGCTTTTCAAATGCATTTGACAAGAGGTCTAGATTTTTAGGTCATCTTATTTAACTTCTAATCAACTTGTATTCCAGGTGGGTTCATTTCTTATACATTTCATATTACTTATTATTTTTAATACTGTATGATTCCATATTCCTTAAATTTAACTTAAAAGCAGGCATCTCTTGTTGCATTCTTTTCTACTATAAAACAAAACGTGCATCAGTGGAGATTTGGTAAATTGAATAAGAGGCTTTTGCATACAAAAGCACGTACATTTCATGCAGGGGGCCATTGAGACTAAATTTTATACCTCCTGTGGGAGGGTTCCTCTATTTTAAGGTACAATTCTAACCATGGTCAATTAGATGTACATTTTTTTGCTGCTGGTGAGTAATCTAATTGTACATTCCATAAAAAAGGTTGAAAGTAGATTTATTATTGAAAGTTCTTTTTTATACATGTAGTATCAGTGCTAAAGGGTGCTTCACTGAAATAAAAACTAGAAGGAATTAGTATCTGCTTCAGTGTTTTAGTAATTGTTATATGGCAATTACCAGTCCTGGTACTTTAACAGCAATCAAAAAAGTTTAGGGTTGTACAAATATTTGGACTTGGTTTGCTGTTTTGCTGTTTTCTTTAAATAGGAAATGTGTGCTAGCTGATAAAGTAATCCACAATGAAAGTAACTTTGTCTGATTTTAAAACAACATCATATCCTGTTTCAGCTGCAGTAGGAGACGTGGTACATACATGCATACAGTGTATTTATACATTTTGTGGCTTTCATATATATACATTTTGGCTGGAGATGTATATGATATATTCTATATAGCCACAATTTAAAATTGGTTACCAGCTTGACCTGTTGTGTCTTGTTTATGGTTATCAAAATGATCAGCAACAGCCCTACAAACATGCATTGTCCCAAAAGTACAATAAGTGGCTCATAAAATCATTATTAACAGGAATCCTGGATAGATGTTTACATTGTTTTACATGTGATCACTCATTTAATTTATTATCAGGTTCTTAAATATCAGAGAAATGTTATTTGCAGTTTTTTAATCTACAGAAATAAAAGGAAGAGTGATGCTGTTCACCAGATTTTTTTAACCGATGTACACACTTACATCATGTTAGCATGATGTTACCAGCTTAGATGAGTTAGGGTTAATGGTAGTGGCTTATTCACCTGGTATAAATGATATCTTACTCACTAAATGACAACCATCGTGTCCACCCTTGTTTATATGCAAAGCATCATGGTCATCTTGAGTTTGCCATCACAGTGTACAGTGTTTGATACCCAAAAGCAAGCAGCCGAGCACCATTTTTGTTTTACATAAAATGCAAATAAACGTGTCAAAATGTGCAGTTAAATAAAGTATCAAGTCAGCACAAATATGCATATTCAGAACATGATGAAAGTACTTGTAGAACATCTTACATAATGATGTCATTGGTATGTGCACATGGAACACTCCGAGTAAATGGATGATCTCAAATGTTATTCACAAAGGCAGTTCTGGCACAGAGGCTGAATTTTCTGTTCTTTTTCACCTTTTTACAAAATCATACAGCAGGTTCACTGATGGAGATGGGAAATATTCCACATCCCCTGGCATGTCTGGATCCCCTGCCCTGGACTCTTTTGATACCACTGTATATGTGAGTTTTGTATTTTGCTTTTATTTCCCACTTATACATACATAGACACACAACATAAATATTCCACACTTTTATTTTTTAACCATTAAGCTAAAATATTTAACAATATGTTTTATGGCCACCTAAAAAGAGATTGCTTAACATTTGAGACTGATTTATTTCAGAATATCTTGAGTATGTTAAACTGGGCAATGAAAAATTATAAGTAAAATCCCTGACCAATCTGCTCCAAATAAGGCTTTGGAGATGTAGAGACTGAGGACCATTTCACATCAGCTGTGTGCTTCCACTGAACCAGCTGCTGGGGTAGTTGTGTGGAGGCATAAACTTTTTAGTAAATGTTGCCAGAATATATACCAAGAATTAAATAATTTCAGTCATGGCAGTTTGATTCGGAGTGAAAAGGTTCACTTTAATGAGTTAGGTGTGCCAGAGTCAAAAAAGAAAACAAACAAACAAACAACAAATTAAATTGTGTAAGTTGTAAAGTAGTAACCTGGGTGTTCAAATATGTTTTCCTACAACAGACAAATAATATTTAAAATGTATGATGTATGTGAATATGTATATTTATTATATATTATTTCAATAGTTTTGTCACCAATCATTTCCCTATGTTTTATAGTCTGTGAATTGTTCAGCTTAATTGTTCATTACTTTTCATCTAGAATAGTATAAAGTCTCATTTGTGAGTTTTTAAAAAACATTTGCTAGTTTTAGACCACCTTTGGCATCGCTAATACTTTGACCCAATTATGATGAATGATCCCTCTTCCAGTAACAATTTTGGATTGGCTTGTTACAGTATCGATTTTATTAGCGCTGTGTGTGAATAGTTAATTTTATGCACAGCACAGATGACAAATAGAGTTGGCCACTATTTCCTCCAAAATTGACAAGAAAGGATTTGCAGGGAAACTATAGACCATGTCATGCAATCCCAATAAGACAACTTGACCACTTTCAAATGTTTGATACATTTTTTTTTTGTATGTTTCTGACAGTAATTAATACAACAATGTATTGCAGGGTACAGATTGTAAACAATGCCGTCCTCATCTAAATTACAGTACTACTGAATACAATGTCATGTTAGTGCTAGCAAACACTAGACAACTTCATGTTTCCCTAATGTATTTCACAAATTTGAGTGCTAGAATGGTGGTGAAACAAACATAACTGGAATCTAACCCACCGGCTGTTAACAATTACACAATGTAATGATTCATCCCTCCAATAAAAAGTAGAGTTTTTCTCAGTAGATTAACAATTCTGCATTCCACAAAAGTCACCAGCGCCCCTTGAGTAATAAATGGTAGAGCTATCAAATCAATTGTACATCTATTAAGACTTTAATATCAGCAATTATTTCCAAGTCCAATTAAACAAAAACAGCCTTTTACCTTTTTGACAGCCAATTGAGAGTCAACATTCAATTGACCAATCTCCAGTGACAAGATGATGTTCTATTGAAATGGAAGGCCTGGTCAGTACTGTTGATTAAAAATCACAAAAGGTTAACCAATTTGGATTATTCCATGAGCATAATTAATGGAAGGGCTGACTTCTTCTTTTTTATTATTCTATTGGCTTGGCCTCTGCTGTTTTACCTACCTGAAAATCTCCTTTTTGTTTTCTGTTTTAATTAGTACTGCATGTATTACTCACAAATAAAATATAATTTTATTTCGAATATAAAGGTAATTTTTGATTAATTCTGCATTTGAAAGATCAGAAAATTAACGTTTGTAATGTATTTTATAGTGCTGGTAAATAGAAGGCATAACGCATAATTAGACTATGTACCTTGCAATCTATATATGCAATTTTGTGTTGTGTATTAACATCATTAATAAGATAAGCACAGGAAAAAGCTGCCTTGTGGCACAGCATAGTTTTGACTTAAGGACCCTTTGTGGCCTACTATATTTTAAGAGTGCAATTACTGTAGCAAACCAAAATTGTCAGTAGAATGAATTAAAAACGTGTTCTTGTTTTCCCTTTAAAATAATAATAGGCTAATAACCTATCATTTAATTATGAATGTTTTCTGAAATGCAAAACAAACTAAACATTGCTATACCCAAAAAGAAGAGGAATAAAAGACATACAGGTTTATGAATTGTATGTGTCCTGAAGATGAATGAGGGCCACTCCTCTGTTGTTGAAGTCACTGTTTATTTAAAGTAGAAGGAATTCAGTGAAAAATAATTCTGGCCAGCAGTTGGTACCCAGCTTTGAGAAAAATGGCAGACCACCACTAAGCCCCTGACAGTGATGAAGAATGCACTAACAGTTTCACAGATTCATCTTTGGCTATATAGCTCTCTGTGCTCAGTGAAGACTGTAGGCATGGAGCAGTCCAAGGGAAAATAAAACCGTGACTGCTCTGGAAGGAAGTAATGCACAGAGGCAGTGACACAGTCATTCTAAAATTCAGAAGTTATTTAGCAAATGGATAATCTGGTAAAAGTCAACATAAGCTAATTTGTTAACATACAACATATGCACATATAATGTGGATTCTCCTTCCTTAAAAAAAATCTTTCATATTACATATTATTAGGTCCTTTTGTACTTCATTTGTCTGATTGTTCTGTATACAGTATGGTAAATATTCAATAACTTGTTTTTGATGTCTTGAATCTCTCTGTGTGGCTTGGCTCTATTCGTTATTAATTAAAATTAAAACAAATGTATGATTTACCTTTTAAGGCAAAAACAAATAAAAGAGGCAGCAACACATTTTTATATATTCAATGGCCTTTGAATCGGTACATTTATAACTGCGTTTGTTTTTTAAATGTAATTGCAAGAAAGATGAGGTAGGGTGAATGAGATAGGGTGAATGTCCATGAACATACATAGTTCTAGTCTTGGAATTTGTTTTAAAGTGTTTCATTGAATCTCCTGAAGAATGAATATATGTAATTGTCTTTTCAGATTTTTAAGTTACAATCTTTCTTTTAATAAAATGCAGACAGTCCAGAAATGCAGAGGTAAAGAATGGTGTATCTTAGCTCTCAGTGAAATGTAAGGGCCTGTATATTTATGTATTGAAACTGCCCTCTGCTGTCCAGAGGCTCAATGACAGGAGAAGATAATCGAACAATTGAGAGCTGCAGATCAGTCAGCTCAAGGACTGCAGGAACGGTTTCTGCCAGAAACTAGAGCAATCCGGTGAACTACGAAGCTGGTCTTGCAAAGACATACACACCCTGTTATTAAGAGGTGGATAAAAACTCTGGGCTAGGTGCTGATTTCTGTTCAGTTAAACATAGCAATGAAGTTAAATTAAAAATGCGACTATAGATCCTTCTTATGTTAATTAATCTTTAAGGCAGGCATTATCTTATCAGTTATAGCAGCAACTGCTGAGTGTTTTCATCACCATTATGACCCCCAGTCCACAATTGCAGACTCTACACCACAGGTTCTCTCTCTGTAGATTCATATGGAAGTTAACACCCACAGTGCACTGTGAGTTTGAGGAATTCCCGTAGGTTCAGAAAATGGCTGGTGCTTTTCCATATTGCTAAGTGGCTCCATAGCTCAGGCCTTACATCTCCACCAGTGTCAAGGAGATTAGCATACCAACTCCCTTCACCTCAGGTATTCTAATGGAGCTTTTGGATGTCTGTGTGGTTATAATAATAATAAAGAGCTTCATAAGGCTACATATGTATGCAGTTCAGGGGGTGTTGAAGCACTGCAGCTTTCTATGCAATGTATGTAGCCTGTGTCCAATTAATTTATGGTATGTAATGATTAAATGTCCATATAGCACCATGGGATCTATGCTAAATCAATATTGTAGTAAATGTGAAATCGGAAAAAAATACTGTTGCAGAAATGAAGGAGGCTGGTTAAATCAAATTTAGGTTAAATGATCTAAATAGAACCTTTGATTGCATGCCTTTAGCCACAGTACAAAAAAAATGTGCGTGTGAAAGTATTACACATATACACACAGATACAAAAAAAATATACAGTACACATACATATATGCGAAATAAATTCTATGACATTACTGTTCAAGAAACTACATACATTTCATTAGTTCCTTTCTTGAAAGTGAAATATATATATATATATATATATATATATATATATATATATATATATATATATATATATATAAAACCTCCTTCAAACAAGAGATGCTTACAGAAGGCATTGGTCATTGTGACTGTAATTTTTCTCCATACAGCTTTGGAGAACTGGTATTTTTATACAACACCTTTAAGATGATATAGACTTTGGGATAAAGGGGCTATTACTTATGTTGCTGATTGTACACCTGTGGATAAGATTTTCACTGGGTGTTGTAGACAGTTTAGCTAGAGGCAAGCTATGTTAGTAGAATATAAATTTCAGAGTAAATGGTTGGCTACAGCCTATGTTTTACAGCTTTCCCAGCCTTAGATTATGAAGACAGATTACAATTTAATGCAAAGTGTTCTAAATATCATAATAACTCAGTTTTAATCCACTTATCCAGTCATAGGTTAGAATATTCAACATTGCTTTTTATATAAATTTTAAAAAAGCACTTATTAATTTAAAAATAAGATAAAAGTAGAAATAACGGGGAAATATGGGCTTCATCTCAGACACCGGAAACAAGATAGATAGATAGATAGATAGATAGATAGATAGATAGATAGCAGATAGATTTTTTTTATTATTATTATTTCACCTAAATATGACCTTAGAATACAATGCAAATTTACTTTGTTACTGGACAATTATATTATTATGGCAGTGTTTTCAAATTATGCAAGCAGAATGCCAATAAGGCCTGCACATGCAATTGCTACATATGCTTAATAGGGCAACATATTTCCTTTCTGCATTAACATATCATCAGGATTCAGGTATCTGACACAATTGGTGGATCAATGCAGCTGATGTGTCAGGTACATGTGTGTGTTTGCATGAAAAATCTGGTGCACTCAAAGTCAAGTGGATTTGAATGCTTCGTAGACCCTAACCAGTGTGCTTCCGAATACAAAGCAGAAACACAATAGCTTAATGAATCATTTTACCGTTTTAAGAAGCGATTTGCTAATTTAACCTGAGAATATTATCTGCTCTTTTCTCTTTGTCTGGAAAACAAGCATATGTCAATGGGAAATATCATTTGGCCCAGTCAATCTGGTCCGGACTCTGATAATGCAAACTGCATTTGGAGTACTGATAAGCCAACACATTTAATGTAATTATAAACTGGGTCGCACAAATTGTTAGTATCTTCAAATGCTTAATATGCTGAAATAGCCTAGTGATGTAAATCATTTTAGCATTTGCTTGCAATTAGCTTTCACATATAATACTGTAACTAATTTCTGTTTAAAATTTGACATTATAAATTTAATTGGCTTTCATTTAAAGCTCTACTGTGACACATCTATCAAACCGCATACCATTAATACCGATGTGTGCAGCATTATAAACGCGCCACAAATATGTTCTTTCTTTCTCAAATAAATGCTGTTGACCAACATTATTATTACCTCAGCACATAATTACTTTTTTGCTTTTTAATTTAATTGCCTCAATAAAAAAAAGAATCTATAATGCATTTTTAATTACACTTTCCAGGTGACCTATGTAAAGAGATTTTACAATGAAGGCACAATAATTAGCCTGTCACAGTCCAGTTCGAGGCTATTGTCTAGTTGTCCTTTTCATCGCTATTCTTGGCATGACTAGCATTCTAAAACCCTTATATATTAGCTCACATAACAGTTAAAATGGTATTACAATGTGTGCAGCATGAGCACATTTGGGCTTTCTAATTTGTGTCAGCTATTCCTGGGGTCACGTGGAAGACTCCCCTGGGAACTGCTAAGACAGCCCACTCCACAAGTTCTAATAGCCTCTAGAGCCTAAATGGTTGTAGACAGAGCTGTTTCCCCTAGGATTGATAATTAGCTTACATGGCAGACTTGTACCTGAACTAAATCCTTTTTCTGTGTGTTTGCCTTGTTAACTGAAATAGGGGTAGGAAAAAAAAAAAGATTTCAATATGAAAAAACACCTTTTTTAATTCTATGATGAAATGTAAAGTGCCCATGCATAGAGAGATTCCGATTGTTAGAGGAAATCAAACGGTTTAACAGAAGGAAAATTATCGAGGCCAAGTTCTGCGTCTGATTTTCTGGTCTACCGCCTAAAAGGAGAGAATATTTAAAAGCCTGTTTATGAATAATAATACACTTAGAACAAAACAATGGTGAATATTAAATAATAATTGGTATGATACGACAATCTGTTTACAGTCACAGCTGGATTTTTCTATGAAAAATTCAACAGTCATACTTAAAGCACATTTAATAGGGGCAGTAGTTTGAAGGATGTATGTCAAAGAAGATATCATGTAATTTAATTATATATAGCAAAACAGACTAACTGGAATAAGCATCTGAAGTAATAATACCCCTGAATACTTTTAGGTAACAGAAAAATAATCCATCTATCTCCATTTTATTTTATTAATTAGGCACAGGATGTTGAAGCCCTTAATGTTCGACAAGATCCAAACAAATGGTATAACTACTGCATAAGTCATCTGAGTGCTGTAAGTTTGAAAAGTATGGGACTGATCCCCAGCTGGGGTCCATTTAGCCTGGTTATGAGACTAAACGCAGTGCTTTGGGGCTGATTGACTTATTTTCCAGATAGAAAAGGAAACCCTGATTGTGGAATTTTAAATGACTTTTGAGCCTGAGTCAGGAGATTAGCCCCTAAGCATTATATACAAAAACATATTTAGTTTTTTGCAAACACACTGAAACTCAAACAATAATACCGTTTAAACTGCATTCGCTGTTCATGGTGAGCCTCCACATTGCTGAGTGACACATAAAAAAAGATCATTATCTTGTGAACAATAACGTGATATTAAAGGCATTCCCCAGACTAATGATGTCAATAGACTGCTGAAGGACAGAACTAAGGTAGATCATAATTAGAAGAAGAAAAAAAAAAGATCTAGTTCAGAGTATGCTGTTAATAGTTTCCATGCTCAGTACTGTTAAATGTAATGTGCAGTTCACGAACCAAGAATGAATACATTATTGTATTTTGTCTTGTGTAACAAATAATACCTACCATGTAGCCAGCTGGACTGCAAATATAACTGTACTGTATTGTAACACATACAAAATAATGCGGTCACGCTGTTGAGCAGGCTAATTTTGTTAAACATCCTGATGGGTTTCCAGATTTGTCTTAAAAACGGCAGCAAGAAAGGAAGGCACTCCATAATAACTTTAATATAAAACGTTTTTTTCTTACACATATTTTTTAGTCTCCAGTATTCAGAGGTAAGATACCTTTCCCTGGAGAAGATTTTATATATGTGTGTGAGTGTGTATTGCACACTGGATGGGGGACAAGGTTTTAGCTTTCTTCCAGCCTGGTGTAAGTCCCAAAGACAATGTGAATTTAAAAACATGGTATTCATGAGGGACTTGGAGCAACCCTAATCTCATCTGGAAGCACTAGAAAAGCTATATGAACCCAGACACATATTCACTTTTACACACACACACAAACACACATATATACACATATTATCTTTTTCTGTTTTGAAATACTATTGAATCTTTCACTTTTACACCCATCAAACCTCTGTCGTGGTTGTCACTGAGTGAAGTCAATCAGACCATTTCTTTCTTTCCCTACCATCAACACGACAATATCAATTATAATGTCAAGCTTCCTCTTAAGCCAAAACACAAAACAAAAACAAGAAGTACATTAACATAAATTATCTGATGCACTGTTGTTTCCACACACTGTATTTGAGCAGGCAATGTTCCAGTCTATCTTGTCTGGTATCAAGTTACAAATTGCACATGATTAAACAGAATATTATGCCATGCTAATTTTTTTAACTAGTTTAATTCAAATTCTGGTAATCACAGCTTTCAAATGGAATAGCTATTATTTGTACAACTATTTCATTACATGCACTGAAACACTTTTATGATATAATTAATTTTATATGTATGCTTAATTAATAAAAAAAATAACTGAAATAAAAGTAGTCATATTTTTTAACTAGAGCTGCTGACTTTTGCTCTGTCAAAATGGAAAACAATTAGGCCTAACATTTGTTTTGTCATTAGAAGTCTGACAGTGTTTACTGAACACTTATAAATAGTGTTAAAGTGATATAAAATGTGTTTATGACAAGGCCACATCCTTTCAGACAAAATGACCAGTCAGAATTGTTATTTACATATTTTTCCTTCCTTGCAAGACACATTAATGAATACTATCCATATTAATGCTAATAAAGTAATAGACAATCATATTTTCCCTGTCTTCTAATGTAAAGAGGTTGACTCAATAACCATTAGGAAGAAGAAAAAAAGAAAATGTGTACACAAGCATTGAAGAGAATAGAAAATAATAGATTTGGTTAAAAGGTTATAGAAATGATGATTAATGATATTCAGCATTAAATATCACCTTGTGACATTCTTATAAAACCTTGCTAAGACAGAAATATTACGCTATTACTAATGACTGTTAATGTGTATATGCTTCATGTAATTTCATAGTATCTTATTTTAATATCTGTAGTTTAATGAATTGCTATTTAGAAAAGAAACTATTTCCATTTACTTATTTAATGTCATTATGGACCAAATTAACCTCATGTGGGTCTTAATTACATTTAGTTCCATTTGGCTGATCATGCAATATATATACCACTGCATTTTACAAATTAACAACCTTAGATGCAATTTTTTAAAGTTTGTGTAGTGCATGCAGCATTGCTTAGCCTGATGTTCATTATTCTTTACTTAAAACAGTGTGTGGTGAAGCTTAGTGTACAACTCATCTGCACCCGAGGTCATGTTATATTAAAGTCATCATATTCTCATCAAGATATATTTGCACACTACCTTTTTTAATATGAAGCCAGGTCGATAGAATAACAAAAGCTGCCATTATTATTTCACCATGGCCACAAACTCAGTGCTGAAGGTTGATATATTATAGGTGTCTTGGAAAAACGCATTTAATGTGGGCTTGAATTTTAGAGGGACATGTACAGTATTTTATAAACTTTCTATTGGACTGCATCCATATAAATTATTATTGTTCCCTGCATGCATATATAAACCAGAAATAGAGAAATCCTAGGGATAGCAATAAATCACATTAAAGGGGAACTCACACAGTACCTAAAATGATTGGTTTATATTTACTCATGTGTTGGTAGAAGGGGTTTAAGTAAAGATTCTGTGCAATTTCTATTCTATTCTATCATTTAAGCAACTCTTAAAACTTAGAAGTATAACTTTAATTATGGCTACTGTAAATTCCCCAAAGGAGAACTCTTTGTTTCAGAATTTTTCAAACTTACCGGGTAGCAGAAAAGACTAAAGAGCACAGGATTTGTCTTCCCCGCAGCAGCTCGCATAATAATTACGTTTAGTGGTAGTGTGACCGCTTGGCTCTGTGTTCACTGGGACACTTTGAGACAGGATGGGATTGTAAGGTAGCCTTTAAAAAGAAACACATTAACATTTTTATCGGGCATTATTTACACTGCTGCCAAATTGAGTCCTGTTGAACGGTAATAACTCCAATAAAGAGAGGCTCATAATGCATGCATATTCGTCTTCTTAAATTGTTTGCCGTTATTAATACGATAAAGTCGTTGTTTATCTCCCATTCATTATGAATAAATTATCATTCTAAATGCCAAATGTAATATTTATAATTATGCCTGATCTACTCACTGCATGCATAATGGATGTAATGTAACTGCACTGTAGTTTGTACTTTTTAAGTTCACATTATCTATACTGTATATTGCTGTACATTGATTTCTGCATTCATTGAAATGTATGTATACTACCAGTCAAAAGTTTTAGAACACCTACATTTTTCTAGTTTTTATTGAAATGTATGCAGTTTAATGTCTCAATGTACTCTGTAACACTGCCAAATAATGCTTAAGAGGGTGTAGTAACACAGTATATAACTCTGAAATGTACATTATTTTTCAGTTTTTGGTAACCTAAACTTTTTTTTTTTAACCTCTGGCAGTTTACCGCTTACCTTTGTACCATTTCAGGTTATTCGGACTTGAACTGCTTACATTTCAATACAAACTGGAAAAATTGGGGTGTTCTAAAACTTTTGACCGGGAGTGTATATATTACACATATAGTGTATTATGCACATCTTTTAGGAGGAGTATTTTGTGATCGCTATAAGTTGCCCTGTTATATAGAAAGAAAGAATAAAAGGCGAAGTCTCTCCTGATCAATGTTACCTGTTTGCTAAGCTTGGAAGTTAAACTTACTTAAAATTACCTTTAACTGGTAATTAATTGTAACACTAAATATCACGATTGCACATAATATTTATTCGCCAGTACCTAAAGAAGAGAGGTATCCCACAAACCCCTCCTGGAACTATTTACCTCCCCCTACTGACCAAATTTAGTTGCAGTTTGCAGGTCCAACGTCCTGATGTTTCAAAATGTAGCAGCCTAATCTTGGGCCCATATTGCATACCTGCTTATTTTACCACTACACCATCCAATTAAATATGTACATGTGTTGTTCAGTGTGTGTGGCAGGTTTTGTTTGCAATTAGACAGACCTCCACCTTTCAAAAATACAAGGAGCATAATCCAGGCGAGAACAAGGCTTCTTCTGTATTACTGTCAGTTTCCGGTCACGAGTGTCGTTGTGAAAGTATGTTGCAAAAAGCCATTGCTGTAGCAGGAGATGGAGTGGAGGATGAGCATTACTTTATCTACAGAGGTACTTTATTTGACCATTATGTAATTATATTTTAAAATAAAGGCACTTGCGTTCCTTTTGTTGGTTACCCTAGGAGTTACCTTTCATGATTCCTTTGAGCCAGTATGGTGCAATAATGCCCAGAGTGTAATATCCCAGCCTCTTTTCATTTTGGGTGAGCAGGGAACTTTTCTGTTTTTCAGAGGAACAGAGCAGAAAAAGGAAAAACAGAATTGAATCAAATTGGCAAAAGATGAAAAGCAAGTAAACATTCCAATAAATGTTTATAAAAAAGAAAATGTGTAAGTACAGGTGTGCATTGAATACATCATTGTATGGATTTAATACATTACCGACAACAACAACAAAAAAATGTCAATCTTTTAAAGTATGAATTTCTGGCATTATGAATAATCAGTACACTTAAAGGTATTGACTACAATGATGAGGTTGCATTGTTTCCTCAGTCATTTAGGGGAAACTAAATAAATTACAAACTTGTCTGTAGCTCTGTCCCTCCAAAGTACTCCAAAAAACTTCACTCTGTGATTCCACACAAGCTTTTTGTGTCTTTAGGAGCTGCCAGTTACTGTCACAATGAAGTCACTGTTATCTTGTGAAACCAAGGATCAACATATAGTCATTAGGATAGTTTTCACAGAGCATATCTAGCACTTAAGACACAGACATGGAGCCTTCAAGCTGTACTGATAGACAACACCTTGTTGGTGAGACAGAATACACTTCTCTTCTGGCCTGTTGCAGTTAAAGGTGGCCCTGTCAGTCCACATCAGCTTCCACTACCAGTACCCTCTTTTACTCCGAAGACATCTGCTGCTCTATATTTTGATATAATTTGGCTATATTTGCTATATTTTGCTTCTGTGAATAATCTTATTTTAAGTGCATTGATAAAATCAGCCGTATAATTCATATTTCAGGTCAAGGAAATAAAACAATATGGTAAATGGAATGGTATTGTAATAAAATCCAGTGGTACTATAATGATAAAATATGGTGTTGTTTACATCATCTTACATTCTCAAACTGGATGATTGTTTTTCTAAATCAAGATGTTTTGAGGTTAAGAGTAAAAAACATACTTCAGTATTGTCTGTGTCATAATCTTGAAAATTGAGATATTAGGCCAATTCTTAACATTTTAAGATAGCATACAGTAAATTCTGAAATCCACAGAGTAGCTAACTGATTTTAACAACTCTGAGCTGTTACCTGCATTTTCCACGAGCATTCAACTGGACTTTTGCTTCAGCATTCAGACATACAAAACACACCTTGAATTCATCCAAAAAATGCTCAGTTGTAAACAGCCGTCTACCTTCATGACTGTAGGTTGCGTTCACACTGAGCTACCCTGAAGCTGCTGAGCGCGTAGCCAATTAGAGAGTTCCCCAGTGTCTCTTTGCTATGTGTCTGCACTATGAAGGTACCTGAGGCATGCAGAGCTTTAGGACATGCTTGAGTACTGACATCACAACTGCCTAGCTTGGGGAATACAGTTCTCAGTAATTCTCCTTTAGGATAAAGGAGGTAAGATGGCAAATATTGCAATGAATGGTTGTCATAACATTTGGATAGGTGGAAGCAGGATAGACATTAATAGATTTATTTATTGTCTCTTGTTCCAAAAAAATGCCCTGCAAAAAGAGATGTTCTTGTTTGTAGTGTATTTGGTCATTTTTTATTATTAAGTGATATCTTTAACAGCCTAAACAAATGCCTCAGGTCTGCATCCCTCAAATAAACAAATACATCAATAAATAAAAATACATGCATCCAAAGTATGTTAATTTGTTTTTTCCAGCTTTGGTCAGTTCTCGTATGGGGGATAGTGTTTCTGCAGGTCTCTGAAGTAAAATGAAAACACAATTAATCTATTTTACAAAAATTGTCTGACAAAAAGTGCAATTAACTGCAATTAAGTGATAGAGTTCTCCATTTCATTAACATGAAATGCTTTCAAAAATATAGGTGGCAAACTTATTTAAAGCATATATTAACAATCAGACAGACCATTTGGAAACTTCAAAGATATTTGTCATTTTCTAGATTTCTTTTGGCAGTACAAAGTTGAGTATATAGTATTGTACATTTGCATGAGCAGCGATGTACAAATTAATATTTATACTATTTATGATAGGTTAAGTATCAATTATGTAGGCCTAGACCTTCTTCCATAATTTTGAACACTTAAACATTCAGTTGTATATTTATGGAGAAACCACAAACATACAACCACAAACTACTTACATTTTAGATTTTAGTATAACTGTGCATCTTCATCTGTGATATTGTCTGTCTGCAGCTGCTGTTTTTATTATTATTATTGCTGTTGTTATGCTCCCTAGAATGCAGTTTATACACAACAAAGAACAAAATGCAGAAGTGACAGTGCAGAAAAATGCATTTGGCTTTTTGAGCGAAATAAATGAACCAAAATGCAATCTGCAATATGTTTTACATATAGGGACAAAATACAACTTATTTCTGCTTATTTCCTTTTGCCCATCTGTCTGAGTTTCTGAAGTATTTATGTGAAAATATTTATAAAATAACCAAAAATAAATTGAGTAAATATACCCAAAGCAAAACAAGACATTTTCACCAGAAGGTTCCATTGAAAGTTGTGTTTGAAATTAATGTTACATGTAACTTAATTCATTGGCCAGATTAAATCATCATGTAATAAACTGTGCCTCATAGTAATAATAATTATAAACTTACTGAACTTAAAGCTGAGCTAAAACTCTGAAACAATCAGCATCGTTTACTATAGATCCTCTGCTTGGCTAAAAATGGGTTTGATGATGATACCCTCCCCCCCGCAGATGTTATTTCATTTCAAAATTGATACTGACAACTAATTAAGGTAGCCTTTGCTCAAGAAAACCAAAAGGACAAAAAAGAAGTCTACAAAATGGAAAAGTGATCAAAAATTCAATACCATCGGAAGAGGTGAGTTAAAAGTTTAAAGGTCTGAAAGAAAGAAATCTAGCTGTCATATTCCACATTAGACCTTTAAAAAACTACAAACCGTTTTCTTTATTATTAGACTTTGAAAGGAAGATGAGGAGGGGAACTTTTTTTTTTTTTAAACAAAATTCTTTAAAACCTCTAGTAAATGTGTACAGTTGATATCTGTATTTTTAAAACTTGATATATTTTGTTCTGTCCTTCATTGTTATACTAAGTAGTTCCACTTGAAGATATTTTGAGAGAAAGGCATTAGGTCACCTGAGCCTATTTTTATAAACCTACATTCTAATTTAATGTAAGGAGACGTAATTTAAAATGAAATCCAAGTAGAACGAATATGATTGAAAGTAATTTAGGCATTTAATCCCTCCTACTGTATGCTATTTCCCAGACTTTAAGCCCAATAAATAATCTGTTGTATTCATATGTGTAGCCGGAAATAAGTAATTAAACACTGTAGTGTGGCCTTCGCAATGTCCATTATATATTTCTGCAAATTACATGGCATTTTAAAGTAATCTATAACAGCTCCATCCCATTTCCAAAAAAGGCTCTTATAAGTCAAATGATCAGCTCTGGCCTTTTGAAGAACAATAAAACTTATATAGTATCAAAGTAGACACAGACATTCATGCATCTTTTCATCTCCGTACAGTTTGAAGTTCGACACGATAAAGATAGAATAGGTTGGACAGCCATAGCCTCTGCTTAAATGTTTGCTTTACTGGTGTCAAAACTTTGACTAGTCTCAGGTGTGTGTGTGTGTGTATATATCAAATATACCAAAAAATAAATTTTCTAAATGTGTGGCTGCATGTCTAAGAATGTTATAAGAAATTTAGTGAAAATCGATAGAACTCTGACAGCTGAATGGCAGAAACAAATGTAGCCTTATCATGCATTACCATCCGGATCCAAGATCATCGGCACTAAATTTAAATTACAAAAAGACAATGATTCAAAGCAGACACAGTAAAAAAATAATGTGGAAGAACATGTCTGAAGTGGGAACGAGCACTGGAAACATTACCAGTAATGAACCAGATTGTCCAGAGCTCTGATCTGAATTTCATTGAAGAAATTAGGGACTTGAACAGGTCAGGAAAAGCACAAAGAGGGCAAAGCATTGCATGCAGCAGTGCGGGGAAGTTGCTGTGTAGTATATTGTTTACTTGATATAATAAAAACAGACCTTTCTCTGGTTTCATTTTTATAAAGAAAAAATAATCAATAAGTTGTGTGTGTTTGCACCCTGTTAAGAAAACAGGAATGCATAAGATGAATCCGCAACAGGAGGACGAAGAGGAAAAAGCACAGTTCTATATGTCTATCCAGTGTCTGCTTAGTAGAAATAATGGATAATTTCTGGCAACTGAAAACATCATGCTGTTGACAACAGTCACTAATGTAAAGATTTATACGTGGATTATGCAAAGATTATTACAGTTCAAATGATACATTTGAAAACATGTTTTCTTGGGATTTTCCATTTAAAAAGTGCATTAACTGCAGTCTAAATGAAAGAATGATAATGGCTATTTATCTAATATTTCAATACATTTTTACTTCACAATACATTCAATTGTAACAGAATATACAAAATGTTTTGCACTTTCAAAGAACGTACAACCAAGTGCAACCAAATGCACACCTGCATGAATGCAATAGGTTAAGTTTAAAGAATTTAAGAATGTTAATATGAGCCAATGGTAGCATTTATGAATTGTATGATGTCAAATGTAAGTTTAGTATGGGAAATGTCTACAGCTGTTCTTTATTGAATTTGTAATGTTGAAAGCCTCCCGTTGTTTACAAATAAAAATGCTGACAAACACCAACACCAACAGAGTTTGTCAGTCAAATTCTGATCACAAATGTGCACGAGGCACATCAGATATTACCAGAGGAAGATAAATAAAACTGGTATCAAACATTGCACTGGGCAGTGATTAGAACAGATGACAGAACGTGATCCCTGAAATTGTGATTGATTGTGCCTGTATATGGCTTTGGCACTGCCACTGCAACAGTCCCCAACACAAGATATATTTCTTATAGCAATTGTATGATGAGCAAAAATGAGACTCTATATATATATATATATATATATATATATATATATATATATATATATATATAGTTGTTGAGCATGTAACTTGCTTCCCACAACAATATCGTTATAGTCACTGATGTCTCTCATAGACTAAGGTACAATCCTTATCATGAATTTGACTGTATTGTCAGAATTAATATTTCCCTGTTTTTCCCCCATAGCTACAATTACTTTCTGGCTAAATGTTATACACTAAGCCCAGTCAGATCTGAAGTACTGCTAGTCAACTTTTGATGCTTTACTAGTTGATGATCGGTTACAGTTATTGATAACCTTTTTTAAGTGTAAACTGTAAGTTGCCCTGGATAAGGGCTATATCTTCAGTATGTTTTACTGAGATAATCAACAGGTTTATCATGAATTACATCAAAACACTGATGAAAGCAATCATGTGAACTTTCTCAGGCAGGTATCAAGTCCTGTAAATCAACTCAAACTGTTCTGTTCAATGCTGTGTGCAAGAGCTTGTTCACTCGAATACCTTGTGCATCTTATGTCCATGTGTTGTTTCTTTCTATATGTAAATTGTTTGCCATATCAAGCTGTGAATAATAATTATAATTTTTAGGGTACACAACATACATATTTTCACAAAATGTTGTATAGTTAACAACAGTAGTTCATAAATCATTGGTTTAAGAGGTGAAAGAGTTTTGAAACCCAAAGCCCAAACTACCAGTTCTTGAAGGTTTTGTATAGTTTGTACTTGCAAGGTTATTACCAAAGACACTTATTTAAACCATTAAAGGCATATGTATACCTTTTAAGATACAAAAAAACACAAATATACAATTTGCATTTCAGATGATAATCAGCCACACATATTTCACCTTAGTTGGGATCTTACATATTTCAATGTTTGGGAGTTTCTATTTTGTGCATCGGAAAAGGAGTTGAAAGTGACCTTTTTTTTGTTTTACATCTAACAATAAATCATGTGACGCTTATAATTGGACTTCATTTTGTTTTTGTTTAGGTCCCAAGTTCATCTGTTGAGACAATATGTAACACAAGAGTTGATAGATTTAAAAATATATGTACAATGCTGGTTACATAAATGTCTTTATCTTCCAAACATTCCCGTGAGCACAGCAAAAAAAAGGTCCAAGACCATTTACATCCCTAATTTTCACATCCATTAAATAGATGAATGCTTTGATTCTATTTTAGTGTTTATCAGTCTACTCCAGGGATTCATTAAATTGAACACTCCCTTCAAAACATAATCTATTGCTTAATTAAACTTAGCAAATATGAAATTTGAACTAACGTATCAGGAGAGAAGTTATTGCTTTGTTGTTCCTTCATTTACACAATATTTTAATGAATATGTTGCTAAGATATATTACCATTTGCATGTAATTAAAGCATTTCCTCAAGCACTTAAGGCTTTGATTCTACTGTCATAGATCATAAGTCAACTTTTTTATGCTCTGCGAATCTCCGAAGAATAAAATCAAAACTCATTGACTGCTGAGTAAATTTCACAGCTTGTAGCAATGAAGCTCATCATTGTAATGTGTGAAATTTTAATCAGAGATGTTGTGAAGAAAGAAGATCAGCTGAATGCAATAAGTAATGTGTTCTGTCATAGAGATTATGATGGCAAATTTGTAAAAAAAAAAAAAAAAAAAAAAAAAAAAAAAATGTGTAGGCATTTTCAGGAGAAGAAAAAAATACATTATCTAAATTATTTGAAAAAACAATAATACATTTAAAAATCTTTAATGCATTAAACTTTTCTGATTCATTTATATATTTTTGTAGATTTGTACATTTTCAGCTTGAGTAATGTTAAAAATGAACCATAACATTTTCTCTGTTATCATACCAACTGGACAAGCCACAACAGAATGAGCCATGTTGCCATTTTATGTGCGATTATGAGCCTCTTATACACAGGAGGCTTTTTCTCTATGGCTTGTTTGCTTTACTCTGATTAGATGCATGTGAATCCCTAGAGAAAGCACCCTGTTTTGAGGCAGAAATCAATGATGTGACAGTCCAAAGTTCTCACATCCAATGTCTTGTTTGAGTAACTGTCTCAATTTTTATTTTATTTTTTAACACTTTGAATTTCATTGCCTTATTCACAGCTCAAAATCAA
The DNA here is from genome assembly GCF_036373705.1 of Amia ocellicauda. NCBI lineage: Eukaryota > Metazoa > Chordata > Actinopteri > Amiiformes > Amiidae > Amia > Amia ocellicauda. Next base: position 10,938,737 of record NC_089865.1, on the reverse strand, counting down.
TTCTGAGATTGCAGTAGGCTATCTCCTATCTCACAATTTGGAATTTGTTGGATTATGGCCTAGACCAGTGGTTAGTAACCCTGTTCCTGCAGGACCCCTGCCCTGCTGGGTTTTGTTCCTATTGAGCACTTAATTAATTAATTTAATCCTTAATTGAACTCATAAATTCCTAAATCAGAGCCTATTAATTATTTTAAACAGTAAGGGTTTAAAGGTAAGTATACAATTGTACACGGCACACAAACACACACACTTTATTATGAAAGGCAAGACCAGGTTGGTCAGGTGTAACCTGTCTAATTCTTGTCATACAGGCTTTGATGGAAGTTAATTGAATACAAGTATTAGATACTACAATATAGAGGTTGGAGGATATATATATATTCAATGGGTTTAATTGTTTTAAAGGATTCCCTGCACTTAAGTATGAGTACTATCATGATACAATTAGTTCATTGCCTCCACTCCAATGCATTTTATACATAGTGCTTGATGATCACTTTATCTGTGTACACAATGTGTTGTTATTATTATTATTATTGTTATTATTATTATTATTATTATTATTATTATTATTATTCATAATAATAATAATAATAATAATAATATAAGTAAGTTAATATTCCTAGTTAAATTAGGAAATGATTACATTTACATTTACAAAAGCCATGTTGCAAAAGCCATATTTTCCATCTCCCTCGATACATAGTTGTCCTTTTCAAGTCAGGAGCATCGAGTACTTACAAAGCTCTAACAGGAAAGTCTTATGCTATCTTTAGGCACCATGCCTGACTGTTACCAACACCATTCTCCCTCCTCTGTCATAAGCATTTGTTTCATGAGCATCATAATGAAATGGAAGGCTGACTTAAAATAGATTTGGCACTGAAATACATCCCTGTTTTGTGTTGGCTGCTTCGCGTACAGAAACTACCATATGCCAGTATTGTTGCTTTCCACTTCTCCACTTTACCAAAGGGAGAAAATATATACAAATCACCAGTGATTTAACAGCCTCCCCTTTTGTGAAAGAAATGTTGTTTCTAATGTACTCTGTGTATGCAAACTCTTCACCGGCTTGTCAGGTTTTACCAGGTGCTTTCCTATTGTGTCTGTCTGACAAGCACTATTAATGAAACCAGAAAGTACAATGAAGCTGTTGAAGAAGGACTTACCTGAGATCCCCTTTCTGAAAGCATTCACCGTAAAGAGCGGCTGTGGAATTGTGCTTGTTATAATTTACTAAAGGCAACACGGAGTGGGAATCGAGCGACTCGCACTATCATTAGCTGTCTTGATATCTGGCTGAAGGATGTAAATTGGCAAGTCTTTTCACAATGCCAGACACTTTATACATTAGATAAAAGACCCTCAAGGAACAAGAAGACTGATAGGCCATCTCAACTACATAGCAATTGAATTGGCCTGCATGTTGGCATGTCTGCCCACACAAATTAAGGACAGCATGTCTCTCAACAAGGAAACTTATTTGTTTTTCTCTGCCAACAGATTCATCACTGCCTAGGTTAAATAGGAATAAAAATATATTAGTGTCACGGTAAACTGATAAAGAGAGGTGCCCAAATCTAGCATCCGCAATAGTAAAAGTCTTAAAGCCATATTGATTTGTGTTACATAAATCTTGTTTTCTGTCTACAGAACTGAATCAGGAGTGACCCCAGAGGTTAACAAACATTGTAAAGTCTTTCAGCTGGGGCAGATGCCTGTGCGATCCACACATTGTGATCACCAAGTCCCATCTTGTCATTTTACTGCCAGGGAGCTTAACTAATTGCTGGCAATCATAACACAGTTTAATGGAAGTGGAGAATTCTTGCAATTGTTGCTGGTCTTTTTTTCCCCCTTTAACAAGGGCTTGGATTCATGTAGCAGAAAACAATCAACACTGAATTAGTCAGCAGGAGCCAGAGCTGAGTTGGAACTTTAAGTAATTGGCATGTAAGTTTCCGACATAGTCTGTGCCAGAGCCGATTAAGCTGATGTGATTTGTTTCAGTAAACTTTTACAAAAGCCAAGCTTTCCTTCTTTCTTGGCTGCTTAAACGTCATAGCACATTAACTTATCACTCTTATCCATTGTCTATAACACAGGCCTAATCTGGCCCCAATTAAATTAAGTGCTTCTGTCTTTGGATAAAAAGAATAACCTGTGAAATGAAAATGCTGGATAGTTTGAGGATCAAGAAAGCAATAGACTGTTTCAACCAGTTTGTCATTGTGGTAGTTTGATGTGTGGGTTTATTTGAAAACAGACAGTATCTGAAATTCTGAACTGTTCTGGGTAACAGGTGGTCTTATGTTCTATATCATATTTAAACGGTCTTTTTAAATCATTATTAATATCCTTTTGCCAAGGAGTATTGGATGGATTTTCCATATTAAGTGCCATAGTACCACAGTGTGCTTTAATATATGATGAAAAACAGCTTGGTGAGTTTACTGTTATAAGAGTTGTTTAACTCCATGGCATAAGACATTATAATGTCTTGTGTTTCTGCATGTGTAATAGGAACTGGAAAGTTTAGTTGTGCCATTTCTAGGATCACAATGATATGGGGCTTTTGTGTGGTACATGCAAAACTAGAGAACCCTATGAGGGGCCAAATAGGCCATCATTAATGGATTACATGCATACTATACTGGTTTGCCTGTGTACTATATTGGTTTGCAAACTTCACAGGCATACTATATCGGTTTGCATGCATATTATATTGAGTTGGGTGTGTAATATATTGGTTTATGTGCATACTACATTGGTTCACATGCATACTTTATCAGTTTACTTGTGTACTATAGTGGTTCACAATTTTGCTTGCATTTATCGATTTGAGTGCATACTGTATCGGTTTGCGTGCGTACTATATCAGTTTGTGTGCGTACTATAGCGATTTGAGTGGATACTATATCGGTTTTAGTGTTTAGTAATAGGGAGCTGTGTCAGCATGTGCAACGGAACAAGTAAACTGAAGTTGATGCCACCCATAAAGCAGAAAGAGCAAAACATGTTTTCGCTGTAGAGTCTTCTTCAGGTGATTTACACATGTTGTGTATTACTTCCTGCTTTGCAATGTGGAATAAACCTCAGCATGTTCCGTAGTTATTACTTACATCAGTGTGGCAATGCAGCCTTGTTTATTTACCATTTTTAGTTTTATTCTGTATTAAAAAAAATGTACAGTTAGATCAACTTTATATTTGCCTGATATTTCCTAAAATACAAGTCATCTTTTGAGTTATTAAGCTTTACAGGTAAATTAAACATTTTTTTTCTGTTACCATAGTGCAATACTTTGTTGCCATTCAACAGCTTATATATATATAAATAGACACACAGAGACGCATGGAAAAAGCACAAAATAATTTGTTTTATGTTCACTCAACAAAGCAATTCATCCATAAGATTAATCAGTCACTATTAAATTACTGTAAATACTTGTATGTGATAATATGCTTTCCAAGGTTTTTATTATTGCATTTGACTCATACGATGGGCTCTTGGCATTGAACTTGGATGCTTCTATATCCAGACCACTACAGAGTAAATTGGGTTGTTGTCGCCATTATTATTATTATGCTTCAGATATTGCTGTATTTTAAAATTATATGTAGAACTTTACATGAACCACTCAAATTAAGGTTCCATGAGCAAATTGCCCACTGTAGGAAATATTAGTGGAATGCTCAGTGATAACACTTAATAAGGTAATATATTTCAAGCATTTTCTAAACACGTTAGTTTTTCATTTTGTATAGCAATTATATTCCACAAAATATGTAGTTTAACATATTTTCCCCAGTTTTAGGAACTTGAAGAGTAGAAAATATTCAATAATTATATACAAATCAACACATAGCTTGTATAACTAAACGTAATAATGTTTACATTAGTTGTAAATGCGTTTTCAATCATATTTAATTTACTTATTACATGTGTTGGCAACAATAATATTATGTCTAACAAGATGACAGTATCATCATCCTTTTCTGCAGTGCGAGATTTGTTAATTGTTACAGCGACTACATCTGATATGAAACAATAAGGTTTTCTCCCACAGTCAGGTGGGACAATTTTGTACTTAATTGCCTTAAATAAATGAGTAAATCAATTGTATCACTAGTAGTTCTGTTTTCCAGGGAACAGTCTCAGTGCTGTTATTAACAAGTTTCGGGCTATGGAAGTTCATCTGTAAAACTCAGTAACATTTATCAGTCTGCTGGACTGAAAAACAAACCCTCTGAAGGCACACAGGATCCGGCTCACCCTGCTGCTGGGCATGCACCAGACACTGGAGAGCTCATTTCCCCAGCAGCTGAGAAAATATAAAATAAAGAAAGAGGAAAAAAATGTACTTGAGATCGTATTTACTCAGAGGCTAGCAAAGTAACAGGTACTAGGGGATCTTACCCAGAGGAAAGACAAATGCCCTAATCACAATGAATGAAGAAAAATGCATGCAACCAAAAAAAGTCATGGTCAAACACTAATATTTAGCCTAGACTTTGTTTATGAGGAACACGGAGCAGGTGTTTTTAAGTTTGCTCATCCTAAATTGTAGAAAAAAGCTTTAGTAACTCTTGGACTTTCTTCAACTATAATATGGATCATTCCCTTCTTTACATTGCGATGCCACTAGTCATCTGATCAGAAACCAGTGCTGGAAAAAAAGAAAGAAAGAAAGAAAAAAAAAAAACTCTGCTAATGACTGCCTCTTATGCATCAGTGCACCTACTAATGAGCTGCCAGGAAAAGGCTCTACAAGACTTTGCAAAGGTACAGCAGGAATGTGAGAAGCCTGAGCTATCACTTCCCTGCTGTGATCCCTGCCTTTCTACTAACAGGCAGCCAAGGCTCTGAGCTACTAATGAGTGTTAGAAAGAGTGTCCAAACCAGCACTCGCTGCTCACAATCCACCTGCCTGCCTTCAGATTTAGTGCATGATGCATGACAGTGGGAGGCAGTGTTATTTCTTCTTTTTAAATAATTTAGATTATATTGATTTCCACCCTATTTGTGATTTTTTTTTTCCTAGTAAGAGACTTTCACCTACATAGGTTTCCTCTTTCAGAAACGAGTATATAGTATGAGCTCCTTGGGAGAAAGTCTCTACCAAATAAAGAAGCTGTGCGGCTCTGCACAGATTATTTCTTCTAAACAAAAATAACCTTTCACCTGTACTAGAATGTACCCTTCTGCTCTGTAATTATTAATTGATCTTTTATAGTTGGTTGGCTATTTCTGATATAGTTTACAAAATGTTTAAGCTAACAAATTATTAAAATATCCAGGTAATAATTGATAAACTGATTCTACTTTCTTGCTTTTCAGTTGGAATCAAAATCCTCCCTTGTAACTTGTCTGTATTTTATTTTTTTTGAATAATGTACAATACAAATAATAGCGAGTATGGTCCAAATAGGAAATAAATAGTTAAATACTTTCAGAATGTTCTCTATTTTATTTGACATTCTGAATAAAATTGTACGTTAGACTAGACATTTTAGATTTTTTATGTACCACATAGAACATAATCATGGAACTTGTGTATGATCTCATTAACATTTAGAATCTTTACATACATTTTTTTTTTAATACAAATCATGCTTTTTGATAAAAATATAATACGTAGAAGTCGACTTGCAAAAAAAGATTATCAAAGGTAAAAATGAATTGGAAATAAATTATGCAGTTAGTGTTCTGTTTAACCTTTTATCAGAAACAGAGGGGAAAAATTAGTATTCTTCTATTGTCAATATGCTGATCTGTAAACTCTGCTCTTTAAATATTCATTAACTTAGAACATAGTCTGTTCTTCACACTGATTTATAATTCAAATTATATGAATGTTAGATTTTGTGACATTTTCCTCTGAAAGCCGGTGCTATCTGTTACAACTCTGGACGTGTTTTAGGGAGGTATTATAATATTATCATTTACACCAATGTTAAGAATACTTAAATTTATGGTCTTTCTAATTCTGTGGAAAAAAGATCATACATTTTATTCTGAAGCTTGCGACTCAAAGTTCCTAACAGTGCAGAGAAAAAAATGAACAATCAATGTTTGTTTTTCCTTTTCTCTTTTTTTTTTTCTTTAATGTTCAGTGCCACCTAGTGTATCCAATGAAGTAAAGTAGCATATGGACGCCCAAGAGATGCAACACTCCAGCACACCTGTCTCTAGCCGCCTCAAAAGGAACGTCTGCTACTTTTTCTCTTTTTTTTAAGTTTATTATCGGACTATTGTAATGTATCTCTGTCACGCATGGTCAGTCACAACTGCTTTGGTTCATATAATACATGTCACATAGGACCATTAGTCTAAACAGGTCACCCTGAGGTTATGTATGAATGGGTGAAGCTACAGATGATATTCTACTCAAGCCCAAGCTGGACAATGACCCCCTCAGTGTACATCCTATAAAGGTATTTGTAGTTGATTGTATGCTAAGCAGAGCTGCGTGAACGTTTGTTACAACTTTTGTTGTTAGAACATTTGTAAGTTTAGTTCTTTCAGCATTGATCCAAAGAATGTGACCTCAAATGTTAAGCTTCGAAGCATTGTTGTTATTTGACTTCAATAGCAAAGTTTTTTCCTTCGTTTTTTTTTCTCAGAGAGGGGGAAAAAAAAGTACTTTCCCTCAGGCTATGGAACCTGTGACTGTGATTGCCTTTGGCCAAGTTTTGAAGAGATCTGTCTGCAAGATAGCTTTTATAAATGTTATCCTTGTGATTATTATTATTATTATTATTATTATTATTATTATTATTATTATTATTATTATTATTAGAACATTACGTAGAATGTTGTTTAACATAATTTCTGTTCCATGAAATTGATCTGTTGGACATTTGTAAAATTGCAGTAGGAAATCCATAAACTCACCTCACACTACTTTCAGCTGGAAACTGAAAGTCTTATTTACAAGGTATGCCTACTATTATTCTTGTTTGAAAGTGATTTCACTTTTACCCTGGAGTAAGGATATTCCTTTTGGGTAAAACATGATTGACAGTGAGATTGCCCTATGGTAAGCTGAAAGGGGTTTAGTAAATAGCTGGATCCAGAGTCGAGCGGCTGAGAGCATGGTCTGTGTCCTCAGCAGGGAGTCTGCAGGAAAGGGCAGGAGTGGGTTGAGAGATGCTGTCCGAGACACAGTCATTTTTCACTACAGGAGGACACACAAGAGCAGGTTATGAAATGCACTTTCCCTGGAGGATTAAGCAAAGCTCTACAGATGAAGATAATCATACATTCTAACGGAACAAAAAGAATGACAGACAAAGAGGCTCAGGAATGCACTGATTATTGGGAAAAGCAGAAACCATAGAGAAATATGTGTGCTGAAGAGTTGGGCGGAAGAAAAATAAATAAAGACATGACAGAAATATATATTTTAGATGAGTATTTTAGATGTGAGTATAATTAGTTATTTGTGTAGATCCTTTCCTATTGAATTCCCCTATGCATAGTGCACATAACTAGCCTTTTATACTCAAGTTTCCCTGCTGTTGATATTCAGTGAAAGCGAAATTGGAGTACTCTCGTTTGTGAGTCTGACCTTGAGGGACACACTTAGATTTCAGTGTATCATGTTAAGAAGGTCAAAGCTTTGGCCAGATGACCATAGGAGACACAGCTGACAGTGCATGTCCCTTAGCAGTAGGAGAGCACAGAATTCATCTCGCCTGGACCTGGATCTCAGTGATAACATTGAGAATGGCTAGGTGAATTTAATTCAAACAAACTACGATCAGACAATTACCACCGCTAATACTGGAATATTAAATAAAATTGAAGGGGAGAGGAAAAAGGATAATTTAATCCTTATTTCTCAATGTCATCAGATTCACGGCAATGGGGCTGATGTGTTAATGGGATTCAAAGCCAGTTTCATGATGGCATTTCCAGGTGTTAAACGACCATTAATGAGTCCTTTCTGAGAAGGCTGATGGACTCTTTATATTGTAACCTGTGACTTACTTTCGAACCTGACCTGTAGCACATTCCCACTATTTAACTAATTTCAGCTGCATTTTAATTTTGTTCAACTAAATACCAGTGCTATTAAAAAGATTCGCAGTGGCATTTTGGAGGCAAGAACAACAACAAAAAGGGCAATATTACTGATGAAGGAACAATGTTTGTTATCATTAATGTAACATTCTCCATATGTAGCAATTTAAAATGTATATTCTTTTGGTCTTGTCCATTCCAGTTATTACATTTATTTATTCATGGCCTTCTGTATTAGTGTAAATATAGTGTAAATGTTAAATAGAAAATAGTTTATTTTATATACATCTATATTGCCTAATGTGACCTACTCTCACAAAACCCATCTCTTTGAGGTTAATTCTCAATAATGAAGTATTAATCTTACTGACAAGCTTTTAGATGAGAGCTTTAAAGGAGTCACAATCAATATTTTCTGTCTACTACATGGTTTATTATGTCACAATAACATAGTAAAATGTGTTCAAATGTCACGCACCAAAACTGGATTTACAAGTTTCAGTTCTTTGTGTTCATTTGAAATTACAAACTCCATATAGAAAATTGCATATTCAAATCCACTCATCAACTGCAGAAAGCAATTGTTCTCCAGCTTGTGAGAGAGAAGGGGAAAAAACATCTTTCTAGTGTTGTTACAAATGCTTTATACTTATGAGTGGTGTGGTATATAATTCATTATCGGTGTTGCAATTCTTGTTTTTATAAATTATTTTAACATATTTATTTTTAATTTGTTTAATATTATTTGTAATATGTTTATTATAACAGAATCACAGCATTATTACAATGCATTGGTGTTAAGATCCCATATACTTACTACAATACATGTCCAAAATGTTACAGAAAACCTTTTGTTAGTCTGTGGCTCAGTTGATGTTTTGTAAAGCATTAGATAGACAACAGTTCCACCTGCTGGTGAAATGGCATTTTCACAATGCAGTCAAAACTGGTAATTTCATTGTGTCTGGCTATAATAATAATAATAATAATAATAATAATAATAATAATAATAATAATAAGGCCAATCCCAAGACCAAGACCAACAGCAAGGCCAATCCCTTTGCATTGGTTAAATTCCATTTTGATTAAAAATCTAATTGGATAAGCATTTCTTCTTTTTAAGAAATACTAATTATATTACTGCTTAGGGTTGGGTCAGTCTGTGTGAGTACTTAAATACTTAAGAAAAACTTTATTCGGCTATTGTACAGTGTACAGAATACTTATACATTGTTCTCCAAACACCATTGATAGTACAAAGCCCTCTTTCTGCAAACAAGCATGAAGGAAGATGTTTTTAAATAAACTTTTGGTTGATGAAAAGGTTTTTATTTGTATTCCAAGTCTAAATCTTATAGCTGCGTTAGAACAATAATTTGATTGCTATTTGATTCTTTGAAAATCAGTGCAGAAAGGGAATCTCTGAACGTGATACATACAGAAATGTGATACGGACTATTGTTTCCAGTACTAGGTTTCAAATGAGCTTTTGACCTCATAAATATTTTAAATTAGGCATCCCAGTATTTTCTATGTTTAGAGTTCATGTACTCTAAATACATGGACATTTGTGATGAAAGTCAACATTGTTTTATACATGCTGTATGTATGTCTTTTGCACTTGAAATCTGGAGCAAAAAATATTAATTGATTTTACAGTTTGTTAATTTAAGACATATTTGTACTTTATTACAATTGTATGTATCATTACAGGTACATATTATAGAACTGTTTACCTAATAGGTGCCTAATTAATATATTAATATTTAAATTTAATGATATTCTTTCAATCATTTGAAATTCAAAATATTAGACATAACCTTCAAGTTCAAATGCAAATCACAGTATACATATGTTTTTTTGTTCTGTTCAATCATTCACTCAAAACTAGGTCAAATAGTTTATATAATTTACTTAGTTTAAGCTTCTGTGGATGTGAAAATTAATTTTAGATACATTATTAAAATTGTTTATTTTTTGTGCATTAACACTGTATTCTACCTGAATATAGATAGATTCAGTACATTATTTTTAGTTTTTAAGGTATTGAATCATAGTTAACAATTAACAATGTGGCAGTGACATGTTGAAAGGACTTTATAGCATTTTACCGTAAAGCTTTAGCTAGACTTTTGATGTGTGTTGGTCTTCTCTGGTCATGCCTGTTGTGAAGTAATTCTGTAACAGCATGTGTTGCTAAAACACTCGAACACAACAATAAACAATTTCACAGGAGACAGACGTGAGCGCAGAGAACACCACGTATTGGGTTTCTACACTGTTAACTATGTGTGACATTTAAGAAACCAGTACAAATAATGCACTAGTAGGTAATTTCAAAGCAACAAGAACATAATGAATTAGGAAGAAATAAACTATGCTGGACCACCACATAATCCATAGCAGTGTTGATATACAGTTAGGTCCATAAATATTTGGACAGTGACACAATTGTCATCACTTTGGCTCTGTACGCCACCACAATGGATTGATGCCCAATTCATACAAATTGGGTGAACGGTGTCGGAATTACACCCATTTTTATATGTAGTCCCCCCAATTTTAGGGGCTCAGAAGTATTTGGACAAACTAACATAATCATTAAATTGTGAGTTTCAATACTTGGTTGCAAATCCTTTGCAGTCAATGACTGCCTGAAGTCTGGAACCCATATACATCACCAGATGCTGGGTTTCTTCCCTGGTGATGCTCTGCCAGGCCTGCACTGCAGCGGTCTTTAGTTCCTGCTTGTTCTGGGAGCATTTTCTGTAATATTGGGAAACGTCCTTAGATATCACAAATAAGTCATTAAGTAACGTCTAGGTTACAAACCAAATATTTGTCATGATGATTTTTGTGTTGTTTTTTGTTTTGTAGGAAGCAGCAATGTTGTTACCAAAATAGCTAGAATAAACTAAAATGATCCACATCTTCATGCAAAGGTGTCATAATCAAAGCGTTAGACTTCATTCGTTTCCAATACTTTACACAGTGAATTACACAATAATTATATTTTTGTCCGCTTCAGATTAATTGTAATAGCCTTTTACAAAAATCTAATTTGACAGTGGTTTAGAATGACGCTGGGTCAATTAGCTAGGCTTAGCACATAGGAAAGTTAGGACACTGAAGACGAGAGAAAAAAAAAGTGTAAGGAGACACCAAGACTTTAATATATTCATAAGAGGTGACCAGTAAGCATATATTCTTATTTTAGCTGACCTATTTAACTGTTTTGTTGTGGAATTACTTGTAAACGTTTGGCATTAATTACTCATAGTATCCTTGACAAATACTGAATTACTTACCACTCTAATCACCGAACTGCAGACAAGATGGAGAAGGAATTAAAAGCATATAAACCCTTTGTCACAGGTCTTACTTTACTTTACTTTGGTATTTAATTATTGCTGGTTTTTACATTGTTCATTCCACTGGGATTGTTGTGATTCTAATATCTCTGTCCAAATCAGAAGAAATGTGAGGAGGTTATGAAAATGTCACCTTGAATATTGGGTGGCCTGGTTTTTCAAGTCAATTAAAAATAAATTAATAAATTAGATGCCCCCCAGGGATAAGGTATCACGTTGGGAGGCCACTTTATAAACGTAGGGCTAGACCATATCAAAACTTTGACCTACCTGCAAAACAAAAATTACAAACTTGTACTCTAATACGTTTTGATTTGTAAGTAGTAGAAAGTAGCTTCTAATAATAAATTAAAACTCGACAGGATACAGGTTTGTACTTTGTGATTCGCAGGTAGGTGAACGTTCTGGTTTAGTCTAGTCCTTAGATTATAATTAATAATTAATACATACATATATACATCTGTTTTGGCTTTATGCTAGAAACAACTGATGTTGATAGTTCTCAAGCAGCTGGTCCAGATTCCAGCCAAAGCATTTTAAGTATTTATTCACTTCATGTTGTCAATGTTTAACTATGTTCATATAATAAGCACAGCATACCATAACATAAAATAGTTGGCATACTACCTTTGATGTATATATTATGTGAATATACGTATTTCTTAATCTGATTATAAATGGTATGTTGTTGATATAGAATGAAGGCTCTCAAGCTCTATCTTGAGATGTCATTCCACATTACATGAAAAACTACACATCAGATGTGAATCCATATTATATACATGGCCTGAGAACCTACAACACCCTGGAAAACCTCTGACCCAGTTTGTCATAACATCACCAGTGGACCTGCCAAAAATAGACAATATGGTATAAACACTGTGGGTATTAACATTCAAGTTTAAATCTAAAATTAGTGTGCATTCATGACGTGTCGTACACCAATGACGAATGATTGTGCTCGTTCCAAAAGTGCACAAGAAAGTCAAAAACTGAATTGTCATTATACTTTGGTGAAACAAGATAACGTGAGCACTAATTGGCCTAATTGGTCCCACTGCAACAAATCCGACAGTCACGCAAAATAATTCACAACGCTGTTCTGAAATACAACAGGAGACCTCGTCCACTTCCCCATATAAAGAATGCTGTCAGTCCATGTTGTCCTCTTGCAGTTTAAGATTTCCCATATCGTACAAATGATATAATATATAATATAGACATGGAATGTATTTATTATACATACTGTTTGTACAAGTTTTTTACACTTTGCTCATAATTGACTTTTGTACAGTTTTTGTGTTTTTTCTAACATTTAGACAAAGAGCCTGTCTTCAAAACCAGCACAAAATTACTTGTTTTTTATATTTGTTCTAAGGCCTTAATTGATACATTAACACATATTTGTGATTGAACACATTAAATGCATAATCTTGTTGTTTAGCACATTAGCATAGGCCATAATTGGTTACCCAGTAGGCTAAGACTAATATATGGCTTTGTGAAAGGAAATCTGGTTCATTACTCAGTTAAAAATGAATAAAGATAGATGTGAAGGACATGCTTAGAAGTAATGTGTTTGTTTTTAATACAGTGTTTGATTATGGACAGCACATTTTGTGTCCTTTTTTATATATTACACACATTTCACCATATTTCAACATAGTGCCAGTGTTTAAATTAACTCACACTATGTGCGATTAAATAACACATTTCTTCTGAGAGTATAATTTTACAAAACCTTAATCATTAATCTATGTATTTAGCCTTTTCTAATACTTTTTACTGCATTCCCAGAAACTCTCTTGCATGTATGCTTTGAGTATACATTCAATCATGTTATGAATACCTTCATGGATTATCTTATTAATTATTATTATGACTATCATCTACTTCATGGCATCATGAATAGTTTAAACTGCAAGCCCTCTGCATCCTAGACAGATGGGGGTAGCCTACTCTTTCATCATCTCTGTCCAAGGTAAAACCCCATGTAAAACCCTGTTCATTATTTAAACAATATCCTTTATAGCGCAACATCTCTATTCAGCTCTTTTAAACTCTCTCGTTATTTTATTATTAATGAGGTATTTTGCATTTGGAAGACTAACTTTTTTTCTCTAAAATAAACTTGCATGTAAACAGGGATGCAGAACTGCCATGACCACAAATGTGCAAGAGATGTGTTGTCACACTTTTCAGGTTTTGCATTGTTCCTTCTCTCTTCACACATGAGGAGAATCTTATATGTATTCTAACGTTTTGGTCCTAACACATAAATTGTGCCAGGCAGTGACTTGAAACATGATCTCCTGAATCTAAGGTCCAAGGCTTGGGTTCCCCAGTGTTTATAGAAGGAGCTATACCTTGTACAACATCATATGTATATTGTATTATTAAAACGGCACAGAAAACAAAATCATAAACATACAAACAAATGAAAAATAGTGTAAATTACATCAGTAACATTTTAAAGAGCTATCATGGATTCTACCAGTGTGACCACAACACTATCCAGGTCTTTTCAATCATATTAGTCAGTTCATGCATATATAACACAAGTGCAGCCGAGCGGAAACTCGGCGTATATCTGCTGGCACTTCAGTGAAATGCTAAAGGGATTTAAATGAAAATGAATTAAATTGTATGCTGCTGTGTCTTTTGCTGTCTCCCATGGTTAAAGGCAGTTTATTTTATAAATTAGTCCATGTCGGAGAAATCAAAAATAATCTTGTTCTATTTTATTATCACTGTTATTTATTTCTAGTGCTGATGCCGTTTACAACATAAGGGAACGTCACAAGCAGCAGGTAATAAAGGGGTCAGATTTAAAACTGATACCAAAAGAAAGAAAAGGGAAAAAAATAAATTCAATGACAGATGCAGTAAAGCCTGGTTAATGCAGCTGAAATAACTGGAAAAGGTGTTAAAGATTGGAGAAACAGTACACCTACCACAAGATAAATTAAAGGCAAAAACCTGCAGAGTATAGATTAACAGATTGTATACCATATTCCTTAATTTCCTTTTTAACTGGAGCCATCATGTAGGACACTCTTCTATATATACAAAGTGGAGTGTGGGATGTATTTCAGAATTTCTCTGTCTTTCTGTTTATCCCTTAGGCATGCATCATGCACTGTTGCTTATAATATTTGGGTTGACTGGAAACATATTTTTTGCCCAGTGGAGCTATCTTTGATGACATCATTCTAACATGTTTTTATTTTCTGAAACCTTAAACACCCATGACATTCTAAAATGCAGGATGCAGTTTTATCTTTGGTAAAAGCTTGTGAAACCAGATTCTGAAGTTGCGGTGAGCTTTACCACGTTTGTGTAGAAGTACTTTGTCTTGCCCACTTGGCATTCAGTGTGCAATGGATTGAGAGTTTCTCATTGTCAGTAACAGATGTATTTTTCAAATGGCTCTGTGGTAATAGTTATCAACCATTCCTTCATACTCCTGTGTGTGTCTAAGCTACATTCACCAAGGATCCCTTTAGGGTGGGTGCATACTATAATTTTGACTTGCTCCAAGTTATCTGAATAATCTTCAAACAATGGGTTTGAATAAGTAAATTTTTGGATCAAAGAAAATAAACCTAGATTTAAAAGATTGCAGTAGAGACAAAAGCTGTACAATAACTGCTTGTGAATAAAAATATGAATGTTTTGTTCATGGCTGACAAAAAGATTCACTTTACTGGCCACCTGCCGAATTGTTGTATGAGACCAGATGACTCAGAACAGAGCAGCATGGGACTGAATCTTCTATAGAAGTGCTTTTAGGAACATTGCCTTCTTCTTCAGACTGTTATCAAGGCATTGAAATTGAATGGGTCACTTTACTTTTTATGTAGTGGCTGTAAACTTTGGGGAACAAATGACACACTGGAGCCTGGTGATCATTGTCAAGTGAATGTGCCAACTGACTGACAGTTGTTTATTTTATAACTGACACTTGCCTATACACGTCCTAACACTTTTGTTTGGTTAGAACGTCTTTAATTGGTCTCTCAGTAGGTTTAATAACTTTCATACTAAATTAATGGCAATATTGATTTATAATATACTGTAGGGCAATACATTTAGTCAAAATAAACATCTCCAATCTGAAAGGATGTGGATAAAGACTGACATCACAAAGTACAATTATAGTGGACCATTCTTACATTTTCAGATTATACATTAATTTATACATGTAGAAACTGTGTATAGCACGAAAGTATTTTAGGTGCCAGAGTTTTTTTCTCTTCAAATTGCTTGTGTAATTGTTCGCGGTGTCCAGTTTTGAAAACAGAACTCGGTAACGGATAGCATTTAAGTTCAAGTTACCCCTTTAAAGTTCAATTTACTGTGTATCGGTTTCATTTTCATCTGAATCTGTATTTCCATAAATATCATGTGTCGCTTGTCTTGCATGTGAAGTGTTCCACACTCTCCTGGTTTTGGCAATACTTTTGTTTTGCCCACCAGCATAATGAGCCACAGAGGAAGGCAGCCTGGGATCCCTTTGACTTCCCATGATGAAGTTATCTCTAAGGAGCAGAAGCCACTTGAGGAATCTGAACAATCTGAGCCCCGTCCTCCTGGGTTTAGCAGATTTCTTTCCTTTGTTGATCTGGTAAAGGCAAATCAACTTCCTCAAACACTGTGGGCTGATAGTATGGAATAGTCTGGAGACAGTTGTTAAAAAAAAAACAACAACTACAGGTTAACCCTAAATCATCATCAAACATATATTATTAGAGAAGGATGTGATGATTAGTGAAATCAAGTTTTTGACCATCAGTGACCTTCAAAACAGCTTGATCTCGGCATGATAGATATTGCAGATATCCTTTAAAGTTTCCTTTATTTTTTTAATTCTGTACTCGTCTAGCCTTCAAAACTAACACTAGAGGGCAGTATATACTTTCCTTCTTGCTTTCTTTTTAAAGTTGGTTGTAGATCCTCAGTGTCTCTGCATCATCATTTTAGTAGTCTTTTCTGGTTACTCTTTAAGGTGTTTGGCTGTTTTAAAGTAACTTGCTGTGTGTTCATCATCTTTCCTAATGTCATAAGGAAGTATTTGTTGGTGGGAAGGGGGTCTTAAAAGAGAATTGTGGACATATACAGTACTGTGCAAAAGTTTTAGGCAGGTGTGAAAAAATGCTGTAAAGTAAGAATGCTTTCAAAATAGACATGTTAATAGATTATATTTATTAATTAACTAAATGCAAAGTGAGTGAACAGAAGAAAAATCTAAATCAAATCCATATTTGGTGTGACCACCCTTTGCCTTCAAAACAGCATCAATTCTTCTAGGTACACTTGCACAAAGTCAAGGATTTTGTAGGGATATAGTCAGATTGAAACACAATCATTAATTGAAACAGAAACAGCTGTGTAGGAGGAATAAAACTGGGTGAGGAACAGCTAAACTCGGCTAACAAGGTGAGGTTGCTGAAGACAGTTTACTGTCAAAAGTCATACACTATGGCAAGACTGAGCACAGCAACAAGACACAAGGTAGTTATACTGCATCAGCAAGGTCTCTCCCAGGCAGACATTGCAAGGCAGACAGGGGTTTCCAAATGTGCTGTCCAAGATCTTTTGAAGAAGCACAAACAAACAGGCAACGTTGAGGACCGTAGATGCAGTGGTCGGCCAAGGAAACTTACTGCAGCAGATGAAAGACACATCATGCTTACTTCCCTTTGCAATCAGAAGATGTCCAGCAGTGCCATCAGCTCAGAATTGACAGAAAACACTGGGACCCTGGTACACCCATCTACTGTCTGGAGAAGTCTGGTCAGAAGTGGCCTTCATGGAAGACTTGCGGCCAAAAAGCCATACCTCCGACGTGGCAACAAGGCCAAGCAACTCAACTATGCATGAAAACACAGGAACTGGGGTGCACAAAAATGGCAGCAGGTGCTCTGGACTGATGAGTCAAAATTTGATAAAATTGGCTGAAGGGCTGGAGAGCAGTACACAAATGAGTGTCTGCAGGCAACAGTGAAACATGGTGGAAGTTCCTTGCAAGTTTGGGGCTGCATTTCTGCAAATGGAGTTGGGGATTTGGTAAGAATTAATGGTCTCCTCAATCCTGAGAAGTACAGGCAGATACTTATCCATCATGCAAAACCATCAGGGAGGCATCTGATTGGCCCCAAATTTATTCTGCAGCATGACAACAAACCCAAACATATAGTGAATGTCATTAAGAACTATCTTAAAGAAGATACACAGAGCCCTGATCTCAAAATCATCAAGTCTGTATTTGATTACATGAAGAGAGAGATCAACTGACGCTGCCTAAATTCACAGAAGAACTATGGTTAGTACTCCAAGATGTTTGGGCCAACCTTCCTTCAAAAACTATGTGCAAGTGTACCTAGAAAAACTGATGCTGTTTTAAGGCAAAGTTTGGTCACACCAAATATGTATTTGATGTAGATTTTTCTTCTGTTCACTCACTTTGCATTTAGTTCATTGATAAATATAATCTATTAACATGTCTATTTTTGAAAGCATTCTTACTTTACAGCATTTTTTCATACCTGCCTAAAACTTTTGCACAGTACTGTATTTCATTTCTAGAATGTAAGGTATTACTTTAAAATCAAAATCAAGATAATTTAGACTGCAAATGTACACTAGCTAATACAACTGAGATATTAACAGAGGTTTTAATGTTACGTGCACATGTGTTATTCTGTCACATATACCAATTATAATCCCTTCTCTGAGGCAATTGCAATCTTTTAATAACCAAAACTAAGTTTAATTACATTTTATCAATTCAGCCTGAAACTTGATTTGTTACATGCTGTCTTTAAAAAAAAAAAAATATATATATATATATATATATATATATATGCCTTTCATATAGAGAGAAGATACTTCTTTGAATTGTTTAACTGGAGTGACTTGAACAGTGGAAACAAAAGGTGTGGTTGTTAGTAATATTTGATGCCTCTTTGCATTTTGCATCCTTATGGTGATACATTGGTTGCTATTGGTTGCTAAGATTATGAGTGAATTCCTTAAGGATATAGCTCCTGTCACTTAATATGTTAATATACTATTTTGGGGTAAGGGGATAGATCAAGCCAGACACACACAGAGGAGTGGGAGTGATTCGGCCGTGCATCTCTAGTTATTCTGGAGCTGTAGACAATGTTCTTTAGTACCATAAGCCCGGTGACCTGATTGAGAGGGAAAGACCTGTTCAGTCTTGCTGGGTAAATCACCAGTAAATATAAGCTCTGCCCTACCTGTTGGTTGTTATGGATTATTTGGGAAGGACATATTGGTAATGCCAGATTTACTCAAGCTAGCACCTTTCTTTGCATCTTTTTGTTTGATCTGGAATCTATACTGTTTATTGAAACCTCATCCTGTATTATTGACAGGTATCAGTCAGAGTTCACAAGCCTTGCCTACACTATCATCAGCAGTACGGATAACCTAAAGAGCCTCAAATTGATGCAGTTACGGATTAAGTCCAAACCTGTACAATGCTAAGCCTAATCTACAGCGTGACTGGTAGAATATGGAAAGATGACAATAAATCAAATTCCGGGAAGCATTTGCAGTAAGAAAAAGAACAGAGGCTACATTAGGGTGGATGGGTTTCTATGGTTACTCCTAATCGCATGGACTGGTAAGAGCAGAAATGAGGTAATCAGTCCATTGAACACAGCTAGTGGTATGACAACAGTAGGTAATGAACTAGTGTTTAGAGAGTCCCTGTGATAAAGATAATGGCTGTAACTTTATTTTGTAACAATAAATAGAGAAAATTAATAATGTATGTGTATTTTCTAAACAAGACATCTTTTTTGTATTTGTGTTGTTATTTTGTACATGTGCATGTCACTGTCATAGCAGGAAAAACATAACATAAAATAAGTTAACTATACTGATGTAGCATGGGAAATGTTTTACATTCAGTAATTTCTAATATATATATATATATATATATATATATATATATATATAAATAATAATAATACAAAATGGTTTGTCTAACTGTATCTCATAGGCTATATGTAAATAGACTATCTATCAATATAGTAAAATATCCTTCTTCTTATTTTTCCTCTTCAACTTCATCTTCCAAAAGTATTCTAGTTACACTCCTGGAAAACTTGATTTAATTTCTGATTATTAAAAAAAAAACTACATATTAATCAATTTACCATGAAGGGCATTAGCCTACCAAGCAAGTCATTAAATGTGCATCAGTGTTATTATTAGAATCTCATAGATTGTGTTGTTCACCCTGTTTCTGACCCTGTGCAACTATGCTTGCAAGCTATATTTAGTAAGAGATGTACAGGGCTAATCACTAGATTAAATATTTACAATTGTTTTATTCTTCATTACTATTGTTAGAGTACCTTTGCATGTGTTGAGAGAAGGCTGTATTCATCTTAGCAGGCTTACGTAGCTTTCTTTACTTCCAAACTCTGACAGCACAATGTTAAAACCATGCTTTTATTTTAGTGTGGGTCAGGGAAAAAGTTTAATCTGTGGTTTGATCCACTGTTCCATGTGTAAATGCACTCTTATAATAATGTTATTAATCACAAAAGAGACAACACAGGCAAAGATGTTATTTTTGCCACATATCTATGGTAATCAATTAAGAGGTCCAGTGCAGTTGCTTTATGGCTTGTAAAAATTGATTTTAAATCTGCATGCGTAGCCTAATTCATACAGCCTTTGACATCGTTCTGCCAAGTCCATTAGGAAAGGGAATGATAAAATGGGTTAAGTCATGTCCAAAGCTCTGCACAACTGTCTCACTCCATTGGCATGTTAATCTGACATGTTCTTCATTGAGCTGTACTACGTATGGAAGGAAGAAAATTTAGTTTTTAGTTTGTTTTTTACATTAAAAATTTGATTACTTTTAGCAAGTGATTAAACTTTGTTTAAATTATCATTCACAGTTCTTTTGCGTAAATAAAATACAGATGGAAGAAAAAGTAAATTTGAAAAGACACTATCAACTCAAAAACGTACACGTGTTTTCACCCAGTCCCCAAATAGGGCTGAGGTGCTACCTTTGGACGAATGCCAGATCGGGACCTCCAACTTGCTACGTTCCTTCAGCTTGTCAGGAATTGCTTTTCTTCCTGATATACCCAGCTCCTGAAAAGATTAAAAAAAAAAAACATTTCAGTTGCAGCATCTGAGGATGACAGTTTCCTTTGTGATGAGCCATGCAGTCACAGCTTGTTAAATCAGACTGTGACAGTGATAAAAGACAAAGCCATCAGTTTACACCAGAATACGACCTATCTGCACATGAACAGCTAGACTATCGCTCTTCACATATGCAGGCACCGTGATGCATTCCCACAAGCATCAGCCTGAGACTCCCTAAAGATAGAAACACTAGAGAATAATACTCCACTGCTTATCTGGTAGCAAATGAATGGAAAATGTAAAGAGCACAAGGTGCTTTGTTCACTGCCTAACAACAATCATTAGTCCTTGAAATATAAGGAGGTTTTCACTAAAAGGGCTATCATTATTTTCAAGCTTACTTTTTCAATGTGTCTCGCTCTGTCTGTTTGACAATGTAATAAATAAATAAATACAACTTATGTCTCATATTGTAGAGATCTCACTGTGTGTTCAGTTCATTCAAAAATATTCCATTAGGAAGCCTTCACTCATTCAATTATAAATAGGTGTTAACTCAAATAATAAAACACCACAATCTTCAGAAGACTGAAGGTATTGTTTTGCAGATGTGTCATGTATTAGCCCGAGCATTCAGGGGCTTGCATTAGTATTGTTTTTCATTTTCGGGCAGATGGTTTTGGTTGTGTGTCAAATCTGGGGTAAGCACTGCACTTCGTTTTGATCTGTCCAAGTGGATTATTTCATAGATGGGACAGTAATGGTATAGAGATTTATTGGAAGGAGGAAACACTCATAAACCTGCATTAATTTGACAATAAAGAAGACTGCACATCCTGGAGATAAAAGGCACTGAATGATTGTACAATTTTAAGAGAGAACAGGTGAGAAGAGGTCAGGCCTCTTGCTAGCATACTAGGAAAGAGCTGGTTAAAGTTGAGGAAATTAATCTGATGGTTTGTTTTGTTGTTGTTGTTAAAAATATACTTTGAAATTATTGATTGAAGAAAGATAGACTAAGGGGTGGATTAAATTCAAACTTTGACCCACCTGCTAATAGCAAACTACACACCTGTACATCATAGCGGTTACATTTATGATTAGAAGAAAGTGACATCTTACTAAAAATGAAGCACAGTTCTGTAGTTTTCTATTAGTGGGTGGGTCAAAGTTTTGATTTAATACAAGCCTAAAAATTCCATAGATGAGAAACGGTGAGAAAAAAGAATAGATTATCTATTCTGTTGACAAAACTCCATTAAGTGTAATACAAGACAAAAATATTATATTCAAGCTTATTACAGTCTATGTGTTTAAAAAATAATGAATAAATGCAGTAAGTTTTTCATTTTAAGAGCTGTAAAAACTAGACAGTAATACCTTGCTAAATGCTTTTCTTTAAAGTAAAGTTGAGTTTGTTTTTAAATAAAATAGCACCTATAGATTTTGTATTGTGTCAAATTATAATCAATTTGTATAAACAGGTAGGATTTAATCACAGCTTTGTTGATTTGTATAGATTGCTCTGCTTAAGAGTTTAAAGCAGATACATTTTATAAAATTATTATTTTCCTCTACTAAAGCTTCTATACTCAACATCTGATCCTTGGCTGATTACATTTCATATAATCATATTCCTCTTCTGCAGACAGACTGCTCATTGCAAGCATATGGTTAAGAAGGTACTGATTTTCAGTGGGTTTAAATAGCTATTATACTGCCAAGCCTATATTTGAATGAATGTAATCATGAAGTTTAATTTTGGTCTCCAAAAACTGTTGTATTAGACGGAAATAGGATTATAGGTATGAAAAAGGATTTGACATTTTCATGAACATGACTGAAAAAGCTAAATGAAGCTAAGCTTGAGTGTGTCTTTCTTATAGCCCTGGACAACTGGGCACTGGTAGTTCAGGTTTATTTATTTCATTGTTAGACATTGTGACTTCACATATATCAATACAGGTAACAAAAGCATACAAACAGCAATTTGTAGAACATGACATAAACAGGACAGCTAGTACTAACAGCACAGGCGAGTCTTTTTACACAGACCAGGGGTGGTGCCCCGCAAAACAATCCCATCAGCCATGGGCCCAGCCAAATGGAGTCCAACAGTCATTCACACTGGCAGTTACACAAAGCCACTTAATTTCAGTATTGTTTGGACACAGAAAACCATAAAGGCACCATAAACACTACAGCAGTATTGGGTCTCAACCATTGCTCTACAATGCTAACACCTTACACCAGAACTCCTTCACATTCATGAGAAAGGAAAAGGTGTCAGTTTGCCCTGTTCATTTATATATGCCTGGCAACAAAGACTGCGTCCTTTGCAGGAAGACAAAGAGCAAAGTGGTGTAAATCTAATATCCATTCTTGCTTTAGACAAGGTCCATAAGACCTTTTCTGTGTACACTAGTTTGGGGATCTGCTTAAACCAGCTTCCAATCTTCATCTTATTGTTATTTATAACCATTGGGTTCACTTCATGAATATATATGTATTCCTATTTTTGACATGATGTATGCATATTTTACTTTAATTTCAAAGCACTTGATAGTTAAATAAGAAATAATGATTTGATTAATTGAATTAATATACCACAAATGGATGTATGGCAAGTAAATTCAAGTTTTATTTTAAAATATGTCTGTTTAAAGCAGTCAGCTGAATTGATTTGTCAAGAACAACTTAGATGTGACTTATTTTCTATGGATTTAAGCCATGCTGTCCATGGCAGTCCTCAGTCAGAATGCTAGTTCAAATGATTTTATAAAACTCAAATCTAATTTCGTCAAATTGATTGTGCCTGAAGATGGCAGTCAAATGTTATTTAATGTTATTAAAATGAAAGCTAGGTCTTTGAACTAAAAGTAAATACTAAAACTGAGAGCTATACAAGGAAACATGTGTACTCTAGGATAGTGACACTATTTTAATTAATCTGCTATCATAGAACAGTAATTTAACCTTAGTAAATCAAATGCTTATAGTTTCCGTCACAGTGCATATTCTTTCCATGGTCAGGGTTCTACTCTCCCTTTCTCTCTACAAATGGTATGTCCACATTTCTAATTAAAGTGGCACTAACTTCAAATAAATTATCTTACTTTCAGGAAAAAAGTATTCTAACTCTTTAGTTGTCCGAATACTGGCTCTTTTTTTCCACTTACAAAGATATTTAGATACGGATTAAATCAAAACTGTGACCCAAAAATGGCCCTTAGATAAATAAAATCCTCTGAAATAGTGAACAAAATTTAAGTAGATTGGAAATTACTTTAACCATATTACCCGGCACTTGAAGGCTTTTATCAATCACATTCCTGCTGTCCTTCCCCCTATAGATATACAGTATAGATGTACAATATAAACTAAAACTAGTAGTTAACCTACTGTGACGCTCTCAGTATTAAGAAATGTCGAACTGTAAGAACAAATTCCATGTGCACCCTGTTGCAGGGTTGTTGGGTTTTTCTTAGTTGTTTTTGGTTTGTTTGTTTTTAGTTTATATATAAATATATATAGTATACTCCTTCTGATCCTATCTAGAGAGGCTGGACCTACATTTTTTTGAACTAGATGTAATTTATTTTAATTCCCAATGTGTATTGAACCTCTCAGGAACATAGTTTGCCTGTTATGGAGTGCATAACTGGGGTCAATAACTATTGCCCTTCATCCTGCATTACCTTGGTATACCACTTGGGATTCTGCATATGTTCAAAGCCATTTTATTTGTAAACCATAAGAGCTTATCATTTTCTAATTTGATCTTATTTAATGCTGCCCCGTATATTCACTAGCAGAAATACACAGATTTAAATCCATCAAAGTGATGGAATTTTTGGCAGCTAACATTCCTCAGGAGTGCTGTCCTCATGGTTTAGGGCAGTGTGTTTGTTTATTATAGTTACTGTAACATACCTTCCATATGTTACCGTATACTTATATCTACTGACACAAAATGGTTCCAGAAAGCCCCACTTAAATGATAGTTTAAAAAAAAAAAAAAAAAAAAAAAAAAAAAACTTGAAATTGTAGTAAACTTCTGGTCTTACCCATGAGTAAATCTTTATACATATATGACAAATCAGGCCCTAATGTGCATTCCACTATTCATCTATTTAGTTTCATCTATTTGCTCTCTTGGGGCCAGATTACATCAAAACTTTCACACATCCGCTGATAGAAAACTACAGAACTGTTCTCGGTTGCTGCTTCATTTTTAGTAAGATACCACTTTCTTCTAATCATAAACGTAACCGCTATTATGGACAGGTTTGTAGTTTGCTATTAGCCGGTGGGTCAAAGTTTTGATTTAATCCGGCCCTTGGTCTCCTCCACCTTCTTGTTCATCCCCCCCCAGGCAGGCTTTATGAAGAATACTGTAGGTCTTTAATTGGTAATTAGCTAATGAACTGAAATAAAAAAATAAAAATGTTACATGTAGGTAAAAACAGAAACATACGGAAAACAGAACAAGTGGTTTTATAACCCTGTTACAATATCGAATATCTTCATAATAAAGTTTGTCAATTTAATATCAAGCCTGTCTTTAGAGTGCCACCGATTACAGATCCCCACCCCAAATTACTGTGTTTAAATCTGCAGGGTTCTTCCTGGTTTGTGAGTAATCTTCACAGAATGACTCTCTTCATGCAATGCCGTCTTTTAATAAACAAACAAATAGATAAAGCTCTTAAGCCTAATGGATAACCCACTGCAGCCTTTGGATGCACTGACTTGTTACTGTATATAAGGACTGCTGTCACAGCTGTCTGTAATTACTTGGATAATTATAGGTTTAATACATCTAAAAATATATACAAACACTAAAAGCAAAAGTAAAAATATAATCTACGCTACCATGTTCTTGCTAGAACTGGAATGATCATAACATTTAATGTCACAGCACTGACCTGCAAATGCTGACAATATAAATCAATTGTATTAACAAAAAAAAAAAATCTTCCTTGTAATTATAAGCAATCAGTATACAAACCGTATACCACTATACAACCTGATGTGACCAACCATACTCAACACTAAGGTCATGCATTTTTGGTTTTGGTCAAGTGAAAATTGTCCCAGTGTATTTATTATGTATATTATTTCTATTTTCTATTCTGTTTTTCTAACTAGAAGATTAATGCTATATTTGTGGACATTTTTAATATATATTTTTTGACTGGTGGCATTTTGCATCACAGTTTGAACATAGTTTGATAGTTTGCCGACTACTGGCACTGCTATCTGTTGACTTGCCGGAAGGAGTTTCTGAATCAGGCCTTACAGCACTGAAAATCCATCTATGATAATATGCAAATACCAATCTCTTCTGTATAATGATCTGTAATTTATGCTTTTCATAACCTTGTTGTGATATGACGTATGTTATACATGAACCAGAACGGCTTTGAAACATTGCATGCAAAAATTAAATGAAGGATGCAGACTACGAACTTGCAGCTATACCAACTCAAGTATGGGTGGGGTATTTGCTCTCATTTGAAGATTGACTGGGCCCATTCATTAAAACATGATGTAGCACATTTTTCTTTTTACATTAGAATTGGAACCAGTAGTCAATCTGGTATTTTTATCTTTAATCTGCATTTAGTTTCAGAATTAATATATTAATATAAAGAACCATTCCATTCTGATCAAAGTAAAGAAAAAACTAAGCCATTTATGTTCCTAGATGAAGGAATATTTTAATAACGGTAAGAGGAAAATGTAGTATCTGGAGAAGCAACTTGGTACAACCAGTGATAGAATCTCTGTCTGACTCATCTTATAAAATTATTATATATATTTATATTCTCCACCCACAGTCTTCATATCATGTTTTCTGTACTATTTTTCTTCCTTTGATCTTTCAAGTTTTCAAGTCACTTCCCACTAAAGACCCTTTTTATGGTGTCCTCTTCTGACAGAACGAATATTTTCCTGCCACCCTGTTGTCTCTGTATGTTGAGTTTCAGATGTGAAATAATGGTATGGTAAAGCTACTGGACATTTGCTGCTTTGATTAACATACTCCAATTAGTTGTATAAAAATTTTTTTAACCATGGTTAGAGATGTCACAATGACATGTAATTGAATTCATACTCTAGGATATCTTTGCCCTTTACAGCTATACAATGCAGAGGAAATAAGTCATGTGTGTGTGTTTTTTTATCACAGGGCCTGCTGTCTGTTTACAATATCATTTCAGCCTTAAAACAGAATGGTATTCCCATTTGTATTAGCAAGTGTTTGCTCTTTCTCAGTGCACCATTTTCATAATCATAACTTCCAGATGTATTCTACTTGTTTAACTCTGACATTTCAAATCATTTTTTTTCTACCAACCTACCACAGCAGAACAGAACCCATTTCTTATTATTTTTATTACTGTGAAGATTGGATGAAGATATTCAGCAACCCTGCAATACACTGTACACATTCATCATTGTTCTAGGTGCTATCTGAGCTCATTTTTTATTTTAAATTTGTGCCCAAATCTCTTGGTCATTCCTGCAACTATACATCTTATAATTGTGCTGAGAGCCTAAATTGATGTGTCTTCTGGCAGGGGGGGGGGGTCATGAATATTCAGATTAGCTTTGCAAAAAGAAAAAGTCATAGTTGAATAAATGTTGGAGAGCTTGTCCTGACAGTTTAAATTATTCTGCACCTCATTCCAATAATAAAACATAATATAATCTCCAAAGACACATATCAGTAATACATATGTAGAGATATAACAGTTTCATATACACATAAAACCAAATATAAATCGTGCAACAAGGGTCAAGTTTCATCAGCTCTTCAGCAGTATAAAGACTAACACCACCATGTGGGAAGGAACAGTGACTCAAGGCATAGCTTGCATCAATAGACATGCTTTTCAAGATTCACTACACACACGCACAAAAGTACTTCTAATGCACTCTGGGTCAGATTTCTTAATGGCTTGATATCTAAGTGCATTTTCCAACAAAAACAATTATATGAAATTTGGCACTTGCTGTTGAAACACCAACCGACCATCTGTTTAAAACACTGCATTGAATTGTTACTGGGTCCTGTGGATTCATCTGAAATAAGTTTAAAATGATCAATGCAAGCTGAGCATACTAGGTTAAACGCATTAAGACATGAAATAATTTTTCTTCAGTATTGTAGAGACAGATTTAATAAGAAAATGTCCAAACATTTTGCAGTAGTAAGCATTGTGAAATATGCTTCATAAGCCCTTAGCCTTTGCATTTGAGACAATTTAATGTTATGACCATGGCCCCAGATGTTGTCCAGCACTCAAAATAATCTATTTTCTGCTCCCATGGTTTTGTCATTAAATGATGAATGAGCACATTATGAATGCCTCATTATTATTACCATTGTTGTGACCACAGAAGAACACAGCATTGTTAATATATTATGGCTTCCAATTCTGTATGACCTCATTATATTAAGTAATGGACGTATTACTACAGAACATCTTTCACAATATGTGTTCCATATATTCAGTACTGAAGTAAACAAACACTTCTTAAAACTGAGAAAAATTAAAACCACATAAGATGTATTGTAGTGAAATACCACAATTGAGTGATTCATTAACCACATCTACCTAGATGTTGGACAGACAACCAAAAAAGAAAAGAGAAAAGTAAGAAATTCCTTTAAAAATATCAAGCCCTTTTTGATGTTTGTTAAAAATCTTTGACATAGACCAGCACGTAGTGAATGCCATGCATCACTAGTCTTTATCTGAAATCCAAATAGTTTCACAGGCACGTTCTTTTCTCAGATGCTTGCTTACACAAGAACATTTTGGAATTGCCATTGTGTGCTCCATCAGGGTTCATGTCTGGACAGATTGTGGCAGACATGTAAAATCCTATCTTTCATCGCATTGGCCAAGCAATGTGAAGTGGGGAACAATTTCCATAAAAACAAATGCAATCTTTGGGCAGAATATACAGTGGTGGTCAAAATTTAAAGAACACCTGGATCTTACTTGATTAGCAATCACAGCTGTGCATACTCGAGCCACTGTGTGAAATAACCATAGCTGTTAACTGTAATGCCATTTGTTTTTGCTTACTTGATCTTAATCATCTTCCCCAGTGGCACACTTATCATATTAGCATATTAGCATATTATCAAATCCTTTATAAAAATATATCTTGTATTTTTATTCCTTTTTTTTTTTTTGCTGTAGGGATTCCAAAACATTCTGACAGACTCTTATTTTTTTTTACATCTCTCACACATTTTGTTTCTGGAAACCATCTCCCACCCTAGTCAGTCTATTTCTGAATGGAGGTCTCTCCAGCTTGGAAATGGATATGAATCACAACACTGGCCTGGCAAGTTGGTGAGCAGACAGGGATCAAGCTCTGGACCCTGTAGTCATCAGCCCTGTGCACAAACCAGCTGAGCCATTCATACATTTATATATATATATTTCTTGTTTTGTTCTTTCTTTTGTTTTTGATGTATCCATTTTCCCCGTGGAGCAGATGGGCAGTGAAATCCCTTGAAATACAGAGACAGATGTTTGCCAACATTGAATAAGGGGGCTTTTCATTCTGCTAACGTGTACATTTTTACGCCGCCTTCCGTCTGACTGGAGGGACCTAAGAGCACTAAGCTAGCTGGCACGATTCAAAACACTGTGTTTGAATATATAGGAAGCATTCAGTAGATTTGAATGTATGTTATTTGAAGCAAAACCACATTGAAATGTATGTTATGTAAATGCCAAACTGCCACCAAATAACCTCAGATGCTTCTCAGGCAAGAACAATCCTGTGCACAACAGAGCCATGTTTTCAGCACCATGGACAAGTCACCAGGCAAACTTGCAAGAAAAAGGTATTTCCGCGTTGATGAAGTGGTCTATACCTATCTAACGTGGACCGCATTCACGTGTTGTGTCAGGACTGAAACTCATCCATGTTACCATACACCTTCCCTGTTTATTTCCAGAATATACAATTTCTTCTGCCAGCCCTAGCTGAGCGTCGCTTGAGTAGCCAGAGCCGTGCGTTGTGCACTAAACCCCGAGGGGCAACGTCACCCCCCCTGGCAGATCAGCTCCAGTCTTCCATCCCCTCCCATCACATCGCTTCAGAGGACGGCGAGATCGCATCCATTTTCACTTCAATTTGCAATGTTGAGCATAAGAAAAGCCGAACCTGCATTTTTTTTATTTTCCTTTGGTGTCCAAGAGGTGTCCCTGAAAGACGCGGGCATGCAAGCGGGCAAAGGGGCTTGTGAATAAAAAGAGCGAGAGAGAGAGAGAGAGAAAGAAAGGGTCATATAAAGTGGGGAGATTTCTTTGGCTGAATTAAGGATGGTTTGTGACAAAAGACATATCAGCAAGCCACAGCGACAGTAACTTAAGCTTATACCTCGCAAACGGTCTGTTTACTGTGGACCCTCTGAAGATATTTTAATCATGCCTGTGCGAAGAGGTCATGTTGCGCCGCAAAACACGTTTCTGGGCATTATTATACGCAAATTTGAAGGACAAAGTGAGTATTAATATTATGTTTTATTTTTAACGAAACTGTTCTGCTTATCAAATGCGTACATGTTCATAATATGTTATACAGTGGTAATAGTATAATAATTGCACATGTGATTCTTGTACAAGCGAAATCAGGATTATAACTGAAACATGAATGCTCATAATTTCGATTATATGCATGAATTAAACTTGCCTTGCATCGTTTACAACTATATATTAGATATGCTCATTTGCATTAGCTGCGATTGGGGATAGTAAAGACCACCACACTAAGTGGAGGTATAACTGAGCTTATCATAATGGTCAGAATTAATATATATAAAGTATCTTGGTAAATATGTGATTATGACTGTAACTTACGGACTATAGAAAATTAGTCTTGGGCTCACGTGGTATTTAAAAATAAAATCACTTTCACGGTATTGCATGCTTCTGTTTCATTGTGTGCTTTCCATATTGTCCAAATGGTATATAACTGATCCTTATGAAGCTCATTGAAACATATGATACACGTATCATTCGTATGGATGCGTTTAAATCGTACAAATGTACAAAATCTAAAAAAACTACATTCATCTGGTCTGTGAATCTAGCTGCAGACAGATACAAACACACGCACATACTAAATGTTGGACAAAATTATGTACAGCCTTGGCAAACAATGATGCATTGTAATAAAGGTGTGCAACGTATTTAATAATGAAAACAAATATGGACAAAGAACCCAAAGGAAACATGTTATATTTAAAACGTGTTGCAACTGTTCTTGTTTAGTTCAGTTTCCCCCGTGCCCATAAATACAAATCAAGGTTTTAATTACTTGGAAACCCACACTTTTAAATAAAAGCAGGTTAGTAGGCCTATAGAACTGATAAGTAAAGTATTTTATTATCTCAAGGGGTTATTTGCGTTGAACGGATCAAAATACTTCCTTGGGTTAATTAATTGGATGAATGGGCTTTTGCTTGGTAGAAGTCAAATAGAAAACCTCTTCCCATTTGGACATTGCATGATGTATATTGATTTATCTCTCTGTGTATCTACTTATTTATTTTCTATAAAGTTGGATTTAAACTGGGCATGTTGGTAAGAATCATAAAATTAGATGTAATGTTTGTATCTTGAAATCTAGGTAACAATAGTTCTTAATGGCTTTTTTATATTGTATATTGAAGACTTATTATGTAAACCACATAGATAACAGTGCTAACTTAGCTATACATATGCAGCTTTCTTCTGACAAATTAGAACAGTGTACTTAATCAATACTGTCTCTTTCTACAGATAAAAAATTCATAATTGCCAATGCGAGAGTACAGAACTGTGCGATCATCTACTGCAATGACGGATTTTGTGAGATGACTGGCTTTTCAAGACCAGATGTCATGCAGAAACCGTGCACCTGTGACTTTCTTCATGGCCAACACACCAAAAGACATGATATTGCCCAGGTTGCCCAGGCGTTACTTGGCTCAGAGGAAAGAAAGGTGGAAATAACATATCATCGAAAAGATGGTAAGTCTTTGTCTTCTGTTAATCTATGTTTTTTTGTTTTGTTATTTTTAAGCTAAGCAAATCCTTTATCATAAACAAATACTAATTTAAATCTTATAAAACAGCCACTGTAAAGCTCACATTAAATGTAAATGAATTTCTGTCTATCTGGGATCTAATGTGAGTGGAAAAAGTCCCTCAGGGAGAATTAAAATGTCTTTGGAAATATTTTCGATCTGCCTGTACTCTTGTGTCTTTAAAATCTACCTTCTCTTGTTGAGTGATTGCTTTCCAATGCTTAAACCTGCACAGTCACACGTACCCTTCTTTAGAGGTGGCTAGATATAGCATACTTGAAGTGTGCTTTTTGTTTTAGCATATATCCCTCTTACTGATAGACGTATTAGTGGAATATTGACAGATAAAAAAAAATATATTGTGTATATCCTCTCATAACTATATAGCATGGCATACTTTGAGAAATTAAACTGATAACATTACTTTAAAACACTAGTCAAATTAATGTGAAACGAATGCTACAGCTGCAGTCTGCACCCAGTATACCACAAAGTATTGTTGGAGTATTTAAAAAGTATTTAAAAAAGTCATTATTTTTCCGGTGACATATAAATTGAATTAGGTTTGGGGTAGGGGAAGGGGGGCAAAAGCAAGAGTACGCGTGCAGCCATTTGTTTCTACTAAATATTACATGGATGCAAAATCAGCACGGGTTTGATGTGACAGATTCATTGTTTGGGTGAATTACACCAGAGAACAGTGGTGAGGGAAAGTTGTTAACCAATGGTATCGTGTACCGAGTACACAAGGGGAAGAGTCTCCCTAGAACAATGATCTTTCTAAAGAAGAATAAAAAAAAAACTGCCATTGCATAACAGTGTAGGTGTAATGAGTGGCTTGGCAGGTAAACCACCATAAGGTCTAGCACTGCAATTTAATAAGACCTGGCACACACACGCGTGCAGTATTACTTACTTAATTCAATTATCAGTTCTGTTCATAAATATTAACAACAATTATATATATATAGATAGGTATAATAAAATGAAATACAGTTTGAGGTGTAGGTTGTCCTTATCAGTGCTTAATCTTTATCTACTCAAACTGCTGTGCGATGACGCATAGCTGCCAACTGAGAATACAGCCTTTTCAATTATAAATAAAATAAAAAAGCCATGAAGTAATTTACTTTTACACTTTAAAAGCAATATGAGCTGAATGGCTTTGTCCAGCTATGACATGCACTCTCTGTAACGTGTGAAGGAAATGTATTTTGACATGTTTTCCATTTAGATAAATGGGATTTCAGCTTGTATGGTTATTTCGAAAGAAGAATTAAAATAATTCAAAGGTACTATAAAATTGTCGACAATATTGATAGTTATACAATTCTTCACTTTTGATTTATTTATATCGGTATTCTTAGTGTTCATGTGGATATCCTTCCTAAATTAACTTTTGGTAACACAAGGGTAAATTTGGTCAAAATCTATTTAATATATATTTATTATTTTAAAAGTAAACTGTATTTTGCAACCCATGCTAATGCAAAATACCCCAGAGTTATCAATTTATCTTGTACTGTGTTGGATTCTTCTGTTATTCCCAGTCTGTGTGATGCTTATTTTCTTTGAAAATCTGTTCCTCGAAGAGGCTCCTCTATAAGGGATGCTTATTAGGAGAAATTATCCAGCCATTTGAGTCACAGTCTGTCTGGGCAGAGTTCCTGCAGGGTC
The DNA here is from genome assembly GCF_036373705.1 of Amia ocellicauda. NCBI lineage: Eukaryota > Metazoa > Chordata > Actinopteri > Amiiformes > Amiidae > Amia > Amia ocellicauda. Next base: position 10,905,401 of record NC_089865.1, on the reverse strand, counting down.
CTAAAAAGAGTTAGTGAATTATGTTCATTACAGCTGCAACAAACTTGATGGGAAAATCCTATTGTTTCTAATTTCAGCTTGTGGTCACAGTATAGATGAAGTAATGTGCAATCGCAGCTCTTCTCTTTAGATTTGCAAGGCCGTTTACAGTCTGGACTACATCAGGTGGGCCACATATGTTAGGAGCCCTTAATCAATTGCAAGGCATTTATTTTAAAGCCAAGCATGTACACTGTAATCAGTGAACAGGGGCGTTGCTTTGCATATTTGTGATATGTTCAGTAGAAGATGATCTGCATGTTTAATCTACTAGTAACAAGTGTGGTTGTACGGAGGGAAACAAATAAATACATCTTTAAGTTCTCCAATCTGAAACATTTCAATTGAACATCGTTCAGTCCCCCAATTAGGTTCTGCTGCAATTATAGTCTCCAGTGTGCCTTCTATTTAGGAGGCAAATTAAAGGAATTGCACAGTCAGATATTGTCACTTCATGCACCTCACCTCGTTTGGTTGTTGTAACGACAAATGGGAATACTTTTATATGTATACATTTAAACCCTAAGTGAAGACAATACATACTATTATTTTGCCTACATGTTGCATATGTGTTTATTCGTATATCTGCATTGGACAGTTCATGAAATAAAGCAAAAGGCTCCTGCCGAAACTTAATGTTTTATATGAAAGCACTCAGAAGGTTAAAGTTTAACCTTCAATTGAAATGTGTCTGTTTAGAGAAAGACTTAAAGGAAAATTACTCTGAACAGCTGGACTCAGCACAGGGCCAGTGGCAACAGTCAGTCAAAAGGTCATTTCATGAACCAAAAATAAATCTGAAATACATCTCTTAAAGTAAAATGAACTGTTCTACAAATTCAATATATTAAACAAATAAAAACTTTTCCATTGGATTGCTAGCACATGTTACCAATTGACTTAATTCCCTATTTAGTGTAAGAAACAGCAGTAGATAATTGCACCAATGTAGTTTAACTTGTATTTTATTATGTTGCAACAATACACAACTCAGTTTAATCGGTACTGCTTCATTTTAATGGGCCTATTTAAAAGAATAAGAGAGAAATCAATTTTACACTTTCTAATCCAATTATTACACTCCCTTGTCTGCCTTCCCACATTGGCCTGAAGATTTTCGTTTCTATACTTCTCAGAAAAGACAGAAATCCACATGCTATATTTTACTGCTCAACTGCAGTGCTCACAAATAAATTTGTGACTCATGGCAAAGCAAGTGGATATAGATAATGTTACAAGATGAAGCCAAATCACCAAACACTGTGGGCAGTGGATGGCAACCTCTCAAATAATAAAGCATCCTAAAATTATATATATATATATATATATATATATATATATATATATATATATATATATATATATATATATATATATAGTGCATTTCAAAATATTCAGACCCTCTCTGTTTTCACATTTTTTTGCTTTAAAGCTTTCAGTCATGACACTGTGAAGTAGGAATGAATGTGTTGTAAGTAATTAGAGAATTAATATGAAATAAAAATGAAAAAGTCATGATTTGAGCCCTTTGGTGTGGCAACCCTAAATTTAGTGTTAAAATTACCTTAACAAGCCACTGAATTAGTTGAATGACCTGTGTGCAGAAATAGGGTTTCTCATGATTTCGGAATAAAAAACACCCATCTCTGTGAGGTAGTGAATTTCAAGCAAAGACTCAACCGTGAAGACCAAGGAGCTTTCAAAGCAAGTCAGGGATAACATTTTTCAAAAACACAGATCAGACGAAGGGTACAAAAAATATTGAAGTCTCTATCCCTGTGAGCACAGTCTATTCAATCATCTAGAAATGGAAGGTATATTGTTCCACTCAGACACTGCCTAGATCAGACCTTCCCTCCAAACTGAGCAGACGAACCAGGAGGAGAAAAAAATCAGTTTAATGCTTTTAAGTCTTGCATGTATTGAAAGTATGTTTTCTGATTATATTTTAATGTTATGGAAAATGTTGATGTAATGTTGATATTGGCCTGTCTTGTATCACTACACTATCCTGCATCAAAAGTATGGATGTTGAAATCAAAATGCACACTTCAGTTTTGGATTAAAGGAATATGTATGCATTTTGATGGAAATATGTATTCTATGTGCTGTGAATATGTATGATTTCTGTTGCAACCTGGTTCAATCTCTTGATAAAGATATTGTAGCGATCTGGGACTGTAATGTGAAGTGTAAGGGCAACAGTGTGTTCATTTGTGTCTTTCTGTCAGTTCTGTGTGTTGGGGGGTGGGGCAGATCGTTTGGGGATCTGAGTTGCTTGGAAAAGGGGAGGGTCGAACACGGCAGCCAGGGGTTAAATAGGGGTGCCCTGGTTTCCCTGGGCAGATTCAGAATTGGAGCAGATTTGTGCTGTGTCTGCAAACCCTGCACTTCCCTGCCAATAAAAATGTTCCTTTAAACTGATTATTTCTGGGTTGGTGTGAGCCAGTGAATCCAGGCAGGATTATATATATATTACTATTGTGTTTTGGATGAATGCAGTCAAATTGTAGATGTAATTAACAAAGGGTTAGTACCATATAGGCTAGATCATTGCTACAGAATTCAACAGTTCCTTGTGATGAAAGTTTAGAATTTACCATTAGGCCATTAGCAACCAGTGTGATAGCGGTATCGTTTCATTCTTGGCACATTTGGCTGTGGTTGCTGAAAAGCTAAGCTGTCTATGCATATGCTTAGAAATTTAAACAGAAGGGCAGTGAAGGCAGCATCATGACTGAAATTCTGTGTGTCTATACATTGTACATTGAAAAGCAAGAAAGGCTCTGGCCTGTTAGGCTGTTAGGAAATACTCACTTCTGCTCAGGTGAATCCATAACCTTGTTGCTGATGTATATTTACTCCCCTTTCATATCATTGTGAAATATGTTTTTTCCTTTGTCTCAAAATGTGTGTTATAGTAGGAAGGTGATAGTGAGTAGGAAACTTACAGTTCATAGTGACATTATAGAAAACCCTGCTACTTTTAAAGCTATGATGTTTATAGATAAAGAGGTAGACATATGGCATTTCTTAGTGTAAAGTTTCAAATAGGCATTCCTTCTGTTGAGCTGAAAGTCATCTGGCTTCCCAAATGAGTCGGGGAACCAGTGGGTTTGTAGGTAGGTGTTCTGTGTGAGAGCTGGATGATTGATCTTACAAGGATTGCATGCATTTTTTATTATTCTTGCCCTATTCAGTTACGTTTTTATGTAGCACAACACTCACGTGTTTTAACATGTGTTGTCAGTAGTATGTTAATCATAGAAAGAAAAGAAGAAGAAGAAAAGGACTAAACTTACAAGTTAACCTGTTAGTCAATGTGGGTTTTGAAGTGTTGAGATATAAACCCATTCATAGCCATTCATTTGCAGTTAGGACAATATAGTTATAGGTTCATAACCTTTGAAATGAAAAAGAAATGCAACTTTGAGTTAGAGCATTTTTTCAAGTTATTTAATTTCAGCAGATTATTCTAACTAAATTATTTAAAAGTAAATCAAGAAAGACATTACAATGTCCAATGTACATTTAATACCACTCAAGGGAGGTGTGTGTCGTTAATCAAGAAAATGTACTTTTTTTTTTTTTTTAGCTTTTTAATTAAACGGAGATTTCTGCCTGATGGAAAGCTTGTGTCCCAAATCTGGTGTTTGACTATCGATATGTTATTTTAGTGTCCTTAGCTGCTGCTTTATTCCCTTCGGAGTCATGCAATCTCAAAAGAAACTGCAAATGATGACAGCAAACTAAAATAAATATAATTACATACATTTATTGTGTAAATATATATTTATTCCTTGTACAATTTAATGTGATGCAACATGTATCTGAATCACATTACAATTTACAGTGTAATTTGCCAGGTTAACTCTCCAGTGTACCTAGAGGATGAATGGAATATGTCAGAGTTAGAAGCCAAAGAATACACCGCTACCGGTTTGTCTTCTTTACTTATACACTTTAAAAATGCAAGTAGGCAGTTGGACCCTAGGGTAATGTATACAATGTATCAGAGAAAGGTATCCAAATTTAAAGAGCTTTGGCTGTATAGCTGTATACCTTAGGACAGGGGTTTTCAAACATTTTAATCTGCGTACCCCATTCTAAATAATATAGTCCGCCACGTACCCCCATATGATATAGTCATATTATAGGCTATATATATATATATATATATATATATATATAGTACAATAATGCAATACAAACAAAACAATGACCTAATTATTTGAAACATTAAATGTAATCCTCTGTGCTGGTCTCAATCATTTCACACACAACCTAGTTTTTTAAAAAAGGTTAAAAAAGAGTTAAAAAAGGAGATCATGTATTTTTGTTGATAAAAAAAATATATGTAAAGAAAACTTTACTATACACACATAGCTAATCATTGTAATACGAAAAAACATTTTACATTCTTGTTGAGTAATGCAGGCCTACTGATGCTAATAAAAAATAAAAAAAGCTTACTTTATCAGTGTGATGGATGTCCCTGCTTGTTATCACACAAATCACTTATGGCACGGAAAATTGGAGACAGCTTTAGTCTCAAGTCATTGTCAGCATTTAATCTCTGTCCGTAATTGGTCTTGATCGCCATGAGGGCAGAGAATCCAGTCTCGCAAAGGTACGTGGTGGAGAAGGGTATCAGAAACTTTACAGCTCATTTTGACAGGTCCGGGTAATCTTCCATCCTTTGCACCCAAAAGTCTGCCAAGGGTTTGCACGCAAACTCTAATTTAAGGCCACCGTCAGCAGAGAGATCTAAAAGTTTCTCCTGCTCACGCATTGACAGATGAGGAATTGGGAGATATTCTGACACCTGAAATGGATTGTGTATCCAGGCGTTTGAATTTGAAAGTTGTATCCATTTTGGGAAAATATTTTCTAATTTGCTGTCCAAGTAGTTTCAAGTGCTCCACAATGTGAGCTTTCACACTCTCATGCAACTACATCTCGTTTGTATTGAAAATTCTTGCAGTGTTGGAAAGCAGTCAATTATATTGCTCTGTAAGCAGCTATCCTAAAAAAGCAGTTTCTTGATGAGTGATTGAATTTCGTCATGGATTTTAAAAACAGTGGTGCTTAAGCCCTGTAGGCCTAAATTAAGTTAATTCAGGGAAGAAAACATGTTGGATAAGTAGGCTAATCGCTGAAGCCAGGTAGCATCTAACAAGCAAGAGGACAACGCAAAAGGATGGTCGGTGAAAAAAAAACTTGAAGCTCGCTCTGCAGCTCAAAAAGTCGAGTTAATACTTTGCCACGGGACAGCCTGCAAACTTCAGTGTGCAGCAGTAGCGTTAAATGGGCACTTCCCATTTCATTACAAAGGGTACCAAATATCCTTGAATATAGAGGCCAAGTCTTGACAAAGTTAACAATTTTTCCTCCATTGTTTAATGTAGACTAAGTTGTCAGGCATTTGTTTGGCAGCAAGGGCCTCTCTGTGGATGCTGCAGTGCAGGTGGTGGCTTCTGTTGCTACAGCCTGTACACGTACCACAACTCCACTGTGTTTACCTGTCATTGATTTTGCTCCATCGGTGCAAATCCCTACACAGTGGGACCAGTCAATTCTTTGCTCACGCATGAAGTTATCAATCAATAAGAAAATGTCTTCTCCTGTTGTTCAGGTAGGCAAGTGACGACAAAAAAAATAATCTTCCTGCATGGTACTTTCGTACATATACCGAACATAAACCAAAAGATTAGCTAGGCTACCTACGTCTGTGGACTAGTCTTAGCTGCAGTGAATAATACTCACTACTTATAATGTGATTCACAATCTGGGAAAGGACATTTTCAGCCATATCCTCAATGTGGCGCGACACACTATTATTGGAGAGAGGAATGGTATCAAGTTTATTTTCAGCTTTTTCCCCGAACATGCACCTCACCATGTCTTTCGCAGCAGGCACAATTAAATCTTCTGCAACCGTGTGTGGTTTCCCTGTTTTAACCACTCGATAACTCACTAGATATGAAGCTCGAAGTGCATTTATATTTCCAATGCAAGAATTCCATTGCATAATTTTTTTGCTGGTTTTCAGCTCTTCCAGAGCCAATTTTTCTTTCAATTGGTTGTGTTTAGTTTCCAGATGCCGGCCAAGAAGAGATGCTTTAAGACTATTATTTGATAAAACTTCACACCATATGACACACTGAGGCTGAGGATATCCAGCGTCCCAGTCCATGTAAATCCAAGTTTAATGTAACTTTCATCATACTTCCGATTTTTGACACCCTTTCCTTGTCCTGCTCTGTCACGCACTTCGCAGTTTGAATTTGTAAATCGAGTGCGGCATCCTCTGCATTCTCACTGCTACAACCAGCAGTTTTAGTTGAATCAGCTGGAACTGTGGTCACACTGCTCTCCTGCTGATCCATATGTGTTCCATCCTTTGCCAATTTACCAGTCTTTAGCCAATGATCCATATTTTTACTCTTAAAAACTCTTTAACTTTCACATCAGGCCTGCAGTGCATAGCGGCTTGTAAAAAATAGATAAATTAATCTGCAAGGCAGAACTTCGGCTCATACCTTGTGTATTTTGAAATGAACCAATAATCGGATAATTGCAAAACCAAGACTTCTTGATTGGCTGGTACAAACACACAAAGAGGAGGGATTAGAGCTCCACCAAGTAGGCCTGCCCAGTTGTTAGGTGATAGTTTTGGCTTCTGTTAAAAACAGGGCTAATTGAATATGTAAATTAGCCGTGTGTGCACTGAAAATTGGTAGTCAGCATGCAATTGAAACATTAATCTCACATACCCCCTGAAGAGAGCTTGCGTACCCCTAGGGGTACCCCAGTTTGAAAACCGATGCCTTAGGATGTCTTGAGTGACATGCAAAACTCTTGCCTCTTTAACTGAGAACAATGACAATACAACCACCTTTGCAAAACAAAGACCACTGAGGAATGCCCAGAGCAGATGTATTTTGTAGTGGAGAGGACTGTGGAAACTTAGCTTCTAGATGGATCTTGATCTATCTCTATAGAAACCCAATATCCTGCAGTGTGCAGGCAACTATTTTATTTTCCGTTTCTATGACCAGGTGGAGGGTCAAGTTAAGGATAGATTTAGAGTTGAGGTTGTGGGGAGCCCTCCTCACTCTTTGAGATTTTGAGTCAACAATAGGCCCTGATCATGAACATCCAAAGATGCCCCTAGATCAGTGTTTCCCAGCCTTTTCAAGCCTGCATAACACCTACTAAACATAAAATGTAAATCCCCTTCCACCCACTCCATTATAAACTTTACAACAAAACTTTGAGTGAGAATTCTGCCTTCGTCTTGATGTATAGAGTTGTGTAATTTACTTAATGTTTTCTTTTTCTCATGTATCTTTAGCAAAATCCTGTGGAATCCCCAAATTTGAAGTACGTTTTATGCGTTTTCATTGGGGACAGATATCCTACTGATGTAATACAATGGTGAATAGTGCAAGATCTGTTCATAGTTTCTGAATAAATTAATTGTTAGGCTAATTAATTTGCATATCTGTATTAACTGAAAATGTTGAGGTTTATGAAATACCCAAAATTAGAACTAAGTATTCAAATGAATGTAGGATCGGCCAAGGTTTACATTTAGGTTGTTTAGAGAGCAATGTTTGGCATAATTTTGCTAAATTATATTGGCAGTATAGTAGCAGAGCCGGGACATTAGTCTTTACATCTACAGCATACTGTATGACTCCACATTCCTGTGGTACTCAGTCAATGGCCATTTGTGGATGTGATGCCAATGATTAAAAGCACTCTCATTGAACCATCTATGAGAGCCTTGACAAAATGTGGAGATGGGGTGTGCTGCAACTTTGGCTGCTGGATCACAGATATGGTAGTTATAATTGTAATAATTGAACCTAGAATTGTCCCTGTATATATATGCTAGCAAGATGTACATTTTTCATTTTTAATAACTCACTGTCACTAAAATATCAACACAATGTACAAATACAGCATATAATACATATATTTTTTCTTTATGCCAGCATATTCCTTTATAGTGCATTTTCCTTAAACACTAAGATATGGTGGGCAATTATCTGAAGCACAGCATAACATTGCCATGGCAACAGAAACCCAGCAGCAAATATAGAATCATATTCTCCTCTTGTCTAATTCATGGGCACAAAGTATTCTTCCTTTTCAAGGTGAGGACCTTATCGGAGTCATGCTGCATGCTATTCTTCTCTAAATGAAAGGAGAGTTTAACCTCCCTCATGGGTTCCATGCAGTGATGTTGCTATTTTTCTCCATTAAACTTTAAAAACCCTAGCCTCTCTTCTGAAATCCCAGAAGAACCTCTCATTTACTGCTTGAAACCTGGGGTTATCAGAGTTTAATAAAATATGATTAATATTTTACAAAGTGTTGGTATTATTATTATTATTATTATTATTATTATTATTATTGTTTTTATTATTATTGTTGTTGTAATAAAACACTCATTTGTATGCAGTAATAAGTAAAGATATATATATATATATATATATATATATATATACACACTCACCTAAAGGATTATTAGGAACACCATACTAATACTGTGTTTGACCCCCTTTCGCCTTCAGAACTGCCTTAATTCTACGTGGCATTGATTCAACAAGGTGCTGAAAGCATTCTTTAGAAATGTTGGCCCATATTGATAGCATAGCATCTTGCAGTTGATGGATAGAGGGATAGAGATAAAATAAATTACACTATATATATATATATATATATATATATATATATATATATATATATACACACACATATATATAGTGTAATTTATTTTATCTCTATCCCTAGAACCTAAATCTCTAATATCGTATTGCTTAGCTGTGGTCTACAATGTCAGGACAGGTTTATATGCTTTCTCGTGTTCTTGAAATTTTGTATCAGTGCAGGAAGCTTTCAAAAACTGTTATGAATCATTATGCAATATATATTTTCCTACTCCATTCATACTGTAATAATGTTAATTAACAGTAGCAAATAGTGTTTATGACATTTTATTAATTAGTGCAAATAAGTTTACGCTAGGTTATGCCTGGTATACTACGTAAATATGTACTTAATCTATGTATTAATGTATACTATTGCATATATCAATAATATTTCAACATTACAAATAAGTCTTTCTTCATTTCTATTTCAATATTGGAACATTAACAACAACAAAACCTGCTGCAGAATATTACATAGAATAATACATTTGCTGAGATAATATTTTCCTCTTCATAATATCCATCCAATTATTTCAATAGTGCTGTTAAAAAAAATGTCTATGTTACATGATGGTGTGGGAAGGTGCTATAATACATGACATCACAAAAGTACATTCTTAGGTACGAACATCACATGTGCTTTGCTGCAGTGTGTATGACTGACAGTTAAATTCCCAAATTGTTTCATACTACCATGGATAGAAAAGGGTTTAGCCTAAGTAGAGATACATGAGCATAGTGTCATAAGTCAATCACAGGTCAGATGTAATGAGGTTGGGCTACAACTGATTAAAAATGAATGCTGGGTGCCCTTTCTTGTTCAAAGCTGCATTAGTGAGGGAGAGGAGCTAACATGGCCTAGAGGTAGAAAACAAAGGGGAAAAGCCAACATTTATTCCCAGGGAGTTGATGGCTGACACAATGGTGACTGTAAAATGTCTTGCACAAAATTGTAAAATATCAGATTGCTTAAAAATAATCGCTTGGAGTTGTTTTCTTGCTTTAATCCATGACTATGGTGTTATTTAAATTGAGTATAATCTATATTCTGCTGCATATTCCTTATTTTGTATAGTTTATGTAAGGAAAATGTAAAACGAACAGAAAATACTTGACTATATAGGCTACAAGTGCATGTATAACATAGGGCCTATATATACCTCAATGGTTCCATGACTATTTGGGAACCTGCAAGTCTGGAAAATACTTCTAATGGTTTTCTTTGTGTCTAAATGGACTAACTAATACTGTTTTACTGTTATCTGAGGCCCAGCTGTTTTAAGAAGAGGGGTTTAGTTTCTGTAGTTGGAACTGAAGAAGGATTGCTTTTGGCAGAAGCTGGTCGGCTACTGGAAACCAAAAGGTCTTGTGCAGCAAACTGTAAGGCTTTAGTGTCTTTCCTTGACTTGCTATTAAATTGTCTTAAATATTTGCTGTACCATGTACTGTAGGAAATTGCCACTTGAACCATTATATTGTATGTATTCTTACCATCGCTGACAGTCTTATATACATTTATCCTCTATTAGCCTTTTCTTGATATTTCCGATGAACTATGGATCATGAGAAACAAACTTAAAATTTTGGATGGCATCTATCTTAGTTTTCAAAATATAGTTTTAAACTATAGTTTTGGATTGTTGGAAAAAAGGCTGCATACTGACTCTTATAATACTTATTTTGTGAGAGTGAAATAATGAGATGGTTTTGTTTGTTTTGTTTTGAAGGCAATTTGTATAAGTAATTTTGAACAGGCTAAAGCATTAAGAAATATGTACAGAACTAAAACCAGTAAATGCTCCCTCAGTGAGCCGCCTTACGCAGAAGAAAGCTGTGTTTGGGTTACAAAGGGCAGGGAAAGACTTGATGAGTTGCATTGTTTTAATTATTGATAGTGGAAATAGAATCTAATGAAATTTCCATCATCTTGAAACTGGAACTGATCTCTATGTGCAGTATCTATTTATATGTGCACCAGACCAATTGTTTAACTTTGCTGATGGAGGAAAGCAGTGAAACACTTTCTACAAGTTATACAGGCCTCCATATTTATTCAGACCCTGGCTGAGGTGTAACTAAGTTAATTGAGCAAGAACATGCAAGTGTATACTCTGTATTTTACAATGCAAATACATAAAAAGGATAAATAACTATCTCTGTGCATATTCTATGCATTAATGTGTCTGCAGCACAAAAAACGAATCTGACATTTACAGAAATCGTGTAGGTCTTAAGATTCAGGTTGACCCAACATATAGAGGGCAGGGAAAAGATGAAAGGATATTGACAAAGAGGTTTTGGTTTGTCTGTTTGTTTGTTTTTATAATAATGCCTAAATTATAAGAATGCCTATGTCTGAATGCCTATACTTTAAGGCCATTTTCATGGGTGTGATGGAGGAAGCAATAGACAAACAGACTTAATTGTGTGACAGTTTGTTGGAATTTACAACTCTTAGGTGGGTTGATATTTTAATTTAATCCAGGATTAGTCAGACATTTTGGAGGTGGGTTATGACAGTACACCCTGTGTGAATGTTACCACTCAGCTGATTGGGATGTTGTCATTGAAAATCATATCCTTAATGTCAGCCAGAACCTAATTTGTTTGAGTTGGTCATTATCGAATTATTCAAATCTCAGAAATACAATTAAAGTATTCCAAAATTTCTCCTACCCACCTGAATTGAAAAATATGAATAAATACTCATGAAAGATATATTTTAAATGTAATGTTCTTTTATTAATAAAACTACACTTTTTTTTTCACATTCATATGTAGCATTTTAATATAACCCATCTTCAAAGTTAATGTGTCTGTATGTATTTATACTATACACTCACCTAAAGGATTATTAGGAACACCTGTTCAATTTCTCATTAATGCAATTATCTAACCAACCAATCACATGGCAGTTGCTTCAATGCATTTAGGGGTGTGGTCCTGGTCAAGACAATCTCCTGAACTCCAAACTGAATGTCTGAATGGGAAAGAAAGGTGATTTAAGCAATTTTGAGCGTGGCATGGTTGTTGGTGCCAGACGGGCCGGTCTGAGTATTTCACAATCTGCTCAGTTACTGGGATTTTCACGCACAACCATTTCTAGGGTTTACAAAGAATGGTGTGAAAAGGGAAAAACATCCAGTAAGCGGCAGTCCTGTGGGCAAAAATGCCTTGTTGATGCTAGAGGTCAGAGGAGAATGGGCCGACTGATTCAAGCTGATAGAAGAGCAACTTTGACTGAAATAACCACTCGTTACAACCGAGGTATGCAGCAAAGAATTTGTGAAGCCACAACACGTACAACCTTGAGGCGGATGGGCTACAACAGCAGAAGACCCCACCGGGTACCACTCATCTCCACTACAAATAGGAAAAAGAGGCTACAATTTGCACAAGCTCACCAAAATTGGACAGTTGAAGACTGGAAAAATGTTGCCTGGTCTGATGAGTCTCGATTTCTGTTGAGACATTCAGATGGTAGAGTCAGAATTTGGCGTAAACGGAATGAGAACATGGATCCATCATGCCTTGTTACCACTGTGCAGGCTGGTGGTGGTGGTGGTGTAATGGTGTGGGGGATGTTTTCTTGGCACACTTTAGGCCCCTTAGTGCCAATTGGGCATCGTTTAAATGCCACGGCCTACCTGAGCATTGTTTCTGACCATGTCCATCCCTTTATGACCACCATGTACCCATCCTCTGATGGCTACTTCCAGCAGGATAATGCACCATGTCACAAAGGTCGAATCATTTCAAATTGGTTTCTTGAACATGACAATGAGTTCACTGTACTAAACTGGCCCCCACAGTCACCAGATCTCAACCCAATAGAGCATCTTTGGGATGTGGTGGAACGGGAGCTACGTGCCCTGGATGTGCATCCCACAAATCTCCATCAACTGCAAGATGCTATCCTATCAATATGGGCCAACATTTCTAAAGAATGCTTTCAGCACCTTGTTGAATCAATGCCACGTAGAATTAAGGCAGTTCTGAAGGCGAAAGGGGGTCAAACACAGTATTAGTATGGTGTTCCTAATAATCTTTTAGGTGAGTGTATATAAAGTAATAATTAACAGTGTGACACAAACCTGTTTGCTTGTTATTTGATTTCTGATTAGCTAGTAGATTAGTTAGTAAATTGACATTCTGTTTAAATAGTAAGTAACATCTCACTGAAAGAGAGATGTGATATTTCCTATTTTGTGATTGGAGGACAAAAAGTGATTGATATGTGTTACAACCAATGTTAAGGTTTATGGAGTTCTGCCTTTAAGGCCAGGAAATGTACAACTGTCACAGTTATTTTGAAATGAAAAATGGCAAGCTGTCATTTCTGCACGCGTTTCAACTGAGAAAGGTTGATCTCAGAACTTGGAAAACTATAAATGTCTCAAGCGAGCAGTACAGAAATAGTAGACTCTATTTTTGTGTGGCCATAGATTATGTAGCCCAGTGGGATTCTCCTGGAATTGTATTAATCTCTGTAAGGAAAGAAATTGCTGATTTGGCAGTTACAGTATATTTCATTTTAATTCCCATGCTCATTGGTTAAAGCTCCCTGAAATTAATATTTTTTCCCCATGCTTTGCTCTAAGGCTAAGCAGTAATGAAGGGAATTGTAAAGCTGATACAAGTATTTTTATTCACAACATGTGGCTTTGCAAAAATTACAATTTACAAGACTTACATTTCCAAACAAAAGTCACCCAATAAGGTAGTAAAGCTTAAAAGATTAATTTAAATGTCAACTTAATTTAATTTGAATCTATCTATTCCCCAGTAGTTAACAAATACATATAAACAAGACTATTATTATTAAATATTCACAAACTGCCTCCGATATGGAGTATTCTGTGTGTCTGCTTACGAAATCTAACTGAATGCAATTTTGACTTATTTTTGAGAAAAGCTTTTATCAGAAACTTACGTGTAATCTGAGCAGAACAACAAAGAGGATGTGAAGCTGAGTAGAAAATGTTTAATCAATAAAACCTTAATTCTTTAAGGCCTTGAATTTGACATTCACTGTGACCAAGGTAGATCTGTGTTTGGAGGAACCTTGTGTGCCCTTCTTAGTTTATATGCAGGGTGGGTGTTTTGTCAGTACAGCTTATCAAAACTTCTGATTCACTGGCACAAACATAGCAGAGATAAAAGATGTGTGCAGCTGAATAATAGACCATTATGATTCCAATTATGTACAGTGCAAGATGAACCAATATATACTTCCCTCTGATACTGTCTCTCTTCAAATGACACTGAAGAGGATGATGTATCATAATGAGTGATCCTCTGATTAAAATCAGAATTAATGAACAGCCGTGTTGTGTTTGTGTAAGTTATTTCAAGGGCTCTGTGCATGCAGTATAGGCCTGTGTGTCGCACCACAATGTTTGTGTGTGGGTCCAAACTCTGCTGCAGCTGTGCCAATTAAAGGTATAATTCAATTAAATATGTTGCTTGACCTATATGGGAAAGTTCCATATCCTGTATTGCAGCTCATGCACAAATATGTTAGAAATACAGTAACTTCTGTATTGTTAATTATGTAGTTTCTTCATGTGGTGCATCATTAGATCTATATTAAAGGTAAAGTCACTATTATTATTGTTTTACCTAAGAGATTGAGCTTTGATTGATTTTTTAATTATCTACAACAAATAACACATGAGACGACACACCTGGAACACCAATCCTTCAGCCACATTTAAAATACAGTCTGGGATTGCATTTACAAATCGGATTAGGTTTACAAATAAAAATCGCAGACAAAACAATCAATAATTGTATGATCCCAATTGTCTGTCTTTGCCAGCCATTTTCAAAAAAGTTTGGCAGACAGCAAATAGACGAAAACCTCAATAAACATAAATTGTATTAAAGGGAATAAAGACTGCAAAGTGCACATCCCTAATCTAATTAACTAAGCATACATGTAATACAAATGTATTTCAATCTGGAATGTTATTTTCTAGAATGTCCCTTAGTTTCACAAGTCTAGGCAAACTTCTGTATACAATTATATATATGTACAGTTAAGATCCATCCACAGTTAATTATTTTCAATATACCTTCCTTTAATCCGTGCTTGGCATGGATGTTTTGATCTTGGCAGCTTTACTGTCCATTGATGAATAACATCAGTATACTGAATTAGTAATTTAATGATTACATGCAGGTGATTACTTACTTTGAAAAAGTATATGGCATATATAAAACAAACAAATATGTGTATTTATGATACTTCAAATAGTGCTGCCTGAATTAATATCTGTGATTTATGAACTACCTGCAACCAAATGAGCAGGATGCTCTCATGCCATTTGTAACCTTCCTTTGTTATACATCAGGCCGTGCATCCTTAATTATCTCAATTAAAATAAATTAGCCCAAGACTGACTACCTTTAATATATTCACATGCTGGTAAATAGCCAAACAATAATATCTATAACATGTTGCTCCAAATGAATCGCAACCGTATTTTATAACCAGTAAATACATTTAAATAAATACATAGGCAAAATTAAGTTTAAGTGGTTCCATCGTTAATGTCCATGCAGAAAAGCCTCAAGCAAAGAATAGCCATGTTTTCTACAATCAACTCTGTTATCTTACCATTTACCAGGTCAAGTGGTCTATATATACAGGCCAAAAAGTTCAATTTTAGTTTCGTCAGACAACAAAAGTTTTTGCCACTTGGCTACAGAATCTGTTGATCGGTTTTTTTTTGCATACTTCAAACAGGAAACAAGGTGTGTTTTCTTGACTACCATTCAGGCCAGATTTGTGGAGTAATTTGGACATTGTCACATGACTAGTCTTGGCCATAAATGCCTATAGCCCTTTTCAAAATTGCCATTGTTCTCTCTGATGAAATGGACAACCAGTTTGGAGGGACGGAAAGATCTAGGCGGTACCATACACCTCCCACTTCTTAATAATCTTGACTGTGAAGGGGTATTCAAGGCCATTGATATTTTTTTATACCCATCCCCTGATCTCTGTCTTTCAACAACTTGAAACAACCAGCTCCTTGGTGCTCATGAATGATTCTTTGCTTTGAAATGCACTACCCAGCAGAAGAAACCTACAGGAACTGCTGAATTTATCCTGAAACCATGTGAAGCACTACAATTTAAAACAGGTGGAGGCAATTTAACTTGATTTGTGATTGGGTATTTGCTTACACCTGAACTAATTTAGGATTGCTATTACAAGGTGGGTGGACACTTATCCAACCAAGCTATTTCACTTTTATTTTTAATTCATTTTCCACAAATGTCTAGCATATTGTTTTCACTTGGAAGTTGTAGGGTAGGATTTGTAGAAAATGAAAGAAAAATAACTTAAATGCAGTTTAATTCCAAGCTGTATAATATTCTAAAGAAGGTTCTTTAGAAATGTTGGCCCATATTGATAGGATAGCATCTTGCAGTTGATGGAGATTTGTGGGATGCACATCCAGGGCACGAAGCTCCCGTTCCACCACATCCCAAAGATGCTCTATTGGGTTGAGATCTGGTGACTGTGGGGGCCAGTTTAGTACAGTGAACTCATTGTCATGTTCAAGAAACCAATTTGAAATGATTTGACCTTTGTGACATGGTGCATTATCCTGCTGGAAGTAGCCATCAGAGGATGGGTACATGGTGGTCATAAAGGGATGGACATGGTCAGAAACAATGCTCAGGTAGGCCGTGGCATTTAAACGAAGCCCAATTGGCACTAAGGGGCCTAAAGTGTGCCAAGAAAACATCCCCCACACCATTACACCACCACCACCAGCCTGCACAGTGGTAACAAGGCATGATGGATCCATGTTCTCATTCTGTTTACGCCAAATTCTGACTCTACCATCTGAATGTCTCAACAGAAATCGAGACTCATCAGACCAGGCAACATTTTTCCAGTCTTCAACTGTCCAATTTTGGTGAGCTTGTGCAAATTGTAGTCTCTTTTTCCTATTTGTAGTGGAGATGAGTGGTACCCGGTGGGGTCTTCTGCTGTTGTAGCCCATCCGCCTCAAGGTTGTACGTGTTGTGGCTTCACAAATTCTTTGCTGCATACCTCGGTTGTAACGAGTGGTTATTTCAGTCAAAGTTGCTCTTCTATCAGCTTGAATCAGTCGGCCCATTCTCCTCTGACCTCTAGCATCAACAAGGCATTTTCACCCACAGGACTGCCGCATACTGGATGTTTTTCCCTTTTCACACCATTCTTTGTAAACCCTAGAAATGGTTGTGCATGAAAATCCCAGTAACTGAGCAGATTGTGAAATACTCAGACCGGCCCGTCTGGCACCAACAACCATGCCGCGCTCAAAATTGCTTAAATCACCTTTCTTTCCCATTCAGACATTCAGTTTGGAGTTCAGGAGATTGTCTTGACCAGGACCACACCCCTAAATGCATTGAAGCAACTGCCATGTGATTGGTTGGTTAGATAATTGCATTCATGAGAAATTGAACAGGTGTTCCTAATAATCCTTTAGGTGAGTGTATATATATATATATATATATATATATATATATATATATATCCACCGATCAGCCATAACATTATGAGCACTGACAGGTGAAGTGAATAACACTGATAATCTCGTTATCATGGCACCTGTCAGTGGGTGGGATATATTAGGCAGCAAGTGAACATTTTGTCCTCAAAGTTTATGTGTTAGAAGCAGGAAAAATGGGCAAGCGTAAGGATCTGAGTGACTTTGACAAGGGCCAAATTGTGATGGCTAGACAACTGGGTCAGAGCATCTCCAAAACTGCAGCTCTTGTGGGGTGTTTCCGGTCTGCAGTGGTCAGTACCTATCAAAAGTGGTCCAAGGGAGGAAAAGCAGCGAACCGGCGACAGGGTCATGGGAGGCCAAGGCTCATTGATGCACGTGGGGAGCGAAGGCTGGCTCGTGTGGTCCGATCCAACAGACGAGCTACTATAGCTCAAATTGCTGAAAACGTTAATGCTGGTTCTGATAGAAAGGTGTCAGAACACACAGTGCATCGCAGTTTGTTGCGTATGGAGCTGCGTAGCCACAGACCAGTCAGGGTGCCCATGCTGACCCCTGTCCACTGCCGAAAGTGCCTACAATGGGTACGTGAGCATCAGAACTGGACCACGGAGCAATGGAAGAAGGTGGCTTGGTCTGATGAATCACGAGTTGAAGGTGTTGACTTGGCCTTCAAATTCCCCAGATCTCAATCCAATCGAGCATCTGTGGGATGTGCTGGACAAGCAAGTCCGATCTATGGAGGCCGCACCTTGCAACTTACAGGACTTAAAGGATCTGCTGCTAACGTCTTGGTGCCAGATACCACAGCACACCTTCAGAGGTCTAGTGGAGTCCATGTCTCGACAGGTCAGGGCTGTTTTGGCGGCAAAAGGGTGACCTGCACAATATTAGGCAGGTGGTCATAATGTTATGGCTGATCAGTGTGTGTATATATATATCTCCAAAGCATTAGTTGAAGTTAAGTAGTGTTACTTTTGAACATGGTGCTTGATTCCGAAGAACATTTTCCTCACATTTTAAGAACTGCTTGCGTGTGTGAGTTTCAATGATCAATTTCAGATTGATCCATCTCCTTTGGGTATTTTGCATGTGTTGCTTTTGAATTTATATTATTGAAAACGAATAATTCTCTGCATCCACTACTTGTTGATTTTGAAGACTTGTTCAGTACATAGTATACAGAGTAATATTATACATGAGATATAAAGCATAACACAACATCCCACTCAATGCAGTACTGTGGAGCAATGCATTAAACATGAAGTTAATTTGAATTTGGAAAATTTGATTAAAATTGATTTTTGGTTTTTAAACTTCAAATATACTCATCTGAAAAGATGTGAGCCAGAGCAGGTTATATTCGTAGGTTGCTAGTTCTACTCTAATGCCCCGTTTCCACTGGCTTAAGCGTCTGGACGCGTCCTTTTTTTTTGACGGTTAACTATCTGTTGCCAGACGTGGCCGTAAGTGGCCGTCATGGCCACTAAGGAAATACTTCGCTTTCAGAAGCGAAGATGTGTGCTTGTAGACAGACAGGGAAGAGATCAGCTACATTATGTCGGAAGATATAATCTCAAGTGCCGTGTGCGATCACGAAGAAATTACAGTTTTATTAGCAGCATGGAGTGAAAACCATGTACAGAAACAATGACTGCTTACAGTTAATATCCGAGTGTATTAAAAACTTGCTGAACACGGATTTCACAGGACCCCGGTGCAGTGCAGTGACTAGTTAAAAATAAATGAAGCATAATAATCGGATTGGTAGCAGCAGATTTTATTAATATTTTACGAACACGATTTAGTTAACGTGTGTCCATTGACAAGTTAAATGAATAAATAAATACAGCAGATCTGGGTTTCCCTCTAAAACATTAAGGACTGGTTTAACAAATGCGTCCATAAGTCCATAAACGCCATGACTGAAACGTGCACACTTTAGTTAAATTAACCTGCTATATTGTAGCTGGATGATTAATTGTGAAACGTTCGTGTGTATTTTGTTTCAACTGTAACTTGCCCTGGTTAAGGACATCTGATAAGTAAATTAAAAATAATACGGCAAAAAGTGTTGTTTGCAGTTACAAATCTGTAGTAAGAGTAATAAGTTAAGGGAGTCAAGTTGTGCCATTTAATATACATATCTACTAGGACAAATATTGATGATGATTACAATAATAACAATAACAATAATAATAAATAGCAAATATTTATTTTATTGTTGCACATGGAAACGTTTTCTTACGGTAATGTAATGCTTGTCTGAATATAATGTTGTCTATACACGTTTAGCTCTTCCTAATATCTCTTAACAGAAACATGTATTTATTACGCTGTTTTCAATCATGTAAAGCATAAAGAATAAAATAGACACAAAAGTCCTTTACACATCAGGCTGTATGCCTCGTAGTGTTTCCCACAATCGCTCTGCTCCTCCCACAACAAGAACGGACTTGCTACAATGGCCTGGTTTTACAAAAAGGTCTGGGACGCGCCCGGCACGGCACGGCATGGCACGGACGCTTAAGCCAGTGGAACCGAGGCATAGGAGAGCAAGAGAGGAAAATGACTACCAATAGGAGTTAGAAGTGTGAAGGGATGTAGCATCGCAGCAGCAGGCACAGTGGTCTGAAACCCAACTCCTCTAGGGCAGCCGTGTCTTCTGGCTTTTGTTCTAGCCAAGCTCTCAGTAATTTAATTGTTCTGATTGGCAGATTAATTGGATGAATGTAATACTTCTTTCAAGACTACAAATTATGTTTTAAGCAGACACACTGAATCAAAAGAATATGCCATCAGCTGTAAAACAATGTTATATATGTCAAATTGATAAAATAACTGGATTAATTAAGCAAATGAGAGTTCAGGTCGAAATGGAAACCAGAAGAAACAGAGTCAGAAGATGAGAGGTGGTTTAAAAGGCCCTACTTAAAAATAAATGTGTTTGTAGATGTTATAATATTGCAATTTTTTTTTTTTTTTTTCAAAATTTATTCACAAACAATGCTATTATTTTTTGAGCCCTGAATGCAAACTTGAACATAATACATAATACCAACAACCCATACTATCCAGTACAGTGCACATTCTTATTGACATTACTCATTGTTACATGAATTGCAATCATTTCAGCTTTCGGAACTAAATTCCATTCCCATTCAGTGAGCAAACGTCAGCCACCTGGAACATGATTACTATAGTTAAAGTGTGCGTTTTGGTGCATTGTCCATGCAGATGGTGTGACTGTAGTAGTCAACAACAGGGAACAAAATAAGGACATTCTCTATTTGAATAGATATGTAGCAAGATTATTTTGCTTAACCGATTTGTATGCAGGTCTTACACTGCAAATGTAAATTAATCTATATTTTTTATGATTGCAGCATTTCATTTATGATACAGAAGTGTGAATGGGTGTGGTTTTTTTTTCTTCCTTATTTAAAAAAACAATCAATCTTCATTCAAGCAATGTTTTGTGTAAATCATAAAGATACAATTGGAATAGGTCCAAGAATGTTTTTTTATTATTAATTTAACGCTGGACCATAAGTTTTCAGTGAACCATGAATATCACATCCCATTCTAAATATAACCACTGTGAAGAAAACATCTTAATATCTGTGTGTGTGCTGCAGCTAGCACGTTTACTGCTGGTGTACACTAAAGAAGGCTAAAAATAAACACCATAAAATTGACTATACAATAGATACATTTTTTAACTTTTAGGAATACCTCATGATCTGAGCATCTAAATGACATCTACAAAATTATTATTGAAGAGAAATGAAGAGGTGACAAATTATACCGTTCAATGAATTGTGTGGTTGCAGGGATATTATTGCTAAGTGGCCAGAAAATGCTGTGGTACTGAAAAAGAAACCCTTAATCCATTGTTTCATGACAGAGGTGACATTCAGCAGGTGACAGGATAGAACATACCCCTGTTGTTAAATTTTTTATCATGGGATTATGATCCATATGGTCTGTTTAAATGAATTCCCGAAACAGGTTTTCAATGTTATTGCTGTTTAAAACTGGCCAGGAAGCTCAATGGCTGCCTTGCACTCTCCAGTACCGTGTTTGTAATCCTGCAAGGAAACTGACATGAATGGAAGCACAAAGTAGAATTGAAGGGACCTGTGTGTGTACAGGTGCAGTTATTCTACTTTCACTTGTAAACGCTACCTTGGCAAATCTGAAATTAGTGCGTGACAATGAGCCACTGTGATTATAGACCATTCTATGGATTTGCTTTTAAGAACAACAAAAGGAAATTTAATCTGCAGCTGCAAAGGATATGTAATATGTTTTGATTAAAAAATAAAGCTTTTACCTGCTTATAGTGAATGTACTTGACCCAAGGCTTCTCATTTATCCTAGCTTTATTAATACCTTTGTTGTTATTCTCTACCCAGCTATGGTTATGTGTTATAGCGTAGCATTAAGAGCTGAATTATATATATATTTACAGGTACAGGTGACCTCTTGTGAGTGTAAACATGACTTATGGAATATGGAATATTTTTTAGCTGTATAGGTTAAACACTTTTTTTCCTTTTTCAGATGGAATGGATTGTGAAGAATAGCATAAAAGCTCTTTAAATAGATGTTCGTAAGCGAAATGTTGACAGATAGCCTACATGTCAGGAAATATACCTGAAGGGAAGATACATTGTATACTGAGAGTGATCTATTCAAACAAATCTATTAACCTCTGTATTTTCAAGAACTGTTAAGCTATCTTTTCTGACCTATGTAAGCACCACTATCTACCTATCTATGCTTATAGTGATATATAGTACCATTACATGTCTTTTGATGAATTCATGTCCTAATAGCAAACTGTCTTTTTAGTTTCTTTGAATATGGTTATCGCTATCGTCTTATCCTATTAAAGATGAGGCCAGCTATTTCCATTTCTGTTGTTTGTTGAGAGGTGCTTTTGGTTGTTTTGTTTTGAAAAGTATTACAAACCTACTAAACTATTGCATAATTCATGTTTAACTGCTGATGAGGACCCAGCGTTCACATGAAGTGGCAGAGCCAGTTAAAATCTGAGAACCTCTTTTAATAATTAATTACCAAAAGGGATGTCGTGGTAGACGCAACTGTGGATGAAACTGCTGTAAAACGAAAACACTGAACACTAATGACTATATATTTTTAGTGGTAATTCATAGTTTTCTGACATTTGTGAGATGGGAAAAAACTCAGTCTCATAGATCCTTAAATGAACTGCTTATGTCTTCTGACAGCACAAAGCCATTCACTGTGCAAATGTGAAGTTTGATGTAAGTCTCCATAACCCAAAGTCTCTCTACTTTGTAAGACATGTTCCAAGGGCAGACACATTTGCTTGTTTATAAATCATCCAGAACTGAGCAGTAGAATTCAGTGTGCTCAAGTAAATTTGTATGTGTATATAAATGAGGAAACTAAGGTATTTCAGTTTTTGTTGTTGTTGCAATTGCCATAGGACCATTAAACTGAATAAAATACACTACTGCACTCCATGTGAAATGAGTTTTGTTTGTCATATAGATTGTGCATATGGTAATGTAAGAAGAACATTTAATTACAGGAAGGAATCGCTCCTTCAACTATAGTGGATGCATTGTATAAGCAGCGAGCTGTCCCACTGACGCAGAACTTGTAAATTCAGCACAACAGACTTGTTATATTTAGCACATAGTAAGCGTTCAGCTAGTTATTGCTACTGGCAGTGGGAAAGTAAGAATTCAATTTCAGCAGAAATTCTGTGAACACTGTTATTGTTCCCCCTCACAGTGGCTGGAAACAGAGAGATGAACAGAAATAATTTGCAGAACTGCTGCATTTTCACAGCTGGGATCTTGTGAACTGCCCTGTGATTGCAAATCAGGAATAATGCCTGTAGGAATAACTATTTTAACTTTTCTCGTTATAAAAAGAAAAGTATCTGGAAGTCATTACATACAGCAAAAACTTGACAAAAGCCATTCGTTAACTAATATATACACTGATTCACTTCACCTGTCAGTGGTCATAATGTTCTGGCTGATTGGTGTATATATATATATAACACTGATCATCTCGTTATCATGGCACCTGTTAGTGGGTGGGATATATTAGGCAGCAAGTGAACATTTTGTCCTCAAAGTTGATGTGTTAGAAGCAGGAAAAATGGGCAAGTGTAAGGATCTGAGCGACTTTGACAAGGGCCAAATTGTGATGGCTAGACGACTGGGTCAGAGCATCTCCAAAACTGCAGCTCTTGTGGAGTGATCCCAGTCTGCTGTGGTCAGTACCTATCAAAAGTGGACCAAGGAAGGAAAAGCGGTGAACCGACGACAGGGTCATGGGTGGCCAAGGCTCATTGTTGCACGTGGGGAGCGAAGGCTGGCCCGTGTGTTCCGATCTAACAGACGAGCTACTGTAGCTCAGATTGCTGGAAAAGTTAATGCTGGTTCTGATAGAAAGGTGTCAGAACACACAGTGCATCGCAGTTTGTTGCGTATGGGGCTGTGTAGCCGCAGACCAGTCAGGGTGCCCATGCTGACCCCTGTCCACTGCCGAAAGCGCCTACAATGGGCACGTGAGCATCAGAACTGGACCACAGAGCAATGGAGGAAGGTGGCCCGGTCTGATGAATCACGAGTTCAAGGTGTTGACTTGGCCTCCAAATTCCCCAGATCTCAATCCGATCGAGCATCTGTGGGATGTGCTGGACAAACAAGTCCGATCCATGGAGGCCCCACTTCGTAACTTACAGGACTTAAAGGATCTGCTGCTAACGTCTTGGAGCCAGATACCACACGGGTCAGGGCTGTTTTGGCAGCAAAAGGGGGACCTACACAATATTAGGCGGGTGCTCATAATGTTATGGCTGATCGGTGTGTATATATATATATATATATATCTCCAAAGCATTAGTTGAAGTAGTGTTACTTTTGAACACTGCTTGTGTGTGAGTTTCAATTTTCAATTTCAGATTGATCCATCTCCTTTGGGTATTTTGCATGTGTTGCTTTTGAATTTATATTATTTAAAACGGATCATTCACTGCATCCACTACTTGTTGATTTTGAAGACTTGTTCAGTACATAGTATACAGAGTAATATTATACATGAGATATAAGCATAACACAACATCCCACTCAGTGCAGTACTGTGGAGCAATGCATTAAACATGAAGTTAATTTGAATATATATATTTGAATCCTATACAGTGCATCCGGAAAGTATTCACAGCGCTTCACTTTTTCCACATTTTGTTTTGTTACAGCCTTATTCCAAAATTGATTAAATTCATTAATTTTCCTCAAAATGACAACATAAAAGAAGTTTGTTTGAAATCTTTGCAGATGTATTAAAAATAAAAAACAAAAAAAGCACATGTACATAAGTATTCACAGCCTTTGCTCAATACTTTGTTGAAGCATCTTTGGCACCAATTACAGCCTCAAGTCTTTTTGAGAATGATGCTACAAGCTTGGCACACCTATTTTTGGGCAGTTTCTCACATTCTTCTTTGCAGGACCTCTCAAGCTCCATCAGGTTAGATGTGGAGCGTCGGTGCACAGCCATTTTCAGATCTCTCCAGAGATGTTCAATCGGGTTCAAGTCTGGGCTCTGGCTGGGCCACTCAAGGACATTCACAGAGTTGTCCTGTAGCCACTCCTTTGTTATCTTGGCTGTGTGCTTAGGGTCGTTGTCCTGTTGGAAGATGAACCTTCGCCCCAGTCTGAGGTCCAGAGCGTTCTGGAGCAGGTTTTCATCAAGGATGTCTCTGTACATTGCTGCATTCATCTTTCCCTTGATCCTGACTAATCTCCCAGTTCCTGCTGCTGAAAAACATCCCCACAGCATGATGCTGCCACCACCATGCTTCACTTGTACGGATGGGATTGGCCAAACTTCTTCCATTTACCCATTGTGCTCATTAGGACCTTCAATGCTGCAGATTTTTTTCTGTACCCTTCCCCAGATCTGTGCCTCAATACAATCCTGTCTCCTTGGACAATTCCTTGGACTTCAATGGCTTGGTTTGTGCTCCGACATGCACTGTTAACTGTGGGACCTTATATAGACAGGTGTGTGCCTTTCCAAATCATGTCTAATCAACTGAATTTACCACAGGTGGACTCCAATCAAGTTGTAGAAACATCTCAAGGATGATCAGTGGAAACAGGATGCACCTGAGCTCAATTTTGAGTGTCATGGCAAAGGCTGTGAATACTTATGTACATGTCCTTTTTGGTTTTTTTATTTTTAATAAATTTGCAAAGATTTCAAACAAACTTCTTTCACGTTTTCATTATGGTGTATTGTTTGTAGAATTTTGAGGAAAATAATGAATTTAATCCATTTTGGAATAAGGCTGTAAACATAACAAAATGTGGAAAAAGTGAAGCGCTGTGAATACTTTACGGATGCACTGTGTATATAAATATTTAATCATTCATTTATGTATTTAATGTAAATAAGTGATATCTATGTGGTCCTGTGTTAAGGGTATCATATATTCACTTTAACTTTTAATTATTTAGGGAAATGCATAAACCACAGTATAAAGTGACGACTCACTTTTTCACAGTTATGCATTTGGAGTATATCTCAGGTTCTACATTGCAAACTGTAGTTTTATACATTCCATTTAATCTATCAGCTAACATCTCCAAACAATACAATGTAATAGCTTTGGTCCTTTCATGACTTAAAGTCCCTATAGAGAGTTTACAGATGCTGTCTGTTTCAAACATTGTGCGTCTGCTTCTTACTCTGATGCATTTCCAATGATATATCATTAATAATGAATACTGAGTTTGTCTGAGGAACCCATTACATTTAAAGATTCCCATGAAATGAAATGTTATAAAGAATACATAAATATACATTAAACATTAACATGGGATGGTCTGACCACTCTAACTGAATGAATGGTTAAGAAACTACATTTTTGTTTACAGACATTTTCTACTTAGTTCTTCTGAAAAATCCAGATAGTCACATCATGCAAAAGGCATCTGCACTGTAGTACTGAGCGATTCTGGTTTGATCAGATAGGTCCCAGAGCTTTTACCTTAATTGTGTAATTGGCACAGTCGTTTAGCCTCTGTCTACGAACTTGTCAGGGATCAGCAGATCTAGTATGCAAGTAATGTAGTTTTTGCTGTTTTGCTGTGTACAGATACAAACTCAAAGTTCCTTTTCTGGTCAGCTGAGTTTTTAATAGATATGCCTCAAACCTTTTTTGTGCTTCTAATGTTTTTACAGAAACCACACAGTGGTGGCACCAAGTCCTGGTAAGCCACCGATTTAAATTGGCTCAATGGAGGAACAAAACTAAAACAAAAAAACAAAAAAAACAGAATAGCAAATCAGGCATGTAGGCCTATTTCCAAGTATAAATCTTTCCAAGGACTGAGTCACATACATCAACTTAATGTAAATTCATTGGTGCCTCCAGGGTGATAAATCCAATCTATTTCCAATCATTGTTTTATAATAAAATTGCCCAAATGACATCAGTTTTGATCAGTGTGACAGCAGTTTTTGTTTTTGTTGTAAACAAGTCTGGTGTCATAATAATTGATATGTGTAAAAGGGATAGTATATTTTACTTTATTTGTATTTAACTCTGGTAGAACTTTATTAGCGATACATTTCCCAAGAAAATTATTTAGTGGTGATCGACAGGATTTATATATAAGATCATAAAAACAAATGAAATGTCATTGAATTCCATGAATTAGGGATATGGACACTTTACTTAATGTTAAATTTCTACTTCTCTGGTGTTTGGGGAAAATAAAAGAAAGGGGGAAAGCTATACCTTGCACTATAGTCAATTTCTTGTGTTATTTTTCTTTTCAGGAAGCCTTTTGTTTTTGATATAACAGCCTCCAGTGCAATAGGCTGGTTGAATGTTTAAGACTTACTATTATTGAAAATAGTGTTTAAAGGCTATATCTTTTTAGCTCAGGATTTTTTAAGATCTTAATGTAAATTTATCATTTCAGATACATTTTTTTTAAATAGACAATACAAATCTGATTGTTGATAAATAAAGAGTGCTTGTATTTTAAATTCTGCAAAACATGGAGCTTTATTGCCTTTTGGGGCTTTTGTCTATCTATGAGCTATTAATAGTTCTGTTTTGACAGCAGATTTCTGAGCATGCCATGTGAGGCTAGTCAGAGCACTTCAAGAGATGCTTGTGATATTTTTTCCTTCATTAAGCCAGATTGTCAGAAGGTATTATGTGTTTTAAATTTTGACTCCTATTGAATTATTTTGTAATTTCACAATTAATATGTTAAGTGGTCAGTGGGATTCTGTAGTGTTTGAACAATATCAAGCTCATACCAGCAATGTCTCTGGTTTTTGCTGTATTCATTTGTTTGTTTGCTCTTTTTTAGTCTGGTATCAAGAGCTTATTTTAATTTCACTGTGCGATTTTGGAGTTAATTACTTTGTCTGGATCTAGCTATGAAGGATCCACAGAGACAGTGTTGTCAGCATTCATTTTCATCCTGTCTTATTGACATCAATGTTTCATTGTGTTGAAATGGACAGCGGCAAGAAAGACCACCTGATATTCATCTGTACAGCTGGTTCATTGCAGCTTCTTGGCTTCTTTCAGTTAATGTATTTTGCTTGCATTGCATTGCTGACTGATTTTTTTTCATTCATGAGATGTGTGCATTCAAAATACATTATAACAATATTGCTTGTGGCAGTTGCAATACTGGTGCCACTTTGTCAAGTTATAAACATTATCAGATACCAGTTTAATATACATAATTATTTGGACAGTGACACAAATGTCATCATTTTGGCTCTGTATGTCACCACAATGGATTTGAAAGGAAACAATCAAGATTTAAGTGTAGACTTTCATCTTTAATTTGAGGGTGTGTACATCCAAATTGGGTGAACGGTGTAGGAATTACACCCATTTTTATATGTGGTGCACCCAATTTTAGGTGCTCAAAAGTATTTGGACAAACTAACATAATCATTAATTAAATTGCGAGTTTCAATACTTGGTTGCAAATCCTTTGCAGTCAATGACTGCCTGAAGTCTGGAACCCATATACATCACCAGATGCTTGGTTTCTTCCCTGGTGATGCTCTGCCAGGCTTGCACTGCAGCTGTCTTTAGTTCCTGCTTGTTCTTGAGAGATAGCGAAAACATTAGGTGTGGCCAAATCAACTATTTGCTACATACTTAAAAAGAAAGAATGCACTGGTGAGCTCAGGAACACCAAAAGGCCCGGAAGACCATGGAAGACAATTGTGATGGCCAGATCAAGAACACCTTCCAGGAGGTAGGCGTATCTGTGTCAAAGTCAACAATCAAGAGAAGACTTCACCAGAGTAAATTGTGAGGGTTTACCACAAGATGTAAACAGGAAACAGGAAGACCAGATTAGAGTTTGCCAAAAAAAACATTTAAAAGAACCCTGTAAAGATCTGGAACAACATCACAATTTAATTCATGATAATGTTAGTTTGTCCAAATATTTTTGAGCCCCTAAAAATTGGTGTAATTCCTACACCGTTCACCCAGTTTGGATGTAACTACCCTCATTAAAAGATTAAAGATGAAAGTCTACATTTAAAGCACATATTGACTGTTTCCTTTCAAATCTATTGTGGTGGCATAGAGAGCCAAAAGGATAACAATTGTGTCACTGTCCAAATATTTATGGACCTAACTGTATATAGACACAGAGTACATCATAAAATAGGCCAAGTACATTTTTTTATTTTTATGGGAGCTTTATAATTCATTGTGTTGTCGAAATCAGCATTTGTTTAAATTGTTTGAAGTTCTTGGCTCAGGTTAAATCAAAACCTTAACTCACATTTTAATCACAAATTATGAAACAAATATTGATGACGGGATCCTTTTGAGGAGGCAAGAACCATTGATGAGCGAATAAGCTACTGCCAGTACCTTTTATAAACTTGTGATTACCGGGTTGGTCAATGTTTTGATTTGATTCTTGCTCTCCAGACAAGAGATCCCTCTACCATAGAGATAAGGCGAGTCTCTCGACATTGTAAAGCCTGAGAGAGAGCGCTTGGCAAGTCAAGAGTGAGGTCAGGTGGCACTTCCAAGTGTATTTCCCGTGCTGTTACAGTAAGCTAGTACTGTTATCGAATTATCCCTTATACTAGGGAGTTTTGAGTCTCCAACTTGTATTTGGTTGTGTGCCCTCTAGCTTCCAGATGCTTTGACCCTTGCACAGTTTGAAATGTGCTGACCATACACGCCAGAATGAAGCTGGGTTAATTTTACCTCACAGCTGCCACGTTCCTTCTTATTCCAAATCATGTGTACTGCCCATCAGATTCAATCACAACCTGCACACAGCATTGCATCCTGGAGGTGCATGTTCACCTGCACTGTCCCTAAAATTGGTTTAGAACCAACAACAGCAGGCAGCATGCAACATTACCTTCTTAGCAATTTAATGACATTAGCTTTTAAATCTAACTACCAGCATTAAAAATGCAGTAATCTTGTATAATATATATTATACTACATTACTACTACTACTACTACTACTACTACTACTACTACTACTACTACTACTAATAATAATAATAATAATAATAATAATAATAATAATAAAATAATGAATTCAAAGCAGTATTGCTAGCTACTATATAAAATGTATAGATCCTTTAAGTTCACAGTAGGTTAGACAGTGAATTAAGAATGTATACTTAAAACTTTATATAAAGTATCAAACTGGGGTATATTTTCATTTGCGTTCATATTATATGCAGTCAGAGTGATACTTGGTCATTGCTTCTGCTTAGATTAGTATGTTTGGCCTGCTACCTAATAATGATTTCAACAGAGATCTAGAAAAGAACTTCTTAAACCACAGTGAAAAGAAACAACCTGCAGAAATGTGCCCACTTTTGAAAATGCTTTAGTGCTTAATTAGTTACACAAAGGTTGTATTGCTCAGGGGTAGTTTAATGTGGCTGTGTGTTAATGCAGAAATCACACACAAAGAATCACACAAAACATGTTTAAATTGATATCATTTTACAGATTTAATGAATATCATGTATGGTGTCATTTGGTTTATATCAATCGTTGAGGGAACTTGAGCAATGATGCCAGAAAATGTAAATCGTTGTTGTTCCAACTTACATTTACAGATGCAGCAGTGAATTTGTATGTATTAGTAACTGTATTTGCATTTGTTTCCCCCCTCCTAGGGTCCATTTTCATGTGCAACACTCATATAATCCCGGTGAAGAATGAAGAAGGCGTGGTGATGATGTTCATCCTAAACTTTGATTATGTTCTGGAAGAAGGAAGCAGTGACTCTTTAGAAAGGCTGAACCACACATCCCCTGCCAAATCTGAGCACCGTGAGTAGCGGATCCAGTGTCATGTGTTGTGTAAACATTTTTAATTATGTATGTGCTTCTTCAAAAAACATTTGTTTCACTTAAAATATTATGAACAGACTTGTGAAGAACACCTGCTGTCTCTGAAAACATCATTTTGCAATGTGAGAGGTAAGTAGTCTGTGGTGCCGCCCTTTCACTGATGCAAAGCAGCAGCATCTTTACATACTGTTGGTATAAACAATCCTTTTGGTGTGGTTGCAGCCCATTCCTGACCTAAATTCTGAATGAAGGAGTCTCATGCAGTTGGTTTATTGAGATGATTTTGTGGAGACTGGTTGGCAGTGGCCTGCACATGCTCAATGTTGCTCATGTCATGTGATGGCAGAGTTTTAGTGACACACAAGAGGATTACTTCTGCCGGTCCGAGTTCATGTTTATAAGTAGTTTGTGAGAGAAAAAAAAAGAAACAACTTCAGAAAAATGCCTCCATCACTGTTCAAACCTAGGACTTGCCTTGAACTCTCTCTTCACCTTTGATATACACATCTCATCTGCCATGAAATCTTCCTTCTACTGCCATTGCAAAGGTATGCTCATATCTTTCTCTTTCATATTCTCAGTAATGTCTTAATCTCTCTATCCTGAGCTACTGCAGTTATCTTCAAACTGGGCTGACAGTGCATCAACTGGGTCCAGCTGTTACAGAACCCAGCAAATGGATTTTAAATGGGTTAATTCTTATGACTAGATACTCTTTATCATTTAATGAACACAAAAGCCATATGCTTAATATTTGGCATGGATAGATTTTATTGTATCCATGAATGTATTTAGTATTTGGTGCTATTAGGCAAGCAAACCCCAAAATGTTTGAGTGGCTTTGAAAAACCTTGTTGGTTCCCATTAAAGATTAACATTTTTTCATTTGTAGTTATCAAACTCTCAACCTACAAACCCAGTAATGGGGGTAATTGGATGGGAAGCCCTAAGCAACTTTTTCAGGGATTAAAGAAGGGTTTGTTCTTATTATGATTGTGGACCGATATAGTAAATTTAAGATTACATAATTAGTTGCTGCATGAATAAAATATGATCTCAAAGCCTATTTCTAAATTGTTACCGCTAGTAAGGCCGTTGACTAAGTTTCATGTGGTTGTGTTATATTTGTTATAGTATGCTTTCTTTATATATACAAAGGTTACATTAACTTGCAAGCAGTATCTTAATATAAAGTTAGCAATGATAACTTTTGATATATGGGCTTCCTTTTTTCCATAAATTTTGAATGAACAGATATTTAAATGATTCCTTTTGATAGCATTAAATTTGGCAATGCACAATTGTCAACTGCTTATTTTCCCACTGTGAGTTCATAGCACAAACACAAGAGCTAAGGCATGGTAGTGACACCCCTCACCTTGATAACACTGCTAACACATAGGTACCCAGTAAACTACACTGCATGACATTGGTGAGGAAGCCTTAGCCAACCTCTATGAACCCATCCAACCCTAGGACAGCCCAACCAATTGTGTGCCAGCCCTCTCAGAACTCCAGTTACAGTCGGTTAGGGAATAACAGCTCAGAATTGATCAGGCGATTCCTGGACTAGGGGACCCAACTGACTCTTGGAAGTTATTGTGCCGCGAAGGCGCCAAGATGAATACAATGCACTTACTATTTCCAGCTCTGGTGTTTGCTTGGAGGTCTGTTAAATATTTAATGCATTGATCACATTGCTTTTGCTTGCTTTGTTGTTTTTTTGGAAGTGGGGGCAGTTTTTATTTTCTTTCTCTTTAACCATTTGTCAGGGGGTGTAAATGTCAATTTGAAAGTCTTCTCGGCTTCATTTTTGAGGTTTAGAGCCTTAAGATTGCCACTTGTTTAGCATGGCAGCCTAGCGAGAAATAAATAAATCTCCAGTGCCATCGGCGGAGGGGATGTCTACAAGCCTCCCTTGTGTGTTCCTCACTATGACTGCTCTTCAGAGAGCTGTAATCGGAACTGATTACTTGCCACTACGACTGAGGTTTTCACAGAGAGGAACCAAGGACTGCAAAGCGATGAAAAAGGGGGTTCAGAATTATTACACAATGCATCACCTAAAACAGCTCTTAAAAAAAATCCTAGTTAAGTGACATTTATTGTAAAAGCTTTGGCACCTTCTCCCATGAGTGGTCTTTTTTGTGCTTACACAAAATAGTAACCCCTTTCCCTGGCTTGCATCACATATTTAAATGTCAGTATGGTTAATATTTGCATTGAGTGAGGAATGGCTTTACATATCCATTCTTAAGGATTAATCTCTCTTAACAAAGGCAATGTGAGACTTTAATGTTTTAATTTACAATTCATATTTTAGGGGCATAAGAGAAGAAAAACCTAATTATTATTCTATGCAAATGTATCTTACAGTATCATAGCAACAGGCAGGAATAGACAGACAGTGGAGTTTAATCCCCCTGTTCCTTTCTCTCTCCTGGATACCCACTAATGAAGGTAGAAGGCAAGCATGATCATATCTCGTATATATAATAATATAACTGATTTTGGAGAAATAATACACATCTGCAGAAAAGAATGCATCCTTTCTTCAAAATAGTTATGTCCTAATTTATTGAAGTGTTCCAGTATCTCAGAAAAAGGTCTTCAGGTCTGGTGACAGATATTAAACTAATCATGAGAAGATTAATGCTTATATGCTGCCTCTAGCATCCATAATAAAGGAGTTGATGGCCAGTGTTATGGTTACTTTCCTACAAAGTAGAGGAAACAAGAAAGTTTGATCCTAATTTCACCCTGGACAATAAATAAATAAATAAATAAATAAATAATAATAATAATAATAATAATAATAATAATAAATATCATACTGTCAGAAAGTAATTCAAACAGCTCATTCAGACTCAAGGACAATTATTGGGATCCTCAAGAAACTCTGGCACCGTCAGAGTGCATTGTCTCCATGACTACCATTTGACGTCATTGTCATGAATCTGGAGTTCCACAGAAGGTTTATTTGTGTAGAGAAAAACTGAATGTGCACCTGCACTTTCTTGCAGGGTATGAATTTATTCCATTGTAGCTCTATAGACAAAAATCTGTGTATTCGAAGGAAGTAGTATTGTAGTTATCAGGTTTCCTTCAAAATATTCATATATACAGAGTACTGTATATGAGAGCATGATTCTTCATCTTTTTAAAATGACATTATTAAGCATGCCAGTTGCAACACAAAATAGTGTGTCATCTGGTTAATGTGGTGTATGCTAGCTTTTCTGTGGGAATATAATAAAGGAAGCTAGGAAGAGAACAACTTAATTGGACAGGGGATTATATTATTATTATTATTATTATTATTATTATTATTATTATTATTATTATTAGCAGACACCCTTGTCCAGGGCAACTTACAAAATATAAGGGCAATATAGCATTATAGCATCCAAAGCAGTATTTTTGTAGTGTTATTTTGTACTGATGTTTATTGTGGTGCATAAATGCATTTTTCATTTTAAGCACAATGTACTACTAACCTTTACCCTGTCATCCATTTTGGTCATTTGTTTTATGCTGTTTTCTTCCAGTTATTTAATAGCTTTTGTAAAACTGACTGAATCCCTCCACCCCCACCAAAATAAAATAAATGACCCATAATGCAGTTCAATGATGTATGAAGGCCGCCACATTGCTTTATTTCCTGTTGCTATAAAGAAAGAATCCTGCAATAAATTCAAATATAAGATAATCCTTCTTAAATATATGAAATCCCGTTTT
The DNA here is from genome assembly GCF_036373705.1 of Amia ocellicauda. NCBI lineage: Eukaryota > Metazoa > Chordata > Actinopteri > Amiiformes > Amiidae > Amia > Amia ocellicauda. Next base: position 10,870,975 of record NC_089865.1, on the reverse strand, counting down.
GAAGATCTATTGTATTTTCTTTGACTGTGTCAGCAACACACGACCACATACATTTCATGCACTCATTCCAGCTGAACTCCTGCAAGACAGGAGAATCAGTAATGCAGTATAACAGTCATGTCAGGACGGTGTTCCAGAAGCCTCCATGTGCATCAACTGCCGATTTAAACTTTTTTGTAACTCTGCGGTAGAAAAATGTACTTTGTAATTAAGTATATGTATCCGATAAATGTACTTTGATAACTATGAAAACAACAGTTTAAATCATTTGTAATTCTTACACATTAGATGATGTGTTGGTATCATCTTTTAATATAATTCAATTCCAAATGCTGCAAATGAGATTACGCTGCACTATCTGTATAATTATTTGCATAGATGGAATGTAAACCTATCTGTAAACAATGCACGTGGGCCTGGTTTTCTGCTGGATACATTAATCTCTTCACATATCCAAATCCCCACATTGCTTTGTTAATGAAAGCTATTTACAGTCAAAACAGAGGCAGGGCATTATTTAATTAGGTGTTAAAAGGTTTTGTTTCTGTCTCACTCTGAACAGGAAATTATTTTGATGGAGCTAACAGTTAGATTATTAAATGTTGTGTTAGTCTATACATGTCAGTATGTTCTAACATTCAAATTCTGTATTTGAACTTCTAACTAATTCAAGAATCTTAAGGCAGCATTGTATTTGGGGTTATATAGTATTTTTTTATCATTTTGATTAATGAAATCAACAACAAAAAACATTGTTTTTCTAATTTAATTACACCATGACATAATCTCATAAAAAGATATCTGAAACATAAGCCTTGTTTCATTACTATAATATTGTTGTATCTGGAAAATTCAGAGGAAGTGCTGCCTATGGGGGAGAATTAAAGCAGCACTAACAAAACAGTTTTTAGATACACACAGGCAAGTTAGAGATGGGAAAAACATCATGTCTAGTGGAACACCAATGATTGGTTGCCAAACTTCTTCAAGTTCAGATTCTTCACCATACTGTCTGGCGAGTATTTCATTATTTTAGTGTAGTCTCCTTTGAAAAAACAAAAAACATTTTAAAAGTTCTTGCAATGTGACAACACCTCAATTGCTCATGTACAGAATATGAACCTTTTAGCCCTTGGTAGCGTCTCAGAACGGAAACATAGCCGACTCTGTTTTCAACATGTAATAAGGCTTGACATTAAAGACGCTTGTATGAGTAGATATAGGATATCAGTCATCCTGGTTTTACAAGAAGATTCAATGTGCTATACCTTACCTTTGTTCATATTGACACACTTGTATTTTATGTCATACTGGGTGTTGTGACATTTGTGTGTTTGAGTAGGAAAAATGAAGCTAATGATGACACATTGCATAGATCCTTTTGAATGAATACTGCTTCATATTTCAAGTTGTAGTTTCACTTTCACCATTCTATTCTTAATGAATTACATGTGGAACAAACCTTTATGTGCTGTAGTTACATGTACTGGTACGTGAACTCCCTCTTTTCAGGATTGTCCTGGAGTCTCCAGGAATTACCAAAAGCTTGAAACTTAATGTAAGGGAGGATTTTGTGCAGTCACTAGTGGCCAGTTCCACCCCTACAATAAACTAAATAGAACTACAAAATAAACTACAAAACTACAAAAGAAAATCTTTTCAAACTACAAAGTCTTTTAAGATATTTTTTTTCTCTGAGACACAGTTCACATCATGCAGCCCAATCAATGTGCAACATAAAAGGAAGGGGACATACATTCAGTAGTATATTATAACAGTAACACAGTAGCATGACCACAGTAGAACAAAAGAAAACATAAAATATATTAATTAGTCCCTTAGAAACAATGTACAATTCACTGTATACACACACAATGCATTCATATGTATTCTAAAATCAAATTCTTAGTTTCCATTCAAACTCTTATGTACCAGTTTTATTCACTGAGCACCATGACTAATCAATACTACTCATCACTTTTACAGTAATCTTTTACATCCACTAAAATACCTTAACCAATAAAACTAGATCTACTTGTTGTCTACTGTTTCACATCCTACTAAGCTGCATAGATAATAGAAAAGAAATACACTTTGCAAAATTAAACCAGTATTTTCATTATATAACTCAAACAATCACAATATTCCCGTTTAGCCATTATACAAAACAGTAAAAGATTGTTTTACTTGTTCACAATACTTTCTCTAAGACTTATACAGTAGTTTTTGGCTTTGTGATAGATTGGCTTTGTGCATTAAAAAGGTTCTAAGGAAGATGGTCATGGAGTCTAATATTTATGTCATGGGGGTGGCAATTTTGTGGGAGAAATGCGTAGACTGTGTTAGTGATATGCTGATAAAAAAAATGTACATGGAAAAGTCCCTTTATACTCAAATTATGAACACATTTGCATATATATTAGAAAGCTATTTCTATTTCTTATAAAATTGCCAAGAATACAATATTAGCTTTAAAATTCATTTTTCTAGCAGAAGACTCTGCCAACATCTTTTAACGACAGGAATTTCTAGAGATACACGAAAGTTGCGTTCTTGGAAAATTTCTCGTAGACGAGAACAACTTGAGGAACATTTCACGTAGCAAGCAATGGAAATGTGACGACATGCGTTTCTCAGACATTGTATTTTATACACCTCTATTGCACTTAAGCACATATGTCAACATTGAGAACAAACATGGGGTTGCGTATATACCCGAGCATTTCAAAACTAACTCTCTTGCTTGGATGTCCATTTATGAATTGCGTTAAAACAAAAATCACGTAACTCAAATTTGTTTATCTCAGGGGATTACTGTATCTAAAGCCTAGAATATAAATAATGCATCAAACTTCAAGGGAGGAAAGATAACAGCCGAGAGACTGTTTAGAATTTGTTTGATCAAGCCATTTTTAAAAATAGCATTGGTGAAACAATTCTAGGTAATTATACTATGTATAGTGAGGCTGAAAGGCATCAGGAGAGTCAATAAAAAATGAACAGCATGTTAATTGCTTCTTCATAAAGTGCTTTTCGGCATTTTCAATAGTACATTTAACACCTAAGTGTTAATTTCATTGAAAGATAAAAATGTCTGCCACTGCACTGTTATACTAAATAGGCAATAGGCAGTAAACCAGGCGCAATATGCCACATGAATATTGGCCAGAGTAGGGGAGGTGATGAACAAATAGTTCTACAAAAATGTTTCATGACCTCTGTCTTTCTTCCCCTTTTATACAAATTATGAAAAGTATAATATTAAATTATTCTCTGGCTAAATTACAAAAAAGGATTTAGAGTAATTTAAAACATAGAACATTTTTACTCTGGGTAGCAATGTAGTTACCATTCATTGGAAACAAAAAACTGATACAGATATCAGTAATAATTTTATAATTATATATACTATGAAAGATTTCCTTTTTTATTTAATTAAAGTTACACCTGTGTAACAATAACTAAAATACAAATCTTTAATCTCTGCAAATTAATTCTCATGTGAATATTATTTCTGTAATATGAGTAGCAAGAGATTATATTTTCTTTTCAGTGGTATATACTGCTTGTGGTTTAATTGGTATGATAACAATGGTATTTGATCATTATATTGTACATGCTATCATGTGGATATTTTGCATGTTTAAAGCCCTTTTTTTTTATAACATTCATGTTAATGGTTGTTGTTTTTTACTTTTCATTTAGGAAAAGGAAGGTTTTTCAGATTCAGACTGCACGCCTTAAGACTTCTGGGTGCCAGCAAGCAGTCTCTTCCCCAGGAGGACCCAGATGCTGTTATGATTGACTCTCCAAAGCAAAGTGATGACTCTGTTGCCATGAAGCAATTTAAATCACCCACCAAGGAAATCTGTAGCCCTTCGGATGCTGACGATACTAAAGCACTAATTGGATCCAGTCCATGCCCACAGCTGGTGAATGTATCGGGACCCCTTGATCATTCCTCACCGAAGCGGCAATGGGACAGACTATACCCAGATATGCCACAGTCAAGCACGTGCCTAGCCCGTGCCAGATCAAGAGAGAGCATCTGCAGTATGAGAAGAGCCTCTTCAGTTCATGACATCGAGGGCTTCAGCTCCAACTCAAAGAATGTTTTCAGGGACCGACATGCGAGTGAAGGTATATCTTCCAGTAATGAATTACGCATAAATGTAAACGTATGTCCGTGTGTTTGAAAGCGCATCTCCTAGGATCAGGATATCTAACTATTTTAAAATATTACATTTAAAGTTCACATGCACTGTGTAGCAGTAAGATGGGAAACTTGTAAGGACAGGCGGGACAGGCAATTACTTTTCTCTCGTCTTCTGTTCTATTTCGAGAATGACTGCCACAATATGAATCACCAAGAAACGTTGCATCACATTCAGTTAGAATCAGTCTTTTGGAATCTAGAGCAAATGTTTTTCAGTGTTCTTGTAATTGAATACATGTTATAATGTCATTAGAATTCAGGATATACATTTGTGAAGATGGAATATCATCTAGCCTCGGCCTTTTTTATGGAAGACAATGAGGTGTTAGGGTTATGCTAATGTTCTTGAAGCACCACGTAAGATCCAGGGGCCATATATTCAAGTCTCTTGTGAATTAATGCAACAGAGAAATCAATGTTGTTGCTTTTTGTCTTGCATTATATGTCTTGCATATTGGGTTGTTTCAATATTCAAGAAATGTGTGAATATGCAAAATGTGCAAGAATATGCAAAAAAACAACAACTTAATTCTCTGTTCAGCTCATATGCTTACTTCCTTTTTTCCTTATTTGCAGCAAATAAAGAGAAAAGCTAAATAAAGCTTCTCTCTATTGTGTCTCATTTTTTTATTTAACAAGAAATATGGATAAAGGACTAAGGATCATATTTTTTACTTTTGTTCTACTTTTTATAAACGATAGGTAAAGCCTTATTGTGGAGTTTTATTATTTATTAAAATAGATCAACAAGTTGGAGAAAAGGGTATCTCGATGGACACAGTGGATTGCTGCTCACTACAATCTGGCTTTTGGGGATAAAATAAAACTATTCCAGGAATGATTGTGTGTGATAAAAAAGCTTTACAATTTTGAAGAGGTGTTTGGTTTTAAACAATGGAGCCTGTATGTTTTTCTGTACAGTATTACTATAGTAATTCCAACCAGTATCTGAGCAAGTGCTTTGAAAACTGCCATGGCAGTTCAAATTGCTCCTCTGGCATATACACATTACACGATATACATTATAAAGTTGTAATGTCTTTAATTTGATTTGGAAAAAATCAGGCCAGACCAGAACATTCTTTTACTGTGGAAGTTCAACAACTACCCATAAAGCAAAGGGTCAGCTTAGCTGAGTTCCTTAACTTATGTACAACAACATCGACATTATTCATATAAGGAATTACCTGTCTAAAGGAGTGATATGAGTAATCTGATTTTTTTTTCTTATTTAGTGGAATGGGGACAGCTTTTCCACTGATTTAGTGCTGACTCATAATACAACAGTAGAATGGGTTTAATAATGTTTTATTCTGGGGGGAGGACCCCACAGAATTATTACCTCTTATTATCCAATTTTAGAATACCTTATTTTTTCCCTCCTTTCTTCCTTTCAATGTTACTGTGCTGTTTTTCAGACAATGGTCGCAATATCAAAGGTAATAAAATACATATTAAAAGTCCTTGTGACATTAGATTGCTTGCTGCATGTATTCTATACAAAGCAACTATTATAGGAAAATGTAGATTACAGCAAAGTATACTTACTTAATGCAATTTAATTGTTATTGTATTTGAAGACATTTCAATTAAGCGCTCCTTATTTTGTCATCTACATATTTCCTGTACTGGTAAAACTGGGATAGCGAGTGAATGTATGACATGCTGACCTTTAGTAAAGCTGCATGAATAAAAGCAAGGCTTGCTTTTCAGTGGCTTTTTGCAATCAGAAACACTGAACCATGAATGCTATATGTCTGCATTTCTACAATCCCATCTCCAAAAGTTGAATTTATTTTAACTGTTACTAATAAAAGTTTTTTGTTTGTTTCTTTGTTTGTTTGTTTGTTTGTTTGTTTCTTTTTATTTGTTTTATTTATTTATTTTTTGTCTTTTTATTACACTTGATATAACCCTGAGAGGCCCCTGGACTGCCAATTTATATATATATATATATGTATACTTTTCTTTAGAAAAAGAAAATGCATTTTACAATATAGACATGCATACATATCTGACTTGCTTTTCCTTCCTGACCCCTCTAAAATCCACACCAATAGGATAATGAACAGCAAGAAGTCATTTTAAAACATATTGTAAGTCAACAGACTTTTTATTAGCTATCTGGGCTGAATGTATGTGCAACAAGCTACAAAGCTATGCTTAGATATTAACAACTTGTGTGCATATACATGTCATTTCAGAACATTTACATCAAGATATTACAAATTATTTGCTTCTCATCTTGCCTTATTAGCAAGAGATTTATTTTATCTAACAAGATTAGCAACAACACAATCACCTGGACAAAGTAAAGCGTTACGTTATGTCACTCGAAGAGAACACCAATCAGGTTCCGGCTGAGCTGTAGATTGACATTCTGTATTCCAATACATACATTCCTCATCTCTTACTCTTTACACTTTCCCCTTTCTTTCTCCTGAAAAAAATAGTTTCCCGTTCCTGGATGGCAGGGGGTATGGCTTGAGCTTTTTCTATATGTTTTGACAACTTAGCATGCACTTGGTTTGACCCATTTTATTTTAATGTTAAAACTGTTTGTTTCTGTCCTTGCCCATGTACTATCACCCAGTGTAGTAAAAACACTCTCATCCATGAAAAAGGGAATGTTGTGTTTTTTAGCTGTTCATTGCCAGAACCTAAACCAGCTACCTATCAAAGCATGTAAATCCTGCTTCTCTTTTTCAAGATGCTCACCATGCAATGAATGTGCTTGTTTAAATATATATGCCACCTATATATGACAGATTCTTACTAAGCAGAAAAATGAAACATATCATCTCCACTTTTTCTCTGAGCTTTAATTTACATTTAACCTATGAAAAATAAAATTGGAAAAATCTTTTAATTAATGATTTCAACATATATCTTCTGGCAATCTCTGAGAATGGAAAAAGCTGCTTACAGTATCTCAAACCAATTTAAATTGGTTTAAATTGGGTAGCAAGTATGACCAATCTTATTTTATGTATACCTTCTGTTAATATATATATATTTTAAAGTTTAACGTTTTTATTTATCAGGAACACACTAAGGAAAGCAAATGGAATCGGTATTGCCAATGAGAGATTAATAATAAGGTCATTGCCTCTGTCCCCTGCAACTAAATGCTCTTAAGCTATATTAGATACTACTAGATTTGCAGTTCCGTTTGTGTCTTTGATTTGTATATCCTTTTACATTCTAGGGCCATTCAACCATATAAAATCAAGTCTGCTGGGTTCTACATCAGATTCAAACCTCAACAAGTACAGCACTATCAACAAAATCCCTCAGATTACATTGAACTTTTCAGACGTTAAAAATGAGAAGAAGGCAGCTTCTCCTCCTTCCTCTGAGAAAACGATTATTGCACCAAAGGTCAAAGACAGAACCCACAACGTCACAGAAAAAGTTACACAGGTAAGAGACTTCATTCAAATATTTTTAAATCTCCTTTGTAATCATTGCTTTATTACCCTTTAAATTAAATATATCTATATATGTATTTTTTTTTTCATAGTCTGTAATTTTAAAGATGACTTTATTGATGGAGGTTTGTTAAATACTGGTAATATACGGTAGGAAACAAACAAGATAGGGCCTTTTGTGCAAGTTGTGCTTTTTTAGTCTCCTCCAATTGACTACAAGTTTACAAAAAAGCCATATGTATGGTTTCCTGCCATATAATTTTTCCTGTACCCCCCAGTTTTGGTGATGATCATCTATAGAGTGTTATGTATGTATGTGTAGGAGCAAAAACTAAAATATACTGTGAATAGAATACATTATATTCACATATAGATACATTGATTTTATAAGAAAACTAGGATACCAATAAATTGTTTATTTTAGATTTTTTGCAGTGAAGAGCTTGCATGCTTGAGAGGCATTTATTTATTTAATCGAAATGTTCATGGTGCTTTAGCAGAGTCAGCAGACACATATTTATTTATTAATCTTTAAAAGTAGAACTCCAGAATACAATATAGCAAAGAAAGGCTACATAATCTTAATACTACTAAGAAAATAGTTGTTCTATTGTTGTTGTTTTTTTCTAAAACTGTTCAATCATATATAAATATAATTTACACCTTGTAGATTATTGTAGCTGAAGTGTCCAGTCGAATGTGGAACTCATTTTCAATACAGAATTTAGCAAATGCAAAATACACAAACTTCCTTAAGTTATCATCTGTGACTTATTTGTGTGATAGATGGATTTTATTTCCACAATCAAACAACACATTAAAAGTCAAAAATTAAAATTAGAAAAAAATTAGAAGTCAAATATGCTCTCGAATTGTTTTGTGCACAGTAAGTTCAGCCATTCTTCCTTTGAGAAAGGCAAGTCGCTGAAAAGCATGTGATATTGGGGTTAGTCAGAGGGGTATATTTGTGTATTGGCCAATGACCTTGCAGGCTCACGTGCAGTGTCAGCTGCATTGTCCGGTCAGTAACCTCTGAGTTTTGTAGCTACATTAGACTCCTATTAGATTATGTTCATTTAATTTGAATAGCTAAGCTGTTTGATTACGGTAACATTATGATTACTTAAAAATAAAATATCTATTATTATTATTATTATTATTATTATTATTATTATTATTATTATTATTATACTGTAGCAATTCAGGTCATTATCCAGTTGTAAGATAACTGCTGACTTATATAACAAGGAAACTATCAAGTGAATGGGGTTTGTTCCTGTATTGATTTCTTTATAACCAATGTAGTGTTGCTTTTTCATATCTTCTACAAGCCTGTACTTTAAGAATACTGTCAGTGCACTTTAGCTTGAATCCTGAATACACATACTTATTTAAACAAAACAAAAAAAAATCAAGAAACAAATATCATAACTATGTGAAATCTTATCTAATCTAAGTCTTAAACTTACAGATCTGTATCAGAATGAACCATTGTGTAATGAGTGTGGACTTGTTGCAGATATTATCTACAACAATAGGTTTTCTTTTTTAGTTTAGCAGAGACAGATGGACTTTTTAAAAACATTGTCCTTGCATCTTATTAATGCTTTGGTTTAAAATGTGGAACATGTACTCTGAATGCTATCATTCTATCAGATAACAGGAAATGCATTTCTAGGCATTTGCAGTTCTGGGAGGTTTTCATGACTTGACAACCGTGGCCAACAGAGACATTTCTGCAGCTTGAGAAACAGATGAAAGTTTGACAGAGAGATTTGAAAAGATGGATTGGATGGTTCGTACATTGTTGTATAAGGAAGTTAGTTTATTCTTTCCCTGACTTGTGAATTCACACCCACCATGTTTTCCAGTCTTTTCAAATTGTTTTTAAAAAGCCTTATGTGGGTCTAATTCCAGTAATTTCACAGATTTGGATATTCTTTCAAATTGGAAACAATAAACGATATGATTAGTTCTGACACTCTTCTCAAAAGGTGTCACATGCTGTCTCACTATATACTTTAAGCACTGTTTCTGTGTTGAATACATTGTTAATTCAAAACAGAAACACCACACAATATCCCACATACACTTCCAAATTATACATGATTAATTCAAACTGTAATTTACCTATATTCAAGATAAATAGAGCTAATAGAGCTTACCAAAAACAAAACAAATGAATACTGATTGTAGGATCTGAGAATATTAAGTTTAAATGTGAACATAAATATACTTTGGGAGCTATTATTTTTACTAAAATTTGAATTTCGTTTTTAACTTAGAAGTTCAAAGTATCAAAGAAGATTTGGTTTCAGCTTTGCTATTGCTGTCGAGTGAAATATTAAACCAGCATTAAAAACATGATTATTATAACTTAACAATGCAAAATGCTACAGTTGAAATTGGTGGAACTACAACAAAAAGCTTGAGGTTTTCCTAAAATGAATAAGATTGTCAGGACTCTCATTAAAGCAGTTGTCAGTGGATGGAGGGATTGGGAACAATTATTTTCTAATACTGAACATAGTGTTTGCGTATATAGGGTTTTAAAACCTGTATACGTGTGTTTCTCCAGCACTCTCTAGTGTCATAACACATTAATCAGCCAGTTACTGTATGTAACGTACCGATGCTGCATATCATTGCCTTATCAGAGATTGTCATCCATGTTACGCTGCATTTCTCAACAATGTCAATCTGATTTCTGTATTTAAGTTATTTTCACACAGCTCTGAATGCTCCTCGCCCACTGTTTTTTGCTTCAGTATATGAAAATACATTATTCATGCTTTCTCTTTCAAATACATTTGCTGAGGCAACAAAAAAATCTCAGACTATTTTTTTGATGCACTATTTATAAGAAAAGGCTGAGTGGCTGACTTAACTCATTAATTCAAGTACGAATGCAAACACTGAGTGTGTGTAACATTACAGTATCCCCAACGTACAGTTTAATGAACAATACAAGAACTTCCATAGTTTTCCAACGGCACAACGGTAAAAGCGCTTCAGATAATGGTTAGATAAGTGATGTGCATTTTGACTAAATGCATCAATAGCTTCCAAAATAGCTGGCACTACATAAAGCATGAAGACATCTTAATGTTTCAAAACAAAGCACAGCTCAATGCCATTACAAGTACATAGAATATAAAATATAGGATCACAGAAATAAGATCTTGTGTTACACCTGCTACATCTGTCTGAACTGAATATGTAGCTAATGTGCTTTTTGGCAGGCTGAATACATTCACTTTGCACATTGCAGAAAACACCCAGACATCATTTCCAGGCTGATTGAGTAATTGTTTGCCTGAGTTGCCTGAAAATGGAAGGAATATGGTTCCTGATTGTCTGGCCAGTAAAGCAATTTGTTGCTTCAGACAGTGGAAGAAAATGATCTTTCTACCTGTTGAGCTGATACAATAGGGTATATATATATATATATATATATATACATACAGTTAGGTCTTTAAATATTTGGACAGCGACAATTTGGACAATTGTCATCTTTTTGGCTCTGTACGCCAGCACAATGAATTTGAAAGGAAACAAAATATTAATAATATAAGTGTAGACTTTCATCTTTAATTTGAGGGTAGTTACATCCAAATTGGTTGAACGGTGTAGGAAGTACACACATTTGTATATGTGCCCCCCCATTTTAGGGTCTCAAAAGTATTTGGACAAACTCACATAATCATGCTGGGTTTCTTCCCTGGTGATGCTCTGCTAGGCCTGTACTGCAGCTGTTTTTAGTTCCTGCTTGTTCTTGGGGCGTTTGGCCCGGGAAGATGACGGAAAACAACTGTGGTGGATGACAGAAGAATTCTATTTTTATTTTTTTCCTCCCTTGAACCACTATAACATTTCTATCATTTCTATCTCTCTCTAACAGACAGGTTTATATTGTCTGCCAAGCATTGCCCTACAAGTACTGATTGTTCTAATATCAACTATATCATAGTTTGGAAGATAGGAAGCAGAACAATTTTATATTATTTTTTATATTCAGTTGAATTTATGGTATTTATTTTATGATTGTTTTTTTAAATCAATTAGAAAAAGTATTTTTAATGTTGCTCTGGATTATTCCTGCACCTTCCCCTTGGCAAACCAAACATTAGTCAAATAATTTTCCCCAGGGCCAACACTGTAGTTCCGGTTATTTCCTTCTCTATTGGAAACAGCGTAGTTGGAATTATATTAAGTCATATTTTTATTATAATAGCTATACTTCATGATGCTCTGATTTAATATTGCCCTATGAATAAATGCCAGAATGATATGATGATGATAGCAGTCATGGAGTATTCCAGTCAGTAGATATTACATTAATTTTCAAACGAATTCATACGTTTTGTGTATCTAAAAGAATGTAATGTTCTGCAACTAAACGTAAACTAATATCTTCCCCTATTGTAGGTGCTGTCACTGGGAGCAGATGTTCTGCCGGAATACAAACTCCAGACGCCACGCATCAATAAATTCACCATACTTCACTATAGTCCGTTTAAAGCAGTCTGGGACTGGCTGATTCTACTGTTAGTTATATACACGGCCATCTTTACACCATATTCGGCAGCCTTCCTGCTAAACGACCGAGAGGAACAAAAGAGACGAGAGTGTGGATATTCCTGCAACCCCTTGAATGTCGTAGACTTAATTGTGGATATTATGTTCATCATTGATATTCTCATCAACTTCAGAACAACCTATGTCAACCTTAACGAGGAGGTGGTCAGCGACCCGGCAAAAATAGCTATTCACTACTTCAAGGGCTGGTTCCTAATCGATATGGTGGCTGCAATTCCCTTTGATCTACTTATATTTGGATCAGGGTCAGATGAGGTAAGCTGTCATGAATGCTTTTCTACTTCATTCCAATATGTACTGTATCATGTCTCAAATACCTCAGTTATATATGAGATCAAGCAGCTCTTGGTTCTTGTTATAGTACAGGTTTTGTTGTTTTAGTTTTTTAGTATTTTTTAAACTAAACTGATGTTCGTGGCCTAGGGGTGCTTTGTTGGGAAATGAGTCATTACTAAATTCAGTTTACAACAGGTTGTATGAAAGCAGTTATACAATGATCTTAACCAGATTCACAAGGCATTGCAGTTATTTTCTATTAAGCTGACATGGTGTTATGAATATTGTGCAGATTCAGATATGATTAAGACATACCCTATTGACTTTGTGGTTTTTTTTCTGAATGGTAGCTGCTTTTGAACCATTCACATGGCTTAATGGCTCACCAAATGGCAATCAATGATGCATTTAAATCAGGAGCTAGATCCCGTTTCTGTTTGCATACCCTAGATGCAGATGTGAGCTGACGACTCAGGGGCAGGCTTGTTTGTGTGTCTGGAAACAGCCCTTGGGGGGATACAGCTACTAGTTTTTATGGTATTCGTTGTGATTACAGTAATGAGGGGACGAGAAATGCTGAGAATAATCACCATTTGCAGAACAGCACAATAACTGTCCCCATGAAGAGAAATGTTGGAAAGTTAAAGGTGAACTTGTCAGCTTGTTATCTCTGTTAAATATGTTGTAATGTCGTTAGTTCACTGAGCTGCTTTGTGTCACTCTGGGATATTGTATGAATGGCAGAAACAAAAGCATAACAACAGGCAGATGTGAAGCACAATAACATGAAACTCATTATCTAACCAGAACGTCTTGAGTAGGTTTGCAAGTTCCAATTAAAGTATTAATGCCTTTTTTGTGATTCTAAATAGCCTATTAATTACATATATTTATTATATGCCAAAACACTTTGAATAAATGCCATCTTTTAATAAACTCTAAACAAGTGAATTGTTTTCCCTATCATAGCTCAGAACAATGCCACAGTTAAATAAATAAATAAATAAATAAATAAATAAATAAATAAATGCTTCAAAACACCACACAAAAAAATATTTAAAATATAATAAAAACAAAATATATTAACTCAAATATACTGTGTTTAAATTATACACCGATCAGCCATAACATTATGACCACCTCCCTAATATTGTGTAGGTCCCCCTTTTGCCACCAAAACAGCCCTGACCCGTCGAGGCATGGACTCCACTAGACCTCTGAAGGTGTGCTGTGGTATCCAGCACCAAGACGTTAGCAGCAGATCCTTTAAGTCCTGTAAGTTGCGAGGTGGGGCCTCCATGGATCGGACTTGTTTGTCCAGAACATCCCACAGGTGCTCAATTGGATTGAGATCTGGGGAATTTGGAGGCCAAGTCAACACCTTGAACTCGTGATTCATCAGACCAGGCCACCTTCCTCCATTGCTCCGTGGTCCAGTTCTGATGCTCACGTGCCCATTGTAGGAGCTTTCGGCAGTGGACAGGGGTCAGCATGGGCACCCTGACTGGTCTGCGGCTACGCAGCCCCATACGCAACAAACTGCGATGCACTGTGTGTTCTGACAGCTTTCTATCAGAACCAGCATTAACTTTTTCAGCAATTTGAGCTACATTAGTTCGTCTGTTGGATCGGACCACATGGGCCAGCCTTCGCTCCCCACGTGCATCAATGAACCTTGGCTGCCCATGACCCTGTCGCCGCTTCACCGCTTTTCCTTCCTTGGACCACTTTTGATAGGTACTGACCACTGCAGACCGGGAACACCCCACAAGAGCTGCAGTTTTGGAGATGCTCTGACCCAGTCGTCTAGCCATCACAATTTGGCCCTTGTCAAAGTCGCTCAGACTTACGCTTGCCTGTTACGCTTGCCTTACGCTTACGCTTGCCTGTTTTTCCTGCTTCTAACACATCAACTTTGAGGACAAAATGTTCACTTGCTGCCTAATATATCCCACCCACTGACAGGTGCCATAATAACAACATTATCAGTGTTATTCACTTCACCTGTCAGTGGTCATAATGTTATGACTGATCGGTGTAAATGCAAATTGCCATATACCATCAACTTTATCAAGCAGTAATGGTCTGCTAGTACCTCTTACCTTTTTTTTTTTCATTATTGTTAGTCTTTACAAGAATACAGTGACACAAGTTCATGAAAAGCAGTTGCAGTATGAATGTAAAGTTGAAACTGAACCTTTTTTTTAATTTTGCCTATTACCTACATTATCTCCATTATCTCTTGATATATACATTCGACAATGCAGGCTTTGTATGGTAATCAAAAAAGCCAAAACACATTCATTAGAGCCCAGTGTTCTAACCAGTGGGAAAAGTCAGAGTGACGTTACATCACGTGTGGTACAGGTAATCAATGCGCCGCCATCTTGGTTTGGGGGAAACAAATGCACTACAGACCATTTATCTGCTTGGATCTGTTGAGACAATGAGCTTTAACTTCGATCTATATCGCTCAGCAGCTTCTTCTGGCAGTATTTCAATATAGTTGTAGGAAACCGATATATTACTTTCAAGTAGCAACAGATCAAAATGTGGAGAGAAGGATGAAACTTCCACGGATGGATAGAGCTGCTCAATGTTTTCGCTCAAAGCAAGATGGCGTTGCTATAGAGTCATTGCCCGGATGTCTGACTTACTTAATTTTGATAGATTCTATCATCAATGGACTATTTAAAGTGCTTCTTATTATTTTGGCTTTCAAGAAAAAGAAAAAAAAAAACACTCTACAAAACAGATGATGAAACCCTAATTAGTAAAGCCTTTAGACTGGCCATTTGCACATTGAAATCCACTGCCAGTGTTCGTTAATATTCAGACACCTAGCATTAGACTAGAAGTGTCCATACTCTGCATGTTCAGCTAAATCCAAACTAAGCCATGTCTATCAATACACCAGGAAATCTTACCCAAGCCAATATCCCATCTAAAGTCTTAATGAAATTCTTTCCAAACCCATATTTCTAGGCATCTGGAAACTAGTGAGGAATCCAAGAGCATATGGCATGACATTTGGAAAATCTGGACTGTGCCACAAAAGACACTCTTTGAAGATAAGAAATGCAGGAGCTCTCTGGGTTCTCCTTACCTTGCAGATACTGGATAGTTCAAAAAGAAGGGCCAGCCTTTTTGTGACTAATGACTAGTGCCAGATGGAATCCGTGAGCACAGATATTTGATGAAAACCCACAGATAATCTTTTAAATGTATAATTCCTGTAAAATGAAATAAATTCAAATGATGCACAAAGTGAAAGTATTACCATTTGTCACACACACAAAAAAAGTAATATCATAATCACACAATGAAATAATCAAGTAATATAATCAATATAATCAATAAATGTAATCCATAAAACAATATGTACACTTAATACATCCATGTTGGTTTGACAGTTATATTTAGTCTCTATGACAATTGCATTTCACATTTTGATTTGAGGTACAGTACCAGACAATGTTAGAATAAAATAAAATAACCTTTTGGCAAAAACTGCAATATCAAATTGATTGGAAAAGGGAAGCAAAGCGAAACTGATCCAAGCAAAAAATACACATCCACCAAAATACAAGCGATCATGCTCGATAATTTCCGTGTGATTTCTTTTAAGACGGGGATTACTTTTTTGTACATTCGGTCAGCAGAGAAGCAGGAAGCAGATGCTGTTAGATCACTTGAAATCTCACTTGCAAGTTGTATTTCTTTATAAAATAACATTTATGCAAATTTTTCACAGGATTTACTAGTCTCATTAGGGCCACATGGAATCTGCAGAATTCTTTTACACATTCTGCAGATTTGGCCCTAATGAGACTAGAGGCATTGTGAAATATAAAACCAAAAATCATAATATTGATTTCTCTTCAAAGTATGTGCATTCAAACAAGATTAAAGAGGAACTAACATGATTCCTAAAAGTATGGTTTTAATGTATCTTTACATACAATTAGTGTATATGTAATGTTTATGATATTTTTCCATTTCAGTTGTATCATATAAGCGACTTTTAACATTTCATTTAAAACACACCAAATAATGGTGGATGTCTAAAGCCATGTGTGCCATTTCAAGATGTGTCGTGCCATACCTTAAACTACAACTATAAACTATAAACTACAAAACTAAACTACCTGATTTGCTTCTCTGCGGCAACCGGAGTCTTTATCAAGTGATCAAGTACACCGAGAGTTAACATTTGTCTCATGTCTCGTGTCTTACTACTTGATAGCAATTATAGTTTCTGAAGACAACATGAAGTGTTGCTATGTCAACGGCTGCATGAAAAACAGTGAAGTCAGAGTTATGCTGTTCTCCTTTGCAAAAACAGAGGAAATGAATGTGCAGTGGAGAACATCGTTTCAAGTAAATAATCCCACATCATAATCAAAAATCATCATTCTACAGGGAACACTTTGATCACAGTGCATTCTAACATTTGCATCGCAGTCGGCACACTTGCCTACGCTGGCTTGAATAGACTAATGCATAGTAATCTATGTTAAGTGTTTGATTTTAGGACTCGAATGAGGTCAATACTAATTGTCTTATTCCAGTATAATTTGTTTTTTCTTTTTCTCTTGTATAACGAGATGTGTAAATATAATGCCATCCAAACATTCCCGCATGAGGTGACTGCACCGCCTTCAAAAATAAATAGTACGACCTTTGTGATCATAATTATTGCTTGTTGATGATTTAAATATATTTACATATAAAAATGCAGATGTACATTGCATGTGCATGTGTGTCATTTATATATTTTTGTGTACATACCTACCTCCTCTTTGAGGATTGTGGCAAACCATATCACAGAAAGATTTTCCACCTCAAGTTTTGTCCAAACTGAAATTAAAATGTTCACTTTTGTAGGTACCTTAACAGAACAAAAGCACACAATGAAAATGTAGGTACAGAATTTATTTGATTATTTTAAGAGAATTTGTTGTTTATATTTTACACTCAATTCCCATATAATAAAACAACTATACAAATGGCATATCTGAAAACAAGCAACGCAGGAAAGCAAGCTGTTGTTTAGAAATGCAATACCCATTTTATAGTCTAGATTGTTGGAGACACTTAATGGTGCTCTCTGTAATAGTGATGTAACACACAGATAAAAACTGCTTTAGTAAATGTCAGAATGCACATTTATATACTTAAATTCTGATGAATTGTCAGTTTGGTATAGTTTACATTGATATAGTAATACAGTGCAAATGCCTCATATCAGGGTCCTCGTCTACAGATGCTAGTGCATCCGATATGTTATCTTGTAGTGATGATGACTTTGAGCCTGACTTTGATATTCCCAAACAAAGGAAAAGACAGAGACAGAGACAGAGACAGAGAGAGATACAGAGAGGACAGAAACCTTTGAAAAATCGCATTTGGAAAGAAAATATATTGTTTTTCAATCCAATTTACAGCTATATACGTTTTGCTTTTACTGCAGACAACCTCAGTTTTCAGGTAAGGTCATTGAAACAAAAGGCACATACATTGAAGTGAAACAGTGCTGTAAGAACTGTGGGTAAGTTATAATTCATGCCCCTTTTTGAATTAAATAGAAGAGTAATTGTAACTTGCTTTACCAAGCAGTCTAAGGTATAGGAAAGTCAGCTGATGACTGATACCTTACCAGGTGGCAATATATTTCCATTAGCCTTCTTGCCTTTTCCTGGAGCCACCCCTTCCAAGACCCTTCGTGTTTTTGAAACATGAAATTGGCATGTATTTTGTCTTCCACCTTTTTCAGGCACCAGACCAAATATCTCCAAGGAATGGTGGCAAAGGTCTGGATGTACAAACATCTTGCACTGATAGATGATATAAAGGCAAAATGAAATTAATTCAGCTGCTATAATTTTGTGGAGGTTGACTTAAAGTAGTGAAGTAGTTAACCTAGAAGTGATACAGGTATGACTGTCATTCATTTTATATTTATTTATTCTCCTCATCTGTAAAATATAAACAACAAGACATGATAGACCCAACGATTTCCTTATTATACAGAATAATGAAACAGGAGGCAGTTCTCACATGGAACTGGAGGGACTGAAACAGAGGCTGGCAAATATTTTCAGTTGGCGCATCCCAATCTCTGCCCTTGACAGGCATCGGCAAATTTAATCATGTATAGAAAACATGGCTGTTAAAAGACTTATGGACTCTTGTGATGTGTGGCATATATTATAAGGGAGTGTTACTATGGATTTGTCAAATGTTTTCAATATTTAACTTGGAATATGTTATGATTTGTTTTTATTTGTTTGTTTATCAGATTAGGAATCGGAAAAGATCAGTACAAGCTGACCTCCGGATCAGCGTGTCAAAAACAATAATTAATCACAGATACTGGATGACTCAAACCTCTATTAGGCACGGGAATGCCATTGTTGATAAATGAAATGGTATAATGAATCACATACAGAAAGTGTGTAGTGGCCACTGTATCTACTACAAAAACTGTGAGCATTCACAAAAAACTGTGCTTAACCTTTCTATGAATCTACATATCTCTCTATTAAAAATCACTAGTTTGGTACTCATGTTTTTCCATTTCTATACAATTAAATGCTGCCAAGGGAGAGCTCAAATACTCATTGTCTATCCAAAATGTAAAAAGGGAGGCTATATTGTATGAAGAGGCATCAACTTTCATTAAATTGTTATTGATGTTTTGTATTTGAGTCATTATTAAATACATTGATTGATTGATACTTTTTTAAACATACTGCCCACAGTATTTCCCATTGACACATCCCAAAGCTGAATTTTATAAAAACTTGACATCAAAAGTAAATCCCAATGGTTGTATCAGGCACCTATTTTTAAGTATAATCCCAGGATAATCAGAGATCTGAATTAATGATAGCAATTTCAGGAAGCTTAAAATTGTGCTTGGTTAGGCATCTTTTAACTTTAAAGCAATTTCTGCAGCTTTTAAATAATAGGCATCTTCATGAATAATAAAAAGTTTTGCTTAGTTTCAATCAGAAGCTGTTTCAAATTATATCTATGTAAAAAAATGAATATCCATTTTGACTAATTAAAATGTAAAAAAAACACCTTATTTTTTATCCCTAAACATCTTGGGAATGTCGATATAATAGTTTGAACTTGGCATAAAGCATTCCAGTAAATTACCCCCAACAGGTTAGAGAGGTAGGCTATAGATTTAAGGTTTGAAAGAAGAGTTAAAAGCTCTATTTAAACTGTTGGTAATTAACTGTCTCCGGCTCCTGCCATCTGCCATCAGGCCTGCTTGTTTTAACATTACAAAATAGCAAATACAAAAACAGCTGTGATCTATGGCCATCTGGTCAGTCAATGCAGTAGTGAACATTAGTAGACGGATTTTCCTATGTCTCAATCATTTAGCTCTGAAAAGCTGCCCAAACCCATTTTTACAAGACAATGGAAAGATAAGGGAAATGTATTTGAGTGTGTTAAATTAAGAGCCTATAAATAGACTTGAGTGGGTGGTGGGAATTGAACAAGAACGCCAATGGAATATTACTTCAACATGTCAATCTTCTTCATCGACAAGGAAACGTTTTTATGAATGCGACGAATCTGCCAATCTCTTATATCTGAGAGCTTTTTCATGGGTCATAATGAACCTGTCCTGGGAGAATAAACAACATATTATTGATTTTATTTCCTTGGGTTTTACAGTGTTGAGCAAATGTATAAAAAAACACAAAAAAAGCTACGAAATCCAAAACATGTACTAATATCCAATGATTTATATGCATTCCAACAGAGTTTGCTATTTTGGGAACTTATTGATGGTAGACTTAAGGTCTTGTTTATGTGAGGAGGAAACGTAGGCTATCATGTCTCCTGCTTCCAGCTGTGGGAGATTCGCTTCTAACCCAAAGGAAACAGAGAGCTCCTGGCATTGTGATAAAGCATCTTGCTTGTGTTGTCTAGGACTCCAGCTGAGCATGGAAAGGGCATAGATATGAATGCATCTTCACCTGCTGTGACCGATGAATAGCTCCTACCACCTTGTAGCGGTTAATCAATATAGTAATCTTATACAAATGTTCAACAATTACCCTTAACAGCAGCAATAAAAACACGTTCCTCACACTCAGCTATTTGTCAGCCGCAATATGTGATGAGATTCGTTAATATCAATCTTCTTGCCTTTATTTATTTATGTTTTTCGGAGAGGTTGTAAAGACTAGCGTCTAACATTGAAATGAAATATAAAGTGAGCCGACCAGCTTTCTTTGAGCTTTCTTCTTTCCCTACTAGGGTGGGGAAGCTAAACTAACAACACAACACGTGAGTGTGTTTTCTTGAAATTAAACTATAGGTTTTATTTATGTGGAAAATTAAAAGCAGAATAAATGCTGGTGAACAATGACTTGTATTTGCTGGTGGTCCTCTCAGTAGTCAAGATTTATACACTTACAAAATCAGACTTTTGGCAGTTAATATTGGTCAATTAGGCTAAATAAATGACCGCTCATTGGGAACAATGTAATTGTAACACAGACCATCTTCATTAAACATGGACTTCTAGAGAACAGCTCTCTGGGTCTTGTAACTATTATTTGTGCACTTGACTTTTATGAATGAGGTTTTACTATATCTCCTGGCTGGTTGATATTGAAGCATCATTTTAAATCAGCTTTGACCTATTGGCCATGGAAACTTGCCAGTATTTAAGGAAGAATCATTGCATAGAGCTGTAGAGCAGTCAACCTTGATAGATTGCATCACTGTTAACGGCCCATGTTCAGCCTGACTCAGTAAGCATTTTCTTATTTAAAGCAAATTTAGTGCACAATTAATGGTTCGTTTACGATCAGTGAGTCATTTTGGTTTCCTTAAAGTCATAATGACAGTACTTGTCCTATATTGATTCTACTGCAGATTTCTGAGTAGTTAAGTTGTACTTAATGGGTAAGATAATTATTGGTACCAATTAGACATGTAATGAGAAGCTTGTTAATTTAAATGAAACCAAGAACCTGCCTTTTTCTGTTACTTCAATCTCAGTTTTTCAGTGGGAAAAAGTTGATACATTTTAAAGATGATCAAATGTAAATGTATAATGTTAATGAGTTTTTGCTTGTCGGCCATTAAGTATTAGACATTTGGGTGCAGCTTGGTTAATGATATCAAGGCTTTGCTTGTATCAAGCTTCACTTTTACTTTTCTTTAAATCTCTACAGCACACAACATTTGTAACATTTGCAAACAGTTAAATATAATAGGTATATCCTTGTTTTCTCTCCTCAGACAACGACTTTGATTGGACTCTTGAAAACAGCCAGGCTGCTGCGACTAGTGCGAGTTGCCCGTAAGCTGGACCGCTACTCTGAATATGGTGCTGCTGTCCTGATGCTGCTAATGTGCATTTTTGCTTTGATTGCACACTGGCTTGCTTGCATTTGGTACGCCATTGGGAATGTGGAAAGGCCTTACCTGATCCATAAAATCGGCTGGCTCGATTCTCTGGGGATACAGATTGGGAAGCGGTACAATTACAGCGATGCCAGTTCAGGACCCTCCATAAAGGATAAATATGTGACTGCACTTTACTTTACCTTCAGCAGTCTGACAAGTGTTGGCTTTGGCAATGTGTCTCCAAATACCAACTCGGAAAAAATATTCTCCATATGCGTCATGCTGATTGGCTGTAAGTTATGATGATGATGGTTATTATTATTATTGTTGTTGTTATATGTATTTTAAGTAATGTTATAGAGGATGTATATGATGTTTTATAAAGTATTATTTCATGCTTCACATAATTTGAGTATAGTGTTTTCAGATTGTGTGAGCTGAATGAAACATCTGTGTCAGATTAAGATAAATGTAAAGTAAGAAATGTATAGAGACATTGTATCAATATATTAAATACATGTATATAGTCTATTTACCGCTAATGTTTGTTTTTAGATCGATTTCAACAAGTCATTTAGTTCCTGTGAGAGGTTTCATTTGTTCGTCTTAAAATGGCAGTTTGGAATTTAATATTTCATTGTCAATAAACTCATTCTTTTGTTTTTGTTCCTCTTTATACCTCTTTAATTTTACAGAGATCATATTTTATTCGCAATAACTGCAAATGTAAGAGGCTCCCATCAGGAAACAAAGGTGCGACTAAATTGAAAATGTATAAGGCGTTTATGTTTTCTTTATTTCGCAGCACTGATGTACGCCAGTATTTTTGGGAATGTCTCTGCCATTATACAGAGACTGTACTCCGGCACAGCAAGGTACCACATGCAGATGCTTCGTGTGAAAGAATTTATACGATTCCATCAGATTCCCAACCCTCTACGGCAGAGACTCGAGGAATATTTCCAGCATGCCTGGACATACACTAATGGCATCGACATGAACATGGTATGTGCATTATGACACAAAACACGGGAAAAGAAATACAAAATGGACACCTTAGCTATTAACACCACTAGTGTGACGCACAACCAGTTATAATACCTGTGCCTGTTATTTGCATGACACTCTCTTTTGCTAATTGCAATTATAATTATAATATTTCTTCTTAATTAAATAATAACCACTTTCAACATTTCCTTTGCCATGAGCAAGTGCTTATTTATACAGCTATATGCGGGGTACCATAATAAATTATAATAAAAAAGCATGATAATTATATTTAATGAGAGAGAGAGAGAGAGATAGCAAGGTAGATAGGTAGACAGACAGATAAGGAGTTTGCTGTCAGACTGATTTACATTTGTTTATATTCAATGTACTTATAAAACACGTGTCTTTTTCATTTCTGCTTCATATCTAATGGAATGACTACACCACTCCGGTAAGAGCAGGAGGTATTTATGTGAAAATCAAACTGATTACCATTTTTATAAGGAGTCATTGCTTGTGGGATTTTCTTAGGCTTCCAACTAGCTTTTTTGTTAATCGTTTTTAAAATTACATGCAATGTACAAGTGAATGAAAAAGATGAACACTGCAATTTTAGCATGAATTCATACCTAAAGAAAATGCATTATATGTAATAATGTACTCAATCTAGAGAATGGTATTTGCTTAATGTATCCCACAAAATACAGTCCTGTAAAAGACCTTGGTTCATGTGCATATGACTTCCATTTTCATTGAGAAATTTGTATATATATATATATATATATATATATATATATATATATATATATATATATATAAACACTGTAGTGGCTAAGCTGCCAAGGTTTTTTGTTTTTTGTAATGTGTCGATGCTACAGCTCTCAGCACACGCATCCCAGCTTCTAATTAGTGCAGCTCTTTGGACTGGAAACCATGTGCATATGCCACAGATTGACTTGCATGTGGCTTTGAAAGCTTGCTTTTTGCATGAAATATATGTATTAAAACATGCTACCATTATTTTCATATCACGACTAAAACAAAATGAATTATACTTAAATCAGCACCCTGTTCTTTCTGACTGCGGTAAAGGCTTTTATTTGAAGTAAAACATAGATATATGTTTTTAGAAACACAGCTGCACTTGCCAAATGTTTTCTAACCTTTCCGGTTTTAAAATAAGTCACACAGAACATATAGTAATAGCTGAATTAATTGTGGTTGTAAGCAAGTCCTGCAATTGATCAGTTTTCTTATCTGTCTCAGATTCACGTTTTCTTTAATTATAAAGTTCATTTTCAGAAACAAAAAACATGTATTTCCGAAAGTCTTCAGTTTCTCCAACTTTTGTGCAAGCGTCTCAGTTGTTTGTTTTTTTCTTTGAGATGTATATATAGCAATCCTTTAAATTAAATCTATTGATATAAATGTATCAATATAAAAATATATTGTTTTTAACACAAATACAGCTTTGTTTACAGTGTAGGGAAAACATTGATCATGTATTCTCCTGTAGCAAAATGAAAACAAATGTAGTTGAGCACAAATCTATCCACATCAAGGTACAGAAAAACAATCTAACCTTTTTTATTTTAAAAAGGAGTGCTAGTTCACTTCCTGATCACTCTGATCCACAGAGAGGTAAGTTTTACATTTCAGAAGGTTCTTTTTTTATATTAGATTTGTGAAAACGGAAACATATACAGTGAGGGAAAAAAGTATTTGATCCCCTGCTGATTTTGTATGTTTGCCCACTGACAAAGAAATGATCAGTCTATAATTTTAATGGTAGGTGTATTTTAACAGTGAGAGACAGAATAACAACAAACAAATCCAGAAAAAACGCATTTCAAAAAAATTATAAATTGATCTGCATGTTAATGAGTGAAATAAGTATTTGATCCCCTATCAATCAGCAAGATTTCTGGCTCCCAGGTGTCTTTTATACAGGTAACGAGCTGAGATTAGGAGCACTCTCTTAAAGGGAGTGCTCCTAATCTCAGCTCGTTACCTGTATAAAAGACACCTGTCCACAGAAGCAATCAATCAATCAGATTCCAAACTCTCCACCATGGCCAAGACCAAAGAGCTGTCCAAGGATGTCAGGGACAAGATTGTAGACCTACACAAGGCTGGAATGGGCTACAAGACCATCGCCAAGCAGCTTGGTGAGAAGGTGACAACAGTTGGTGCAATTATTCGCAAATGGAAGAAACACAAAATAACTGTCAGTCTCCCTCAGTCTGGGGCTCCATGCAAGATCTCACCTCGTGGAGTTTCAATGATCATGAGAACGGTGAAGAATCAGCCCAGAACTACACGGGAGGATCTTGTTAATGATCTCAAGGCAGCTGGGACCATAGTCACCAAGAAAACAATTGGTAACACACTACGCTGTGAAGGACTGAAATCCTGCAGCGCCCGCAAGGTCCCCCTGCTCAAGAAAGTTTGCCAATGAACATCTGAATGATTCAGAGGAGAACTGGGTGAAAGTGTTGTGGTCAGATGAGACCAAAATCGAGCTCTTTGGCATCAACTCAACTCACCGTGTTTGGAGGAGGAGGAATGACCCCAAGAACACCATCCCCACCGTCAAACATGGAGGTGGAAACATTATGCTTTGGGGGTGTTTTTCTGCTAAGGAGACAGGACAACTGCACCGCATCAAAGGGACGATGGACGGGGCCATGTACCGTCAAATCTTGGGTAAGAACCTCCTTCCCTCAGCCAGGGCATTGAAAATGGGTTGTGGATGGGTATTCCAGCATGACATTGACCCAAAACACACAGCCAAGGCAACAAAGGAGTGGCTCAAGAAGAAGCACATTAAGGTCCTGGAGTGGCCTAGCCAGTCTCCAGACCTTAATCCCATAGAAAATCTGTGGAGGGAGCTGAAGGTTCGAGTTGCCAAACGTCAGCATCGAAACCTTAATGACTTGGAGAGGATCTGCAAAGAGGAGTGGGACAAAATCCCTCCTGAGATGTGTGCAAACCTGGTGGCCAACTACAAGAAACGTCTGACCTCTGTGATTGCCAACAAGGGTTTTGCCACCAAGTACTAAGTCGAAGGGGTCAAATACTTATTTCACTCATTAACATGCAAATCAATTCATAACTTTTTTGAAATGCGTTTTTCTGGATTTTTTTGTTGTTATTCTGTCTCTCACTGTTAAAATACACCTACCATTAAAATTATAGACTGATCATTTCATGTCAGTGGGCAAACTTACAAAATCAGCAGGGGATCAAATACTTTTTTCCCTCACTGTATATATGATGAATGTCATAAATATAAATGGTTCGAAGACCATTTTTTTAAATTTGTTTTATTTTATTGTCTTAAAGTGAAAAATTTATGAATAATTTAACAAATTCCTCATACTTCTATCATCTGAACAATCATATATCATTGTATGTGGAATTTATTAAAAAATAAATGTAATATTATGTTATACAGAAGCAATGAAATCAATTTTATGTTATTTCTTTAAAGATCACGTTTGTGATTTGTCCCATTAGTGTTACACTTTATCATGTTATGTAGGCATTTGAAAAAAAAAAAAACTTCTAATTAGTCTTGAAGTGTATATTTAAAATATGGTTCAATTAAGAAGCATCCATTTTGAAATAATACCCATCTCTATATTTTTGAATCACTGTGAAAGAGTTTGTGAAATATCTGTTTTATTTGTAGCTGTGGATGATTTTAAATAGTTATTTGGAATCTGTGAAAGTTATTATGTATTCAGAAGCCTTGTTAACAGTTATTAAAAGATCACTGGGAATACATAGGATGGAAGAGCAGCTTTTATTTTTCAGAAAAAAGTCTTTGCCCCCCTTTCTATCCCACAGTATTTAAATTGACAGTTACACTATACAGGGTTTTCTTGACAAAGGAAAAAAATAGATGGCAAATGTATTCTAAAATCTATGTGATGTTGAGTAAAGTGTATCTATTTAGAAAAAAGTGAACCAACTCACTCAATTCCCTTATTGATTGAAAGTGTATGGTAGTATATCTTTATTGTTTGTCAATGTCTCCAGTCCATGCTATATTATGCTTGCATCTGTATGTAATGTTCATTGATAGTTGTTTTTTGTTGTTGTTTTTTTTTTTGCTTCTAACATGTCTGCTTAGGTCTTGAAGGGGTTTCCAGAATGTCTGCAGGCCGACATTTGCCTTCACCTCAACCAGACTTTGCTGCAGCACTGCAAGGCTTTCAGAGGAGCTACCAAAGGCTGTCTGCGGGCGCTGGCCATGAGGTTCAAGACAACACACGCTCCTCCCGGAGACACTCTCGTCCACGGTGGCGATGTTCTAACAGCGCTCTACTTCCTGTCCCGAGGCTCAATCGAAATCCTAAAGGATGACATTGTTGTAGCAATACTCGGTAAGCAGTTGATGCTCTCATGAGCTGTCTTTTTACAACAAGTTTATAATAATTACAATATCCACTGAGCTTAGTGCTTCCCACAACAAAACACATAGCTTCAGTATCGGTGAATTCAGGCCAGGATTTTCTTGGTGAATTACATTGAAACTTACCAGCAAGTCTTTCATTGCAAATTGAAATCTCCATGTTTTACCTTTCGTACAGCAGACTATATAAAATCAAAATAAAATACATAAATGAATAAATGCATCAATAAGATGTTTATAGAGAGAGATAGGCACAGAGAGAAATAGTAATGTGCACAGCCATGGAGTGTGTCCGTGGAGCACTTACATCTGATTCCTGGTTGCATTATACTATATATATATATATATATTTATAAACTTCTAAAGTACAAGTACATTTTAATGTTAGGTTTAGACTTCCTTTCCCTAGTATTGTAACTGAATATTTACTGTGGAGTATTTATAGTGGAGTCTCGAAATGAAGTGAATAAATAAATATAAACAAATATTTTGATTACAGTAAATTATTATACTGGTCTTTTTAATATATGAGTGATTGGGATCTGAGTGATAAGTGGGGGATTAAGAATAGAAATAGGTCAATAAGAGCTTCAAGAAAGAGAAGTGAAAATTCATAATAATTGAATGGTTAGAGGCTTGTGACATTTATTCATTGTGTGTACAAATGTCTTATTTTGCTGCATTGTTGTCCAGTGGGTATGCAGCAGGTAAATGAAGTTCACAATTTCATTACGGCTCTGTGATGCAAACAATCGTCAAAGGTTGCTTTAAACTACGGATTATTAATCATAATGATAAAAACGCAAGAGCGATGTGTCATAAACTAGAAATTATACACTTAGCACTTTGTTTTTAGAGGGGGTAGGTGAATTGCTTCTAGTCTGGCCTGTCGAAAATAGCCTCTTCAAACATATTATCTGCTGTCATTCCCTTAGGAAGAGGTACACTGTATGACTACCCCATTCAAATGGCAGCCGTTCAATCCCTGATTCTGCATGACACCGAGTGCATGAAGTCTGGCAGCATTCCAAGGCAGAAAGCCCTCTCCTCCAGCAGAGGAATGATTAATTACTGTGTGCAAGAAAATATTCACCTATTTCCAAAAGAGGTAGACACACAGTAGTAGTATACAGTAAGCTATATGCTTATATATACTCATGCACAGCTGCAAAACAAAGGACAAACTTAATAATGACGTCGAGTGTGTTAATATGATTTTGCAATGCAGGTTTTGCCTTCATATTACACATAATTAATCATTGATATATTCCAGTAATTCTTTGTTAAATTGAATATAAGGAAGTAACTGAACTGAACTGCACTGCATTGCTTATTTTGTCAATTTAATGTAGGAGGGCATGACTGCAGATCTTAATGAGTTGTTCATCGGCCAATCTAAGATCCCAAGCTCCCAGTTGAACTACACTAAGCTGTAATATGTTGTCTGTTTAAGGCTATCCCAGCAGTATGTATTATTTTAACAGGGTATCCCAGAACAGTTTAATGAGTTGGCATCACTCAGTTGCTGTTTCACAAGCAAATTGTGAGGTAGAAAACGGTTTTTGGTTTATATCATTTCATAAAACCATCTATTGACAGATTTATAGAGATAATGTGCATGTTAAGAAAGTTTACAAACGAGAGGAGGCCATTCGACCCATCATGTTCCAGTCCTTTTATTTATATACAAAAAATCCCTTCTGTACACAGAATGTATTTTTATATACATGACAAACTAAATTGGAAAGAACAAACATGATTTACATGTAACTTAATTAAGGTACTAGTTTCTGTACAGAATACCTTACTGCATTTTTATTATTGTTGTACAGCCTGCTAAATAAATTGCTTAGTTAAATGTGTTACTCTTCTTGCTGGGCTTCTGAGGGGTTTCTTTTTCATGTTCTTACTTTTTTTTTTGCATCTGTCTCTCCAGAGTCTTGCTTTTCTTCATCTTGGCAGGAATAGACTGATTTACCTAAATTACTGCTGCCAGATTACTCATAATGCTCCTCTCATTTCCATGAAGAAAATAGTTCTCCCACCCACACGAACTACAATACATAGGAAGAGCTCAAGTCAGGTCTTTTTAAAACATTATCTGTATGGGGATCTGACTCTGAGGATGACATTTCTATTTTGCAGTAAGCAAGCTCAGTATGTGCAGACAGGCTGTGTAAGAGCTGCTTCACAGCCTTGCAGTGCATTTCTTATGCGATAAGTAAACATGAAGAGGAAAACAGGCACAAATAGACTGAATCCCTTATGTTGTTCACTAGTCTTCAGTACTTGGTATGTACTCCACATGAAGCCAGTGATCACAGCATTGCTTAGTTATTGTCAGATCCTTTATAACATCATTACCCTTTTTTTTTTAATCGTACAGTTAGCATCAAGCAGGTTACAGACTAAACCAGTTTTTCACAGAATAAATAGTCTCTTGAGAAACTGCTGACATAATAGGGTCAAACTGATTCCCAAAATGGACAGGCCAGGATGTGTTTTTATTTGTTAGTGTGTTTGTTTGTTTGTTTGCAGGGCATGGAGTAAAAGTACTTTTTCCATTCCTAAATTACAATCGAAAGCCATGAATCAAGGTGCCAAAAGCATTTAAGGCATATACTGTTCATGAGACGTTGAGGATATCTGATTTCAAACTATAATTTGAAAATAATTAAAGGAAATTCAATAGGGAATGAGAGAAGCCTGCTGCACCACAGCACTACACATTGTCATAATTATTAAGTCACAATTATGAACAAAGGTAAAGTTTAATTGAAGTACGTCCGTGTCGTTTCCTGCTATAAAAGCACAGGTCTTTCCAATGTCATTTCACATAAAAAATAGAAAAAAAAAAAAATGAAAAAGGCTAGAGAAAAACAAAGAAATCTGGTGCAATATGTTCCCATTTGAAATAATTTTGGTATCTGTCTGTGCTAATATGTCTTTGAAATATATACATAAATTAACACATCCAATCCGGGATGAAAGTCAGCTGCTGAGCTTGACGACGGTTGTTTGTATTTCAGCTGCTCCTAAATGAAAGTATATTTGAATGAATTACACACTTTCGGGGTGGATCGTTTAAACTGTATTGCTATCATCACATAGTATGGACTCATATAAAGTACAACTGTAGCCCATTTCACCAGAAACTGAAGAATACGCCTTGGCTACATTACCCACAATGTGACACAGCAGTCTGAGTTTGATGTACTGGAGAGTAACTTCCCTGCTATTGATGTCCTGAAGCAGGTCCAAGTGATTGACATGGGGCAGAATCACTGTGATGCAGGACTCACCTCCACATTTGTGATGCTCGTGTCATAGTTGCACAGCATGGAGACAACATAAGGATTGTCCCCATTGCTTTGGTTGCATTAGGAAATTGGAAAACTTTCCTTATGTCACCATGAACAATAAATAGTTCAACCTTTGTTTGTGCATGTGTAACACTATTTTGTTTTTTCTAGGAAAAAATGACATCTTTGGAGAAATGATTCACCTCTACGCAAAACCTGGAAAGTCTAATGCAGACGTGAGAGCATTAACTTACTGTGACCTTCATAAAATTCAAAGAGAAGATCTCCTGGAAGTACTTGATATGTATCCAGAGTTTGCTGACCACTTTCTAACCAATTTAGAGCTCACATTCAACCTTAGAGACGACAATGCAAAGGTACGTTCCAGTTCATTTGAAAGAGACTGTTTCTTTGTTCTTCTGTTCTTCTGCCTTACTCTGCAGCGGTAGTTTTAGATATGCAGACCCTACTCTCTTTTACTTCATTAAGGAAGAACATTAGTCTTGCAAAGCCTTGTGGGTTTAATTTCTCTGTAATGAGTAGTTTAATCTGGACTGTGGTAACTACATGTTTTTAACTGATTTACATTCTATATTTCCCATGTGCATATTCTGCCATCTGTTTTTAGAAAGTACTGCACAGTGAACAAGGGCAATAAATCTAGATCAGTGGTCTGTCCTGCCCCAGACAGTTTTCCATAATCCTCACTCTGTATGACCTACAATTTGATAAATGCAGATAATGTTAGTATTCACTAATTCTAAAGAAGACTGGAAAATCAAAATGCTTCACAGAGCCCATTACATTTATGAAAGTGAAATACAATTGAGACTATAATGATAGCATTTTAAATGACTGGGTACATAATTATAATTCTGAAATAATGAATGCAATAATCCGGGCTACATTTGTAAAGCTTTTCCATATGAATGAACACTTTACCCTAGATCACTGTGTGGATCTTAAAGCATGATCGTGTGAACCACTTTTAATATAATGTTTGATTAGTTTTAATATGATCTAATGTAGAGAAGTAAATACAGAAACCTTTACATTCCAAGTTATATTTCAAAGGTACAGATTAATTCAAATTGAGAAAATGCAATTACATATAAATATGTTACATTTAAAGAAGTATCTGTTCTGTCATGACTTCTTTAATAATTTTCATCAAGTTCTGTTTATTTTTTTACATATAGACAGACTACTCCCAATCAACAGATTCTGATGGGGAAGAGGTTAAAACCAGCAGAAGAAAGATTTCATTTAAACGCAGAACAGATATTGGTAAGTTATACATTTGGTGGCAGTGTCTAATGCTTAATGTATTATTATTCATATTAATAATAATATAAGTACATTAAGTAAACAACAGATGGTAGCTATTCATATTTGATCAGACCAGCCTGACTTATGTTATATGTTTTCCTGTATTCACCTGATTTGACATACATTGACTGGCCTTCATTTAATGGACAAAGAATCATGTACCCATTTGTTCTACCTGTGGTTATTGATTACCCATTTGTGGATAATTTCATAAAAATGTAATCAACAACTAAAACTAGACAGATAATCAGATACTTCTGTGTGGGCCATGATTGTGCTGCATTATAGTATTGGAAAATAATTTACTCCAAGGGGGGATTCTATTTGCATACTGATATTGAAGTTACAACATTTATTCCCACATTATATTTCTCAAGGCACTCTTTGATAGGAAATTGCATTTTTCAGTGAAGTCAAATCGTCTAGTATCATAGAATAATAATTGTATTTACAAAGCATTTCATTTGAGAACAATTAAGAAAGCAATTAAATGGGATTTAAAGAGCAAGTAGCACATTGGCAACACCAAACATTTTAACGTATAATTTTAAAAAACTGTGTTGTTTGGGTTTCTGAGCAGTGTAGTGGTTAAAGTGTCTACCCAGAGTACAAACTATGTCATATCAGACGAGGGTGAGTGAAGGCTGGCTGGGGATAACGCTCCTCCATAATGGAGTGAACCCGACCTTCTCGGGCACGTGCAGTTTGGCAGTGCCGCTTCCTCAGTATCATATCCTCAGCTGGGTGTGATAATTGAGTAGCGGCATCGCAGTTCGAAAAATAGCTGTGTGTGGGTTGGCGGATGCATACTTTGTCTCATCCCTTCTAAAGAAGCATGGAGTTGAGAAGGAGCCGAGTTTGGTAAATAGCGATCCCAATTTGAATATGGATTGCAAATAAATTGGAGATTATAATTTTTCAAGTGTGTAGCTTAATGTTTACGTTTTCTTGGTTTTAACTATTGTGTTTTATACCCTGAGCCCAGGTACTTTAGTTTGGGTTGTTTTTCTTTCATGGGAACTTTATGTGGCTTTGCACTGTGTTTTCTAGTGATTCATTCTGGTTGTGATTCTACAGGAGGAAATCACGAAGAGAAAGACAATTACACAATCAAAGAGAACCTGTCTCATTCCCAGTGTGCAACGAAAGAATCAGAAGAAAGAAAAGATGGTTCATTATCGTTCTCCAACTCTAGAGATGAAGAACAGAAACCATTGTGTTCTGGGGTCATAGGTTATCCTTCCATAATGGACCACACACCTGGACTTGCATTCGTTGAGAGAAGCGAGAACAAACCCAGGGACAAGTTGCAACAGAGTGAGTCTTACAAAGGTAGTGGCCCAAGCAAAATATATTTACATATTAGATCTTAAATTAAGTAGATAATTAATATCGATATTGTTAGCAATATACTGGAAATATCTCTGTAAATGAACATGGTTAAACCTCAACTGTTGAGATTCATAACGGTTATGCCTCACAAAGATATGCGAACAGCAAACCTAATTATGCATTACCCTAAGTGCAACACGTCTGAAAAACAAGGCAAAACTAAATAATGTGAGGAACCGATATCATTACAATCAATATAGATTAGGGGTAAATATTTTCCCGAAGCCCTGGACACAGCATTTATGAAAAACAAAACAGTATAGGAAAGATTCAGAGCAGTTAGTTCTTTTAAAAGCTTAAATGAAATTATAGCTCTTTCAGAGGCTTTTGGAAAATCCACTACAGTGCGTTTCCCTGAAATTAATTTGCTGATGTCTGTGTCCCAGTTCTTTCTTGTCTAAAGATGTTAATGCCATATTGCTACAAAAAAAAGACATTCTGTCCTGAGCCGACCAGATAGGAAAGATGTGACATGCTAGTCAACAAAGGAAACAATCTTAATTCCCTGTGAGTTTGAAACTAAACGCCTTTCAGTTCCTTAGTGTCCGTTTCAGAATGATTACATTCAATAAACCATTGGGTATGTTTTTATTAATGAAGAAAAGGCCACACCTGTACAGTTTGTGTGTGTGTGTGTGTGTGTGGGGAGGGGGGCATTTTATAATGTAACAAAGCAATAAAGGTTCCAGCATTTGTCAGTTTACTGCACACAATAATATCATGTCTCCTCTGTGTTCACTGAAAAGAGGTAGAATAGTTTGAAATCCATTTATATACTGAAATGTTTATTATTGTTATAGTGGATTATCACTTGTATAACCAGATTGCTTCACATTAAGCCATTTTACAGTAGAAACTGAAAATACTCTTTCCGGTAACTAAGAAGGTAAAGTAATCTTTTGGTCATTGAGACTTAAGGTAATTCAGACCATAAATGTGATGATTATATGATTGCTCATACTGTACATTAAAATGTTCTGGCATCTTTTGACCTTAAGAGTAAAATAATTGTTGACTTCATCTGTATGTGATTTAATGGAGTGACAGGACTGGCAGTTTTGCCCTATATATTTTTAATTCAAGTAATAGTACCAGCACTGCAGAACATAAATATAATGTAATCTGGGTTAGAAGTATGTGTGTGTGTGTGTGTGTGTGTGTGTGTGTGTGTGTGTGTGTATATATATATATATATATATATATATATATATATATAGTATCTGGTATATTTTTCTACATTAAATGTCTAAATGTTGCTTAGAATAATGTTTCACTTAATATGGTCTTTCTACAGAGCCTAGTAATTTCAAAAGGAAAATTATAGGGGTCAGTACCATTTAATGTCAAGCTATTGTGATACAATGAGATAACACCCATAAAGCAATAAAGGTTGGGAGCAACCAAAGCCTGCAATAAAATTAATCAAATTCAAGTAGAATGAATAGCACAGAAAAAGATAACTTCATCACCTGCACAAATATGTATGAAATGTATATGGGCCAGCTGCCAAATACTTCTACCAATGCACAGACACATAAATGAATCATCTTCATTGAAAGATAAATAATTTTGTTTGTTTTTGTATGACAAAAATATGAATTGCACTTCTTTTAGTAGGAAAAAACACTGATGTTTGTAAGCAGCAATAAACTTTTGAAAATTAAGATTAATTTTCAATAGAAATATATTGGAATTTAAGTAATTGTCCTTATTTCAAACTATGGTCCATTTGCAAAAGTGGATTATGTTTGGTTTTCTATTACTTCCCACAACTGATACAATCTGTGCATCCGTAACCTTTCCAGCTGACTGCTACAGATGACCTGCCGTGGTCCTGTACTTTCTGGTCGTATATGGTACAGCTGAGATAGTGATCCTTGCAGTAGGGGTCTCAAGTGATCCAGAGTTAATAAATTACTAATGACAGGGCAACATAATGCAGTATGTAGATGATTTATGAGGTTCTATTTTTGTGTGTTATTGTTTGTGTGATTAATAATAATGCCCTCTACATGGTTGCCCTATATATACAGAAATAGGGGATTTTTTATTGTCATCTCCCTTTCTGGCAGATCTCCGGTGTGAAGAATGGGGCTGCGAGAAGCCGAAGGACTATCCAGATGAGTCAGCACAATCTCAAGTTGCAAGAGGCATCTCAGAAACAGAAAGTGAAATGACGTATGGGGAAGTGGAGCACAGGTTAGACTTGCTTCAGGAGCAGCTAAATAGGTAACTACCAAGTCACAATGAAGGCAGACTTTCTAAACAGCCTGGAAAAAGTACTACCAAGGGTATGGGGGATCAAAACGATAATTAATGAGAAATTAAGTTCATTTTATGATCATATTTGGCAGCAGATTCTTTTTGTAGCATTCTCTTTCTATAACCTTAGCAGCTGTTCAACTGTCA
This sequence comes from Amia ocellicauda, assembly GCF_036373705.1. NCBI lineage: Eukaryota > Metazoa > Chordata > Actinopteri > Amiiformes > Amiidae > Amia > Amia ocellicauda. The sequence continues at coordinate 10,835,224 of NC_089865.1, read as the reverse complement.
TAACTTTAATACAGTGTAGTTCTGAATATATAATGTAAACTATAGGTATTATAGTTTACAATATATATTCAGAACTACACTGTATTACGGTTATGACAGTTGAAGAGCTGCTAAGGTTATATTAGTTAAATATACACCGATCAGCCATAACATTATGACCACTGACAGGTGAAGTGAATAACTCGTTATCATGGCACCTGTCAGTGGGTGGGATATATTAGGCAGCAAGTGAACATTTTGTCCTCAAAGTTGATGTGTTAGAAGCAGGAAAAATGGGCAGCGTAAGGATCTGAGTGACTATGACAAGGGCTAAATTGTGATGGCTAGACGACTGGGTCAGAGCATCTCCAAAACTGCAGCTCTTGTGGGGTGTTCCCGGTCTGCAGTGGTCAGTACCTATCAAAAGTGGTCCAAGGGAGGAAAAGCAGCGAACCGGCGACAGGGTCATGGGAGGCCAAGGCTCATTGATGCACGTGGGGAGCGAAGGCTGGCTCGTGTGGTCCGATCCAACAGACGAGCTACTGTAGCTCAAATTGTTGAAAACGTTAATGCTGGTTCTGATAGCCACAGACCAGTCAGGGTGCCCATGCTGACCCCTGTCCACTGCCGAAAGCACCTACAATGGGCACGTGAGCATCAGAACTGGACCACGGAGCAATGGAAGAAGGTGGCCTGGTCTGATGAATCACGAGTTCAAGGTGTTGACTTGGCCTCCAAATTCCCCAGATCTCAATCCAATCGAGCATCTGTGGGATGTGCTGGACAAACAAGTCCGATCCATGGAGGCCCCACCTCGCAACTTACATGGCTGTAAGTTATGGCTGATCGGTATACCATATAATACATACATTTACATTACATTTTTGCTCCACATTATTTAGGCAAGCAATATTTCTGACATTCTAAGCAAGGAGGCCAATGAGGAAGAACATTTTGGTCAGATGTTTTGTGCTGTTTATCACAAATGTTTAAAACAAATCTGTATTGGGAAGGTTATCTCCCTTTTTATATTATTGATTCTGTACATCTCTGAAATCAGTCAAGGTGACTTTGAAAGCTTTTTCCAGCCAGTGCACTGTGCACTCTACTTTTTCCAATTAAAAATAAACTAAAGCAGTTTTTTTCACTTGGAAGAGAGGGAGAGAGAATTTACATTTTTGACCAATGTGATGTTATCTGCCCTGCACTGCATAAAAACACTGCGATTCTTACTTAGCTATATTTTTAACTTGACATCCCAGTAATTTCACATGTGGTGTTATTTATTACACAGTACTCGCATGAATGTGAACTGCTGTATGAATATTGCATGCTCATGTTAGCTCGTTCATGTTCAATTACTTTCCAATAATAAGGTCTGCTGTTTTAAAGTTAAAACAATTTGTAAAATCAATTACTATCATCTTGATCTTGGAGTTAAAATAATAATGTGTATTTTTTAAACTAAGCCTTTCAGATATGCATTGATATGTAGGCCTACTTACATAAATTTGTTTTGTAAATCAGTGGTTTTAAAGGTAATACATACATGATACATGAAGGGAAGTAAAATGGGCATTTTAACTTCTGTGTAAAGAAAGTGATTACCATACAAATTAATACACAATTATTAAGTATTAAGGTACGTTGAGAGTGTTAACATGTTATGTGCCAACACTGAAGTAAATATGTCAGCATGTTAGTTCTCAGTTACAGTTGTTATGTGACTTTACAATCATGGAAAATGAATGTTGTACTTTTTGGGTACAGAGTCGGGGTAAATACTGCTGTAGAAGATACCAATATGATAATTTAAAATATCCAACAGCCACTTAAAAGTTTGTTGTTCTTTGCTCAGTTTGTCTTCATGCAGAGAATAATTGTAAATACTAATGTGTGGCTGAATAAGAGCTTGGTTTGCTTTGAATTGGCTTTCTCTGAATACTATCAGATTGTCAAAAGGTCAAGTTAGGATACAGAAGAAAGGCAAATTACAAATGACTGGCACATGTCATGCATTTTCATAGAGAATTCAAGATGGTGATGAAAACCACACATAACTCTCTGATGAAACCTGTTTTCCACTAGTTGATTATAGCTCTAGACAGAACCAGTAATATTGTCTCATAAATTACCACAGAGTAAAAGGTGCCTTTAAACTGGAGGGATCCTGCAACACTAAAGATAAGGGGCCGTGCTCATCTGTCATTTACACAGAGGTTTTATAGTGTACTCTTGCTGACCTTTAGAATTTGTTTCTACTGAACAAAGACCGCAGGCTGCAGCTGATTCGGCTGTTTAGTCCTGTGTCTTCTTGTTTTATCTTTGATTGAGAAATAATGGCCACAAATAAAGAGCATTTTTTAAATAATTGCCTGTCCCCTGTGCCTCTGTAGCACACAGAGGCTGATAAAAACAGGTTGTTATGGTCAAATAGTAATATGTGATTAGTTAACTTTAGTCCTACAGGTTTCAGACAGACCAAAAAGGCCAAAAGCTTTGCATGATTTTACTTTCATCCACTCTGATAAAAGACAGGGTTTAGTTGTATGTATGAGGAAAAACATGTATAATAACCATAATAAATATATATTTCAGTCATTATCTAAAATCTAATGCTTGGGATTTTACCATGAAACAGTTCATTAGCATTAGTCTATGTAACAGTAATTATGCCTCATTTATACAGTATTTGAAGAACAAAACAGTTTTTTTCACAGTTTTCCTAGTAATCTAGTGAGTGTGTATAAATATCGATCAATCATGGACCTGTGAACAGATTTGCATTAGTGGCAAACATTACAGATATTTATCGGCACAGTGCTTTCAGCTTCAGAAACACTTAAACAGGAACAAACGAACGAGGATGAGCAGAGAAATCCGTCAGACTGATTTTTTTTTTTATTTAAGGTGTTTTTTTTTTATTGTTTTTATCTTGGTACAATCTCTAGGAGCTGAAAATCACTTGTAAATCAGAGAGACCACAGTCACAAACAAGTGGAAGATTTGCACAGTTGACTAATCCAGTTCTCCAGCCATGGATACAAAGAGGAATAATTAGATTTTAAGAACACATGTTTGTTATTTAGGGATTTAAAACCAGACACGCCGAGGAGCACTAGGGACATCTGTTCTTTGCTCCCAATACTCAGAGCTGCTGGGGGAATAGTTAGAGCAAAGGCACCCCCTGGTGGTCTTTATTTACATTACAGTGTTTTTTACCTGTTTTTTTTTTATTTTTTTATTATTATTATTATTATTATTATTATTATTATTATTATTATTATTATTATATTTGAAATAGATAACTAAATAGTGACATGAGCTGACATCAAATAAATAACCAAGTAACCCAGCAAACAAACAAGCAACCAAGCAAGCTGTGTTCAGCACGAGCAGCAATACATATTTTTTGACCTTCATAAAACTTTATTGATCATTTTCTCTTTGAATGTCTTTCACCCTTCCAGACTAGAATCGCAGATGACTTCTGACATTCAGACCATCCTGCAGCTGCTGCAGAGGCAGACCACTTTAGGGCCCCCTGCCTACAGCACGGTGACGGCCAGCTCTGAGTACCACCGGCCGGCCATCCGAGTGCAGCCCATAGCTGCTCTAAAAACAGACAGGAGCTTCAGTCCGTCATCTCAGGTAATAGCTGGACATTTAAACCATTAATAAATTACAAACTATTTGTGACAGCACTGAGTTTTAGTAGGAAGAAACCTTAGGAAGATACATCAGCTATGTATTCTTAATCTTAGCCATTGCTCCTCAAAAGTGCATGAGAGTACCTTTACCTTCAATATATTATGTTTGTGGAGTGGAAGGCATAAACATATATGTAGTGAAGGCCCTGCCCATTGTGTGTGGCTCTGACCCAGGCCGCCCTGAAGCAGCTCGTCTGTGACTTTGTGTCTGACGGGTCAGGCTTAAAATCTACATTTAGATTTAAAAATCAGTGGTGAATTGAACTCTCTGATTTCCCAACGGAAGTAGCATAGGTGCATACAGATTAAATGCTTGGTCACCCAGAAACATGTTTAAATATGCAGCTAGGAGAAAGGCCATATTTGGCAACTTTGGGAAGTGAGGTGACCAAAACACCAGAAAATAAAACTAAACATGGCATGTGAAAGTAATTTGACGAATGTGGTACTGAGTGCAAATAAAGTCACAACACCTCAAGTCTTGAGGAAAGTCACTGTTCAGCCCAAGCTTTCAACCCAGTTTATCACGAAATCAGATTAACATCTTCAGTCAAGGAATGGGTGAAAGCAATGCTTTGAAGAGCTTAAAATGTGCATGATTGTATTTCAGAGTCCAGAATTCCTAGACTTGGAAAAGCCCAACCTAAAATCCAAAGAATCCTTGTCCAGCGGGGTCCAACTGAACACAGCATCGGAGGAGAACTTGGCCTCCCTCCTGGAGCAAGAGACGGAACAGGAACAGGAGACGGGACATGACCGCGACCACACGGCGCCCTTCTATCAGCATCAGTCCAAAACCTTCCTTCTTCCAATCCGACACCCTTCCCTGCCAGATTCTTCCCTAAGCGACATAGGCATGTTGGGACTCCACAGGCATGTTTCCGATCCTGGTCTTCCCGGGAACTAGTCGCGCCTCAGATCTCTTGCTTTGCTGTTATAGTGTCTGTCTGTTTCCATTACGAGTTAAAATCCTCTTAAGTTTGACTCAGGGTCTAGAAGGATAATGTCATATGCAAAGAATACTGTAGATTTTCCTAACTTTATAATTTCTTAAGTTATCGATCACCAATCAAATGTAATATTATCGTGTATATACTGTATCTCACACGTTACACTGCCAGCAACACAAGGCACCTGACATGCTTGTTTCAGACAGAAATGCATGTTTGGAAGTGTTTTATGTTGCATGACATTCAGAATACGATTCATTTCAAGGGGAATCGGGTTTGATGTTTGCATGTTTTCTAGGCAATGAATATATATTTTTTTTTAATCTGTACAGAACATAACTTACTTGAACCAAACTTTGTTAAAAGCACATATTTAAATTTAAATGTCCAAATATCTTAAGGTATAGCTTTTTTTATTCCAGTTCATATTTTTAATACTGCTGAAAATGATCAGACCAATAGTATTCATTCTTAAAAATATAGATTTGATGTATACAGCCAATAATCGGGCTCATTAGCCAGGTGTTATATTGTGCCTAAAATGGACTAAAACAAATTCATATTCACAAAGAATTAGTAAACCTGTTAAAAATCCCATCACTGCTAAATTGAATTTAGAGATGTATTTCTTCATTAATGACCCAATGTATTTGCAAGTTAAATGTGCATTTTAGTCATTGCAGACAAGACAAAAACATGAACGATTTGAGAAATACTTTAAATGTCCAAAGGAAAGTATCCTAAACCATGTTTTAGTAGAGTTTATTTTTTTTTACTGAAATATTCACTACATTAAATGAAAAAAAAAAAAAAAATCCGCTGAATATACAAGCAATAATTTTGAAGTTCATTATTTGCAGTTCACAACCTATGCTCCGGTATCAGGAAGTCATCATCAACGTCAGAAAATCAGGTTGTTGATTTTATTTTGAATAGTGGATTTACAATTTAAACAAATCCATGTAAAACTTGAACTTCAGGGAAATATCTGGCATTAAATACATTCATAAAATAATTGTCATTTATTTATTAAGACAAGACATTACATTACTGTACCTTAACATTTTAGTGCTAAGCAGTTTAATGTCAAAGAAGCATTATTTTACAATTCAAAATTGACCAATATTTAAAAATCAATATCAGCTGTTTTTTTCTTGCAGTTTTTCATAACAAGCAAGTCGTACATTTATAAGCAAAGGACCTAAGATTTCTAATTGATCTTTTAGCTTTTACCACTAGTTTGTATGTTAGATATTTGAAAGTATAACCTTGATCAATGCTAATCTAATAAATTCCATGTCTTTTGTTTCAGTAACCTTGTTTTTGTACTTTTACGTCAGCCTGAAACCCTTCTCAATGAGCTGCTGAATAAAGAAGGGTGTGTCTCTCTTATATCCGCTGTTTTGAGACAGGTTTGGGCAAGCTTGTTTTCAATTAGACCTATCTAGTGGCCTGTATCTCCACCCTATTCCAAAAATCTCTATCTTGAATTTGCTGTGCACCAAAATGAAGCATATAATTTGAACAAATACACCCAGTTTAAAACAATAGCATACTTGCCTAAACACCAAGACAAATTATTTAATCTGTAACATACCAGTTTAAAAAGGACCTACACATTGGCTTATCTTTGACATAGTTTGCTTCCAGAATGGTTTATGTATTATTTATCCAAAATTCATTTTCAAAGTCAGAGACAAAACTATGTTTCAAATGACCCATGAAGAGTTGCATGATTTCATCTTTTTTTACAGATTATTATAACAAATACTGAACTTTTAATGTCAGTAACGAAAACCAATGGTGTCTTGATCTATTTTAGTATTTATATATATTTTTGCTTCATATCAGCCCTTCACTCTTGTCTTTTCACATTCCACCCTGTGCTTTCTGTCCATAGGATCTCAATCATCACAGACAATGCTGGTCTACTACTTTTCTAAGTGCTGTGTATAAAGTTAAGCATGACTATGACTTCCACTGCACTGGTGTGGGGGGTAGCTCTGCCAGAACATTTCATTACTGTTAAACCTTTTTGTACATTTGTAATGCTCCACCCTTGTGAATAAAAACTAAAATAGAATCGAAAGAAAAGCTAGGAAAAAGTTAACTGTTCATCTAAAGTAGCATGTTTAATTAAATTATCAATTCACTGAATAAAAAAAATGTATTCCTATGATCGAAATCCAGTGGCACTTTGTATTTAAAATAAAACTTCACTGTTATCATATTCAAAGTATAACCTACCTTTATTGGAACACTTTATTTGTTTCCCCAAGAAACACAAATTGTTGTATAAAGTAGACTACACATAATAGTTACCCATGACTCTGTGAGCATCAGTTTGAGGGCTTTCTCCCTACATAATATTTTCTGTATTTATGCAAAGCATCTTTCTCTATAACCTTCCCCCCAAAAAACAATCTTTATAACAATATCTATGTGTTTGTGTGTGCGGCACCCTAAATGCTAATTTGCCCATTTCATAAAACTGTTAGAAGACCTCCGCATTGAATTAAATATGCCATCAAAATAAATTTGAAGTGGCCCTAGTAAAAATGTATTATTTATAACACCTTGCTATATAGCTGTTCATTAAAAACAAGCCAAAAAGTGGGATTTCTGTAGCTAAACTGTTCTGGGCAGCACCCTCATTTTCCAAAATGGACAGAATAGCTTGTCCATTTCATGAAATTGGCAATTCGGTTCGGGTGTATCATACAAACACACTGTTGTAAGTCGACAAAACGGATATGAAGGGTTGTAAAGTATCTGATTAATGATTTTAATAGATGTTACTTTGTGTGTTTGAACTGAGCCAGCCGTTTAGAAACTCAATATGAAAAGTATATGGCTGTACATATAACTTGTTTCATTTATTTTTTAACAATCCACTTACCACCTTATGGCACGACTATAATAATAAAATATATATAATATAAATAAAATAAAATAAATAAATAAATAAATAAATAAATAAAATAATAATAATAATAATAATGTATGGGTCTGGTACCTATGCTACTACACTTTCTTTTAAGCTATAGCCATGGTTTATTTTGAATAAAGAAATAAAAATAAGCTCTTAAAATTGATCACATAGTTTGGGTGAAATTTAGACAGTGTTATGAATCAGCAGAGAGATAAAGACTACAGTTTGTTATAAGGCTTTTAGATTTGCCTACTTTTGCACATAAATTAAGATGGTGTATTGGGGAAAATGTCACTTTTTAATCTCCTAGTGCGTTACACAATTGTTTTTAAGTATTTATAAAGTTTGCCACTGTATAATATTTTATACAATGCAACACTTTACAGCTGATTTGAATGTTTCTGTTCCTAAAAATATATATTGTGTATATTAACACAGTTGATTTAGGTAACAACTTTTGTTCAATTGTATAAATAAAAAAAGCATACTGTATACAATATCTGTTTATTGTTTTGTGTTGACATAAAAAATACACATAAAATCCATTAATATTCAATAAACAACAATTTGTACTTTGTTATAAACATTGGCAATATTTTGTATTTGTCACTGTTACATATAACATTAGGTAGCAAGTGAAAAAGAACAAAACATATGCTGATAGGATTTTATATAGTTCACATTCTTTTTTTATCATTAACATACAGCAGACAATATATGTTGGGAAACCCCTTTTGGTGCGTTTCTCCACGGGGAAAGAAAAACTTCCTCTTGAAACATCGATTAATAAGACCATTACTTCAGTATTCATTTTCTAAATGTGAACTAACAATTACAAATTACATGTTGTGGGGGCTTGTTTTTTGTGAAAATAACAGAGAAAACAAGACCAATAATATGAAACGATTTTATATTAGAAAATTCCCTTTTAAAATGAATTAAATTGTTTCTTTCTCTTCTTTCATATGATATGATAGAATCACCTTTATAAAAAGGGTGTTTTGACTCTCTCAGCTGTTAGCTTACAGTTGTGTATTGTGTTGTATAGGGAATTCATATAACTAAATAGCCCACCTCATGAGGTACCGCAATCTTTTAAGATGATATAACTTTTATCAAAGTGTTTGGAACTATCAGGACTGATATTACTAGCAAGGCCAAAACACACATTTATTTACCTAAAAGGGAGGACATAACAGGTTGCAGTAATTTGGCAAAAGAACAAAATGTATATAATACTGTTCTTATCAGCAGTTTCATTATAAACATAACCAAGACATGACGTATGCCCTTTTTTCGATGAACATTTATCACAATCAAAGTTAGGTATATATTTTGTACTAGTCAGGTGACCTTGTATGCTTTAAAACATGCCTTGTGAGTAGTTCTCATTCTGGATTATGTCTTAAACAAAATAAAACAATACAAATGTCCATTACATAGTTTTTCTTGTTGATTGGACTTGTTTTTTAAAATAAAAAAACATTCTTCTGGCACATATTTTACCACACAAACAGCAGTTGGGGTCCTTAAGCCATGAGTCCAGTTAGTTGGATTCCCTTGATGGCTATTCTGTATCCATTTTAAATTCTTGCTTCCATGATAGTCATCCCCGGGCTTTTTACCAGGCGGCTTTCAGATTGACATTGTGCACAATATGAACTTCAAAAGGAATAAAACCAATACAACAATCAGATTACAAGGTTAGCATATCATATTTTTAAAAATTATACTGTTGAGCAATATACTTACATCATCATATTGAAAGTTCACTACTCCTTGCTGCATTGCATCTCTCCTTCTGAAACTGTCTATAAAGGGGCGAAACATAAGCACTGATGACGTGACAGACTTTTTACAATCTGATTAAACAATCTGGATAAATGGTTCCTGTATTCTGTCTGTTTTAATGCATCAACTCTACCCATATAGACATATATAGACAATGGATGAAATAATGAACAGAATATTTTGACGGGTTAAGGACAAAACTAAAATCTATTAAAATTCAAAACAGACCAGTCTTACCTGTGAGAGATCTTAACTTTACACAGCAGGCTACATAGTCATCAAAAAAAATCCTGCCATTCTTGCTGTAGCGTTTTATAATACCACTCAGCGCTTGTGGGCTAATTCTGTAACCTAGGAAACCACAAAAAATATCTTGGTGAAGATCTAGTCAAATATAGTAGTCAGTGTTAAGGACATGTTATAGCTTTATATAATTTATGGTATTTTACAGATTTATTTTTACATTAGATTCTCCTTGTGGAATGTCAACAGTTTTGGTTTTATGTTTGGCAAAATACTGCATACAGCCGCGAGTCCAGTTACACTGATCGCCTTGATGGCTGTTTGTTGTAACATGCTGACCAAATCTTATTCATTCATGTAGTGAAAAACATTAAACATCATTATATTTGTAAAGATGTGAAATTTTTTTTAGTTACAAACTTACTTGGAAAATATAAATATTTAAACATTTCAATTATGTCACCACCTTAGTACTAGTGTGCAAGTGTTTTGTTTAATATTTTGATTAAACAAAGAGTATTGTGACACTTGCATAACTGTTGACGAGGACAATGTAAACACTTTATACATAAATGTATGCAGGAAAACATTATTAAGCAAGGAACTGGATTTATTCTTCTCATTTATTGAATCAAGTGTTACAATTTACTGGTGGAATGAATTTATTATGTCAATTCTGAGAAGTGGCAACAGTGCAGAACCCACGGACAATGAACTTACCCATGGAGGCAATAGACTGACTCATCTCGTGAGGTTCAACAGTCCCGCTCCTGTCCTGATCAAACATCATGAAATTCTGCTTCCAGCCATTGAGGGCTGCAAACAGCTCTTTGAACTCATTAAATCCCATCTTCCCAGTCATGTCTCTCTGAAGGAATTAGGTTAAGTATTTCTAGTGTTCATGTAATAAATGTTAATCATGCGACACTAATTATCTTATGCATTCTAAACACAATATATAAGTAGATATTTCTTCCCTATCATTCATCTTTTTTAATTTCAAAACAAAAACTTCAAAATAAGACAGTTTGCAGTGTTCTACTGAACAGAGATATTAGATCTGTTTGACCACTGTACTGACCAGAAACTCTGGTGAAGCTGAAGGCCTTCAATAAGCTCATCAGGTCAACAAATGCCCGTGTGCTGCTGCAGTCCAGACCCGTTCAGCCACTGTGGAGCTCACACGACAGCTGAAGGACAGCCAACAGGAGCGCTGGACAGCCGTAAAGCTAATGTGGGGCTTCCTTTATATGCTGCTACGGTCTGTGTGTGGCATTACCTGAATTCAAAATCTATAACTATAGGGTTCATCTTGTACTCGTGACAGAGGCTTTTACAAAATAAGCCTCTCAAGAGCCAGGCCCTGGGAATCTGTAATGTGCAGCCTACTCACAAAATGTCAAGTTGATACGTAACTATATATTTTAACAAGCTGAAATAAGTCTATTGCATTCTCTTCTGGTTTGGAAGGTGCAGATACCCATTAAGCTGCAGTTGCTGAGATACACCAGAAATATCATACCCTCCTAACTCACCCTTCCAAAAGCATTTTGGTTTGACATTGTAGACAAGACTTAAATTAGCATAAGGATCAGATACAGCTTTCTGCACTAAAGTCTCTGAAATAGGGTCTCATGGAAAATACCTTTATGGTTCATACTCACGAAACAGAAGCTAGAGTTTTTCTCCTGGAGGTGAAAGAGTCAATACTGCTATAACAAGTAATTGCATGTTTTAGTAACAAGCTGCAAACTCTTACACACTGCTACCAAAGCTTCCTTGCAGTTGACACTTTACAGTCATTACATTGTGTACACAAAGGATACATCCAGCATTGCAATCATGACTCTACAAGTCTCCAAACTGAAGGCTATTGGGAGAGAAAAGAAAAGCACTCATTCAAATTATGTCAAGGCATCAAACTTTTTTTTCTGATTTCCAAACTCCTGGGTCATTTTTTTACTGGGATTTAATCTTCAATAGATTAAAAATATATGTCTATGTCTTTGCACTAATTCCATGTTACATTGATCACATGTAATCTATGCACATGGCATAGAGGTGAAATAATGCAATATAGCTCATACAACACCTTATGTTGTATACAGAAAAAAACAACATCATCATACAATGAATGTACAACTTACGACTGTAACTCCCACTGACACCAGTCTGGGTTAGGCATCTTTGTAGCTCTTCTGCATCAATCTCTCCATCCTGTGAAGAAAACAAAACCACTCACAATTTAAAAAAACTTTCCAAAATATACACACTCCAGCTAACTATGCCTTTTCAAATATTTTTTTCTGACTTAATTAAAAAATAGTTGACTGGAACAGATTGTAAAATAAATCACTGAAAAAAGAATAATAAAAGCCATCCACCTACTACACTAGTTGAGCGATGTTTGTATTTAACAGAGGATAGTGGAAATTCACTGAAATGAGAAGGCATATTCTCATGGGATAAATGCTGCCATAATTCAAGGGTGACAGCTTTAAGGAACATGATAAACATTTCTTAAGGTCAGTATCCCTGAAAATAGAGCTACAGCTGAAAGTATTCATGCTCTTCTGGTATAGTAAATATTCATTTCTATGCAGTGGCAGTCAAGGGTTTATAAACCACCTGTTTTACCTCTCTAGGAAACTGTGAAAATATATAATTAAAATATACAGTTCAAAAAACAATATTGAGAAAATTATTGACTGAATTTGATCCATGCATACTACCAGTGCTCACTTAAGGCTCTGAAACCTGATCACTAAATGCAAACATTAAACAGAAAGTGTACATATAAAGAAGCATGGAAAGATGTACGCTTGGAATAACAAAGAGAGAAAAACAATGAAATTGATCCGAGAACAAACAAGAGTATGTGACATCACTGACAGAGTGAAAATGCAAAATGGCAATGGGCTGGACACGTTACAAGAAGAACAGACCAAAGATGGACAAAAGAAGTTATAGAGTGGATCCCAGGTGAGGAAAAAGACAGAAGTGGGGAAGATTAAATAAACTTTGCTGGCATGACCTAGAAAAGAAATGCTTTAAATGAAAACAAGTGGAAACATCTTGGGGAGGCCTCCTCCTAGCAGTGGGTCGATAAAGATTGATAATGATGATGTATATATAGATCTATCTCAAGGAGCATCATTTAAGTTACAGTCATTTTAAAATGCTGCCATTGCCCATCAAAGGCATCCAGTAGACCATGAGAAACATGATGTAATGTTTCCTGCATGAACGGGGAAACAGTCTGCACAACACTGATCTAAAGTACAAATATATAGGCCTACTCACCTGTCCTGCCACAGCTGTGAAATAGCCCCACATTGGGTCACTTCCAGGAAAAGCACCATAGGCAGCATATCCCAGTGAGGGACCAGACATGGGCATCCCGGGAGCTGGGGCCCCTGGCATGGGAGCCCCGTATCCTCCATACTGATAATATAAGCACAAGCACATACACATTATGTACAAGGTATATGTATGTATCTATAATTGATTCCAATGGGGGGGGGGGAAATGCAATCAATGTAAAAGCTTTTACAGTGTGCAGTAATGTATTACTCTTCTTCTGTGCCAACCAACAAGAGAAACCACATCCTTACCAAATCCTTATTTTCTTGTGTCCACACCTGTTGACATGGGTGACTGCATATCCTATGGGACACCCAGAATGGTTGTCCTTCTCTTTGCAACAAACACAAATCGGAGTAGGATACCTAAGCACTTTAGGTTTTGAAGACTCACTAATCGATTCATATGCTACACAAATGATGTATAAACAGTTGTCAAGACACGGTTTGAAATAGATCCCCTGGGCAGTATAACAAGGATTGCATGCAGCCATATATACACATCTAGTAAAGTTATGCTCTGCTGGCTTGATTTCAGTCTCTGTTTTGTGTGCCTGCTGCCTTGTTTTCAATATGATCACACACCTTTTGACTTCCGTGCGTGAACTGGGAACAAACTCTTGCAATCACAGTTTACACAAAGATGAAGACAAACAAAGACACAAAATAATTGGCAAACAGACCAGGTGTTATTGCATTAGAGTGCATCCCATCCAAAAACCACATCTCTATTAGACGGTGTCTTGTGTGCCATTATCGTCGATGTCTCTGGTACAGTATTTTCAACATGGATTTGGAAACAGAGGTGTAAAATATGTGCTATTATCATTTTTCGAGATCCATGTGCAAGAAGGTAACGTAACCTAACGGTATAACCCGGAAATTCACCATCAGGAATTTACTAGCACTGTTGTTTATGTGCTGAGCGGTTCTGCATATAGACTTATAAATTGACAAATGCACTGCTCATAAATGATTAAATACACCCAATCTGACTGAGGAGCCTTGCTAATCACCCTACACTGGCTACAGGATTGCATGTTGGACACTTCATGTACTACATTACTACTACAACAGGGAAGCTTGTAAGTGAGTAGGAAGTCATTTACATTGCAACTGCTGCAGCATATCATGGGAAATGATTTGCAGGACCATAAACAGGTATTGTACAAGAGTATACATCCAATCAAGAAATACCGTTTTACAAAACATACCCGCTGCAGAGCCTTTAAAGCTAATAATAAGCCTCGCTATTTATGGTAGCGCTTCGTGAACCCCCTCCCCACAACTACTAAACTACAAAAAGAAACACACGTCAGATTGTACTTACTCCACCGTATCCTGGGTACGCCATGTTTGTCGTGTTTAGGAAAGCTAGGTTTACAGGAAGCCGCTACGATATTGGTTATAGGGGAGGAAAACAATATTTCGGATAATTCACAAATTTCACCAAATGATGATGATACGCCCCTCTACTACTTCCTACACTTTGGCTCTGCGTGACGTCACCACGGGATGTGGTCACCACCCCTGCTGGTGACCGCCTGATTGATGACGTAGATAGCCAATCAAAACATTCCCAGTTTTCTCCTGAACAAGGACAAGTACGGCTATATAGTTCACAGTCTGGATAGAGGTAATGCATAAGTTACGCCTAGTAAGGCTATACATTTAGTTATATAGTCTCCTGTAAGATTGCACTTATGCAATGTTTTGTCATACTTTTGCCTTTGCATTTCTAGCACTTGTATTGTGTATTTTGATTTCCCCTGTGCTCCCTTTCCCTTAGCACTTAACTGTGACTTAACATCTTGTCTGCACTTACCAGCTTTTACAGTCTAGGATGTAAGACCTTATATATTGCTTACTGTATCTCCCATACACTTGGGTCAATTCTACATTTATACAATGTATTATGCCTGAACTGCACTGTATTATTATTGTATTGCACTGATATTTTGTAAGTCGCCCTGGACAAGGACGTCTGCTAATAAATAAATACATAAATAATAATACAAAAATCAAATAAATACAACTGTGTTTGTGATTTAGACTGAATGTGTGATTAAAACTCACAGCCCCTCGCCTCAGCTGTGATTCAATAGCCTATAAACCCACTGTTCATTGTCTCTGTGCACCTATTTACCTATTTGAAATATTTGATATACATATTTAAATTTTCTTTGGAATACGTGATGCTAATTATGCAATATAACAACTTTCTGCATTTTTTGTTATTGTATTTATTGTTTAAATGACAGTGATAAGCAAAAGTTGGTAGACATAAATGCTGGCATGCATTTGGGATTTGCTCTTTCCACTTGCGTTTCTGTTTTCTTTTCGTGTTGTTACGTAGGGAAACAGCAGACGGAATCGAAAGTGAAAGTCAGGGGCAATTAAACGAGTTGCCTTTGCCTGGACGGGTGTTACCGCAGAGTTAAAGCAACTGGACAGCGGCAGTGCATGTTATTTCTAATATAGTGCATCTCTGCTTCACTGCCGAGACTTCAATATGACTTGTGAGAGAGAAGAAACCTTCCTGTGGCTAATAAATGATTGCTTCCGGAATAAAATAACGAGCCTGATGCAAGTGGTGCCTGTCTTGGATCATATCAGCTTCATACAACGTGAAGAAAAGGAGATTATCATCAATAAAGCCAGAACAGAAAGTAATGTCCGGGCCGCAGACCTTCTCCTCCATTCAATCATCAAAAACCCACGTCCTGTGGGCTGGTTTAGGGAGTTTGTGAATGCACTGGAGTTTGGGGGGTGCAAACATGCTGCCATCTATGCGGATCCAAGCCAAATGCCAACCCCTTCTCTGGAAGCCGAGAACGACTACTGTGTCAGCCTCATCCACCTGCTGGCTCCCAATCTTGTAAATAAGATCAAACCCCGTGATGTCGCCTTATTTTGTTGTGAATTGGATATACTGACTATGGAAGACAAAGAGAATGTAAGCATTTCTTTACATGTTTTCTACATCACTGTCCTACCAGATATGCCTTACCCACTATTATACCTATAAGTGACTCATCTATAATACAGTCTCATTTTGCAGCCCAGAATAGTTGCTTTAGTACTTAAAGGAGAGAGCTTCTGAGCAAGCAGCTGTTGCAGTTTTATTCACATCTTGAGACAGACACAGGACAGTACAGGTGAGAGGCAGTCATGTTGTTGTGTTCCTAGTTTCAGACAGTCTTAGCATTCCTGATTTTGTTTGAACTGCCTTAATTGAAGTTAATCGTGTCTGTGGTCTGCCAATTCAGTACAGCTGCTGAGTTGGTGAAAGTAAAGAGGTTGAGGGAAAGGTGAATTAGTCTAGGACTAGCGGGATTTCAGTTAAGTGAGTTGTGCCAGGTGGAGCCTAGGTGTGAATTGGGGGCAGGTAGACAAAAGGGGACTTATAGCTGCTGTTGAGCCTAAACTGTGCTGTTTCTTGGTGACAAACAAAAGTCAAGCAGTTGACCAGTGGACATAAACCAACCCTTAGAGCAGGAAAGTGTACAGGACTGCTGGGTTACAGTAGGTCGTAACCGCAGAAAAGGGACACACAACCCTTAGAGACATCCCAAGAGCTAGAAATGCCCAACAGGTTCCAACTGCTGGACAGTGAGTTGGACAGTGATGGCTCCGGGGGTGATGGGAGGGCAGTTGAGCACCAGAGCACCATTGTGCCCACTCCCCCCCAGAACAGGGAGGTAAACTAAAGAGCAGAACCTCCACGGTAGTTTTCTCTGAAATACTTCTGGTACCACGTGCATGGCCAGGGAGACAGGCAGAGATTAGGAAGTGATTGAAATCATGGTGTAGGGAAGGGGGTTTTAGATTTATGGAGCATTGGTCTTTCTTCTGGGATAAGATGGGACCTGTACAAACCAGACGGTCTACATCTAAACAGAAGGGGGGCTAATGCATTAGGAGAGAGTATGTGCAGAGTAATTGAGAATCTTTTAAACTAGGGACCAGGGGGGCAGGCAGCTCTGACAATGGGAGATGTCCCACTAAGGAAAGGAAACAAAGGGAAGCTACTAGTAGGAAAGTCCTGAAATGTTTTTACCTCAATGCCAGGAGTATAAGGAACAAGATGTTAGACCTAGAAGCCACAGTGCTGGAGAATGACTATGATGTTGTAGGAGTGACCGAAACATAAGAGCATAAGAAAGCTTACATACGAGAGGAGGCCATTCGACCCATCGTGCTCGTTTGGTGTCCATTAATAACTGAGTGATCCAAGGATCCTATCCAGTCTGACTTTAAATGTTCCCAAATTTTCAGTTTCTACCACATCGCTGGGGAGTTTGTTCTGATTGTGACGACTCTCTGTGTGAAGAAGTGTCTCCTGTTTTCCATTTTGAATGCCGTGAAGCACAATTTCCATTTGTGTCCCCGGGTGCGTGTGTCCCTGCAGATCTGGAAATGCTCCTCTCCTTCTTCAAACAGAGAGTTGTTGCAATCTGAACAAACTCCCTAGCGATGTGGTTGAAGCTGAAAATTTGGGAATATTTAAAAATAGACTAGATAGGACACCAAACAAGCACGATGGGTCGAATGGCCTCCTCTCGTTTGTAAACTTTCTTATGCTCATATGTTCTTATTAAATTACATGAAATAACCAGTAGAGGGCACACAAGTACCACTTTTAACATAACGTTTGTCTTCCTTTTTCAATTAGAAAATATTAGGGGAAATGGCATGTATCATCATCAGCAGCAGCAGCCCAATTTGGACTGGGGATCTTTGGTGGACAGCAATCTTTAGGTCTTATTACAGATTTTCAATCAGATTAAAGTCCGGGCTTTGACTGGGCTACTCAAGGACATTCACTTTCTTGTTTTTAAGCTACTACAGGGTGTCCATAGTCCTGCTGAAAGGTGAATCTCCATTCCAGTCTTAGTTTTTTTTTCAAACTGAAGCAGGTTTTCCTCAAGGATTTGCCTATATTTAGCTCCATCCATTTTGCCCTTTACCCTGCCACTGCAAAGCTTTCCCATAACATGATTCTGCCACCACCATGCTTCACAGTATGGTGTTATCTGGGTGATGTGCTTTGCATTTAAGCCAAATAGTTCAATTTTTGTTTTATTGGACCACAGAATTTATGCCACATTTTTTTCAGAAATGGATTCCTTTCTTCTCTACCAATCTTCCATATAAATTACCATGTATTGTCCAGTTAGCATATGCACAATAGTATTAAACAATGTACACACTCAAATCTGGTTTTGTTTTATAATACTGTATTAAACAGAGCAACCACATGCCTATTGATGGACTGTTAGTATTCAAGTGAATCACTTCTGCAAGTTGTTTTATTTGTAAAGATGGCAAAATAAGAGGTATAATTTAATATGAATGTGTTCCATTTTTGTTTTAGATATTAGCAGAAACTGATAATCATGGAAATATAAATGGTGCACGATTACTTCTACGAAGAATAGTTCAAAAGCCCCCTGGCTGGTTTTCTGACTTTCTGAAAGCACTACAGAGAGCACAACATGGGGATCTGGTCATGGAACTGACAGGAGGCCCATCTGATGGCACAGAGGACGGTAGGTATTTTGATCCTTGAATTGTATCTATTTTTACTTAATGTATGTTACATTTCTACATTTTGAAGACCATTAAAAGAACATACATCATTCTGTTCAGCTTTTATGTATATAACATTAGGATTTAATTATAAAACAATTGATTTTATTGTTAGTAGAAATACATGCTTAACATTTGGAGAATGACTTATCATTCCATAATTTACCTAGCTGATGTTATGAATTGATGGTGGTTTAATACATTAAAAATTGTCCAATAAATTTGAACATCGTATTGTCTGCTGTGTTAGTTTAAACTTTAGTTCAATATTGTAACATGCATTTTCAAGCTCAATACGGGTTGAAATGAGAGGAACTGCCATAGAAGGCATAGACGTATTACATTGGCTTCTTAGCCCAAAATGAAAAGACTAATAAGGCAAAATAAATGTCGATACTGCAAAACTGACCATACCATCCGCTTCTACAACTACATCTACATCTGTAACATCTGTGCCACCCTCTGAAAAAACTCAATAGTTCAGTTCTGCCCACATGTCCAAATAAGGCAGCTTCGGTTTCTTTCCCACTTAAAGTAAAAGGAACTAATTAAGCACCCACATACTAAACGTGTGATTTGATATGGAAAGTTGTATTATGGAAAATGAATGAAGAATAAACAAAGTAACTTAAGGTTCTATAGAAAGACACTAAAGAACCAAAACATTCCATTACTGAAAAAGAAGAAAGGAACAAAAGCATTGAACAAAAACTATACACTCAAATCCACAAACACAAACAAAGAAAAATCCCACACACAGCACAATATCATCAAGTACAGAGGTATGATTTCCTACAGAACTGGCAGTATCAGAGGTTTTTACAAAAGATATTTAAAAACATTATTTTTTACTGCTGTGTTTTTGTATTGAAGTCAAGACTGATCATTGTCTTTTTTATATTTCTAAATGTACACATTTATTTTAGAGCATGTTGCTGATGAAAGCACAAAACCTGGGGTTTTAAAAGATGCCTATGAACTTGCTGACGATAAGGACCAAAAAGAAGAAACAAATAACATCTCCCTGGAAACAGAAGAGACCCTGAACAGCAGCATGGATAGCAGTAACAGAAGTATGGAGGAATCCTTGGCAAATCTATCTGTAAATTCAGGTACTGTCAATGTTAAAACAAG
The DNA here is from genome assembly GCF_036373705.1 of Amia ocellicauda. Classification (NCBI taxonomy): domain Eukaryota; kingdom Metazoa; phylum Chordata; class Actinopteri; order Amiiformes; family Amiidae; genus Amia; species Amia ocellicauda. Next base: position 10,815,531 of record NC_089865.1, on the reverse strand, counting down.
TACACTGACTGATTTTAGACATTAGACATTCAGTGTCACCTGTAGGACCACTGCCAAAACAACACCACCAACAATCCTATGTCAGATATAGCTAGTTAAATCTATATTTTACTTGGCCAAACATGGATGAAAAGATGTACTCTCAACTACAAACCAGCTTATACCAAGTGAAGAACCAATCAAAATCATGACCCAACCAACACTGGATACCTTGTTTGTTAGATTTATAGATTACAGTGCAGTGCAGGAATTCTCCAATAACAGTGACACCATGATCTGTATGACCAGTTACAAAAATCACCACTGGAGGGAGTACTTTAGCTGCAGAGTGAAAACCATAAGCTAATGTGTGTATCCAATAGATGGAAATGAATTAGTAACGGGCATGACTTGTCCCTGGAGACATTTTATCTGATTCCAAGAGTTCTTGAAACTCGTTCACGTATGCTCTGTTTATCTCTATTTCTTTTTCCTTTCAAATTTTGGAAAGATTGTGTCTCCTTAAAGTGTTCCTTTGCTGCTCTTGATCAGTGTCAGGTTTTTGATGTGGCTTTGATATACACTACCGGCCAAAAGTTTTAGAACACCCCCAGTTTTCCAGTTTTTATTGAAATTTAAGCAGTTTAAGTGTTTTGATCGGTAGACTGTCTGGTTCCAGAATATGTCATAATTGTCAATATTTTCTGAGATTTTGAATTCCTGCTCAAACCAAGTATGGGGGGTGGGGAGGGTCGTAAATGCGGGGGGGTATAAAAAACAATTTTTTCACATCAGAGAATGCTTCACATCGTTTCATGGGATACCAAACATTTGGCTAACAACACAACCGTGAAGAGTACACATGGGATTAAAAAGAAGCACACGGATTTGAAGGGTGAGGGGTTTGTCAACTTAAGGGGTTAAATGTTGTTATATTAAATGATTAAATGATTTCTGTTTTATCTCCAATTGTTTATTTATTCTATGCTTTAATTTCATTGAGACATTAAATTGCGTAAATTTAAATTAAATATATATATATATATATAATATTAATAATTAGGTCTGTCTTCGAAGGTACGTTCAGTCTCCAGACCTTCGAAGGTTCGTCACGTGACAATCACATCCATATTTCACTCTTCTTAAAAGAAATTGACAATGTTTGAATACTGTAGCGTGCCAACGTACCCAATAAAGGGTTAATGGGGTAAAGGTGGTGTGGTGGTGGAGGAGCATAGGCAGAATAACGAGTTAGTGTGAGTGTGTTCAGTCCTTTAAATCTGTGTGTGCTGCAGTAATAATACATAAAATGATTTGTTGTTGGACCCACAATGATGGGTTGGGTCTCCTCTTTGGAAACCCCCGCACAACCCCGTTACAATAATAAACCACATTTCAGATGCCCACATAGTCTATCTAAATTAAAACATTACATTTATATACTGCCCATTACTTAAATAAACATTGATGGAAAGTTAAAAACCGTCATAAAAAGCCCCTCAATGTCCACTGTTATGTCAGCAGACATTGGACCAGATAAAATTTAAACAATGTACTTTGAAACTATACAATTATACTGAATGTATTTTTTCTCTTCTTCTGAAAGCTAGAACATTATCCCCCATTTGCCAACATACCTGTGGACCACTCTGCATTATTCTGCTTTATTGTTTCTTCCACCATCTTTACAGCAACCTGGATGTTTTGATAAATGCACAGAAGAACCCCAAAAAGCTGAAAATCCGGGATCATTTAGCAACGCAAGTTTAAATTATTATCCATTATTTATTCAGCTTGATGGTCAATTGCATAGAATTGAAAGCAGTGAACAAACTGGAGATAATGCCTTGTTAAGTACTGCGTACTAATTCTGAAAGTTCGTTGTTAATCAACGCATATAGTTAACCCAAATGTTAAGGTTATTGTGTTCTGGTGTCTTAAGTATTAACTAATTTTAGTATAGTGTTACTGAACACTGGGGTATAGGCTATTCATCATGGGATTTACACCAAATTGCAATTTTCAACACTTTTTCTATATTGAATAAAATATTAGTTAACATACATATGTCACTGCGCATACAGTTTATTATGAGTATTGTAAGTACATTGTACTTACAGTAAGTAAGTACAGTAAGTACATTGTAAGTACAGTAAAGTAAAATCAATACATATACATATACAATGTGTGCTTGTAAAAATAAATAAGAACATGAGTACTGTTCAAGATAACTTATTTTATACTTCAATGGGGTGTTTTATCTTGTTATTTGCGTTACCTGTAAAAACAAAAAAGCAAATGTGACATCATCAATAAATTATGCAAATTACCACCAACAAAGCTTCAGTAATGTGTTCTGAACCTTCAAAGGTAAAAATGTACCCTTCAGGACAGCCCTAGTAATAATATCATTGTAATAGTAATTCTTCCTGACAGTGGACACAAAATATGTCATAGTTTAGCATTCACAAATACCTGTGTCTGTTTCAGATTTTGACCTATACTCAGATGATGTGGAGCGTGAGAAGGAAAGTCTGGAAAACAATGGAAGTAGTTTGGAACCTGGTGAAAACTCAAAGTCAGGTATGGAATTACCACTGTCATCTAAAACTAAAAATCAGTAGTACAGCATGAAAGAAAATATCATATCTAACTGCAGAGAATAGATTACAATTTTGCTTCTAAAGTGAATTATAACAGCATATTTTCAAAATAAAGTCATGAAAAACAAAAGCAAGTCTGAAATACCCTTGGATATATTAATTCCTATTTATTAATTACCATATATGTTTACTGTCCTTCATAAACCTTTCTTTCCTGTGCATTAGCTGTGATTCTTATCTGGTGGTGTAGGTTTTTGATCCAACAAACAAATAATTTATTTAACAATGTACTCTGCTATATGTTACATGTAAAACTCTCACATGGCCCATATTTAAGCACCAGTACAAACAAATACATTTCAGTGTTTTCTGTGCAGTGCAAAACATTGTAGATTTCAAATTGTGAGATTAGAGTTTGGATCAACAACATAATTGGTGTGGTCCCCAAAGAGTTGATTTCAGAAACCGTGATTTTGGTAAAAGACAATACAGACGTCTCTTCTCAGGGAATAGTATTCTCTATAGGGAAGTATAAAAATATGTTATTTCCTTTTTAATCCTCTTACCAGCAGGGAAATATGTGTTTTTTTGTTGTTGTGGGCAAGTATCTGTACTGCGTTTGTAATCTTTAGCCCTTAGCTGCAAATCCAACTGTTCTTTTTTTATATGTGGTTTAAGACGTGTATTAAGAGTCTGTTCAAATTTCAAAGACTATCCATATTTTAGATGCATTAGGCCCTATGTCTTTTGTTAGTAACTGTATACACAGTTGTAGATCAAAAGTATTTGCAAGTGCAACAATATAATTGGGTGATTTATTTAGTTTAATACATATTTTTAATTTAACTATAAGTATGTACAGATTATATATTTTTGAGGTTGTTGAATATTGATTCAGCCTGGAGACAATTTTAAAGATTCCAGTTAATTAAACTGAGTCTTGACTGCCCATCAATTGATTTCTACGGTGTGGCAGTGGAACATTTCACAGCACCCATTAAACTCTGCTTATAAAATGTCAAACAGTGATTTTAAATGCATGAGATTATGTGAGTGTTTTATAAACAATGAAAAGCAGGTCTAGATTTAATTTCAACGATAAAGTGTAGGCACAGAGTGTTGGAAATTGCCAAGAACTACAGTTGAGAGCTCTTGAGAAACTCTGTGACCACTTTGTGGATCAGGGTTTCAAGAGTAAGCAGGTTGTGCACTCAAGAGGGATCTGAACTTGGCTTGTGCAGCTAGACTGACAGTCTGCCAGTGTTAAAATGAATTTCAAATTGAATACAATTTAGTAGGTTCATGCAGATCAAGGATGATTAAGGGGGAATAGGGGAATGATGTTAATAATAGTAATTTAAGATACAGTCCAAGACGTTTCTAACTGGTTAAATAATATTCTACACATGAGTGCTAACAGAAACACAGAGCACAGCACTAGGATATACGTATTATGAATGAGGGGGGAAAAATCACATTTTTTGGGAATGGAAAAAGCTACATGTGGTTGAACAGTCATTATATCAGGAGCAAAAACCTGCAAAAATATCTGTACATGTATTATCAGCCAGTATTTGATTTTCAGACAAGGAGCTATTGCATATAATCCACTTACACAGCTTATATTCATGGTGTAACTACTTTTAGATGTAATACTGACATCACTGATGCCCTTTGAATTACCTAAAGGCAATATTACATTTACCTCCCACAAAAGTAGTTGACATGACTTTTAACAATTGTTAATTATAAAAGCTTCACTTACTGATCTAAATGCCCAATGCTTTACTGAAAGTTTGAAAGAAGTGGTATCATATCTGGTCAATTTCAACCACGTAGGCAACTATTTTAAAACAGATCACAATACGATCAGCATACTAAACATAACTACTGCTTATCACAATTTCGATATTCTCCATAAACATATCAGGATTTCAGTAGTATTCTGAGAAACTAAACATAAAATAGAGTTTTTAAAGTGTCAGTAACTCTACATCAATCTACAACAAAAATTCATGTATTATTAGTTTATTCATACCCATAGACTAAAGAATATATTTCCACCCATTCCACACAAGAATTTAAAATGTCTGTGAAGGATTTTATTTTTGTATTGAAAATACTTTGTTAATCCTCTGTAGTCAAAGGAAAATAGAGTACATGCTGACAAAGAAATAAAATGCAAGGTCATCTTGGTTTTATTTTAATTGCCATAGAAAATGTTTTCCATGTGTATCATGACTAACCACACAAAGGTTAAAGTGTATGTAACGGAGCCAATGTGCAGAATTACAAACATATGCAGCTTAGAGAAAAGTAAATTAGAAGTTTACTTTGTGATTTTCGTTTTTGAAGGTTTTGAATCATTAAATATATTTTGTTGTGCTTAATATGTACTTCCTATTTCAGGAATGCTCCAGTAGAAAAATCATTAAGGTTTTGTATTCATTCCAAATATTTTGAAATATTTTAATCGACAAACATTAATTAGTTCCTAAATTATGGACATGGAAAATTCTATAGAAGGTATGTATGTATATGTAACAATATAACAACAACATTAATAATAATAATAATAATAATAAGAAGAAGAAGAAGAAGAAGAAGAAGCAGAAGAAATAAATAAATAAAATAAATTACAGTCAGAATACAGTGAGGGAAAAAAGTATTTGATCCCCTGCTGATTTTGTACGTTTGCCCACTGACAAAGAAATGATCCGTCTATAATTTTAATGGTAGGTGTATTTTAACAGTGAGAGACAGAATAACAACAACAAAATCCACAAAAACACATTTCAAAAAAGTTATAAATTGATTTGCATGTTAATGAGGGAAATAAGTATTTGATCCCCTATCAATCAGCAAGATTTCTGGCTCCCAGGTGTCTTTTATACAGGTAACGAGCTGAGATTAGGAGCACTCTCTTAAAGGGAGTGCTCCTAATCTCAGCTCGTTACCTGTATAAAAGACACCTGTCCACAGAAGCAATCAATCAATCAGATTCCAAACTCTCCACCATGGCCAAGACCAAAGAGCTGTCCAAGGATGTCAGGGACAAGATTGTAGACCTACACAAGGCTGGAATGGGCTACAAGACCATCGCCAAGCAGCTTGGTGAGAAGGTGACAACAGTTGGTGCGATTATTCGCAAATGGAAGAAACACAAAATAACTGTCAGTCTCCCTCGCTCTGGGGCTCCATGCAAGATCTCACTTCGTGGAGTTTCAATGATCATGAGAACGGTGAGGAATCAGCCCAGAACTACACGGGAGGATCTTGTTAATGATCTCAAGGCAGCTGGGACCATAGTCACCAAGAAATCAATTGGTAACACACTACGCCGAGAAGGACTGAAATCCTGCAGCGCCCGCAAGGTCCCCCTGCTCAAGAAAGCACATGTACAGGCCCGTCTGAAGTTTGCCAATGAACATCTGAATGATTCAGAGGAGAACTGGGTGACAGTGTTGTGGTCAGATGAGACCAAAATCAAGCTCTTTGGCATCAACTCAACTCGCCGTGTTTGGAGGAGGAGGAATGACCCCAAGAACACCATCCCCACCGTCAAACATGGAGGTGGAAACATTATGCTTTAGGGGTGTTTTTCTGCTAAGGGGACAGGACAACTGCACCGCATCAAAGGGATGATGGACAGGGCCATGTACCGTCAAATCTTGGAGTGGCCTAGCCAGTCTCCAGACCTTAATCCCATAGAAAATCTGTGGAGGGAGCTGAAGGTTCGAGTTGCCAAACGTCAGCCTCAAAACCTTAATGACTTGGAGAGGATCTGCAAAGAGGAGTGGGACAAAATCCCTCCTGAGATGTGTGCAAACCTGGTGGCCAACTACAAGAAACGTCTGACCTCTGTGATTGCCAACAAGGGTTTTGCCACCAAGTACTAAGTCGAAGGGGTCAAATACTTATTTCCCTCATTAACATGCAAATCAATTTATAACTTTTTTGAAATGCGTTTTTCTGATTTTTGTTGTTGTTATTCTGTCTCTCACTGTTAAAATACACCTACCATTAAAATTATAGACTGATCATTTCTTTGTCAGTGGGCAAACGTACAAAATCAGCAGGGGATCAAATACTTTTTTCCCTCACTGTATGTTTTTAATTCTCTTCTCCTAAAGTAGTCCTAGATAAATAAATACATCTTTGACTTCCCTGGCATTATGTGTACATTGTCATTGTTTGTTTTATATAGAAGCAGATTCCTTTTGCTATTGTGCTTTTTTTCATTTCTGAAGTAAAACCAAGATGCAGGCCCCATGCAATTAGCAATAAAATAGAATAAAACCTAGAAATGCCATTCAACTGAAATATTCATAGTGAGATAAACCAGTCTGAATTTAATGCTAAAACAAAAATCATGTCTATAAATATTACATTATTCTTACGTTATACATTATATTATGTTACTCTTTCCAGTCTATCTACTATTGGACTGATATCTATTATGTTCTATATTTATTTAAACAAAATAATAAAATAATTTAAATATATTTAAAATGGGGTGACACAATGGCCTCACAGCTCCTGAGTCCCGGGTTCGAGTCCCAGCTCGGGGGCCGGTCTGTGTGGGTTTTCTCTGGGCACTCCAGTGTCCTCACACTGTCCAAAGACATGCGGGTTAGGTAAATTGTTCTCACTAAATTGTCCTGTATGTTTGTGTGTGTGTATTGCCCAGCAATGGACTGGCATCCCGTCCTGGGTATATTCCTGCCTTGCGCCCTATGCCTGCCCTCAGCTCTGGCTTCCCCGCGACCCTCGCCAGGATAAGCAGCTTCAAAAATGGATGGATGGATATATTTAAAATGGCTAATGGTTAAGCTTTAAAAGTACAGACTGTGATATTTATAAACCATAGACATTTAAACTTAATGATTCATATGAGTAATCAAGTAGACCCATGCTGCATTAAAAATCTGTCCCTCAAATATTTTTAATGCTACAGTATTAGCATCTATAAAAGGAGGAAAGATTATGTGATAAAGTAAAAGCTACACTTTATGTAATATGAAGCCAACAGCTCATTAAACAGGAAGGATAACTGAGTCCATTATTTAAACAGAGTGCAACCATAACTTATCAAGCGAAGTGAAAATCAAACAAAGATAAAAGTTTTAAATGTTTGGTTTAACAACAATCTCTCAGTCTTCACTGTGCAATTTAAGCATAGCATTCACTTATGACCAGTAACTCCAGTAAAACAGGTAACATGTTTAAAGTGACACCTGGGAACAATTGCATTAGATGTTTTAGGGTGCATACAGTGAGATTTTGGAAGATAAATTGCAGTGGATAACTGATGTATCATTCATGCTAAAATGGATTTGATAAGATCCATTATGCATTTGTTTGCAAAGGAAATCCGTTCGGATGAGACAAGGACAGTATGTTATGCAAGTCCTTCGTACCTATAAAAAGTCAGATATTTGTTAAGCTTTTAAGATGTGCAGTGTGTGTGCTTTTTAAAAGCTTTTAGTTTCATATGTGCTGAGTTTGTTGTATGCATAAGACATCAGAGATCGACAATTGATGTTGTGTCATTATGCAAGCAGATGCTATTATGTCCTCAGATTTCAGTTGCATTTTTTATTTTATGGAGTTTAAACATCAAAATATGTGTTTAGTATACTTTGCATTAGAGAAACCTTTATGTATATTACAATGTCAAAAATAATATTATATCACTTCCCGTTCTCAAGAGAAGGCAAGGATTGGAAAATGTGAATAACGCATGTTTGTCATGAATCATTTGCTCCACCTCACATCACACAGCCTGTTTTTGTTAAGAAATATTAATCCCACCTTCTGACACTTTTCCCCACTTGATATGTACAGCTGTACAAGGACACCAAATCTGCCCAAAATACTACAATTAACAAACTCAACAAACACAAATATACATTTAAAAGCTACATATACATAAATAAACTTAGCTGCAGAGGTCTTTCAGTATTCCCAAACCCAGTGTACAGTATTGTATTCCTGAAGGTCTGAAATGCAAAGAACAAATTTAAATGTGGTCTTATTATGTATTTATATGTATTATACTAGATGAAAAGAGGGATATGTCTTAACAGAGAGTTTGGGGAAAAAGGGACCCCCTACACTTATGATAACTCAAAATTTGATCTGTTATAGTATAGAGATTAAACAACCCATTGGTGTTTATAGTTTGTGTTGCAAGTTTTCCCCACCTGAACATATGAAATCTGGAACATTGTGAGTGTGTGTGTGTGCGTGTGTGTGTATTCCTGAGAAAAATATGTGATGAAGCAATGTGTGCATCGAAATACATATAGTTATACCATTTGAATAAGAAATGGAATCTGTTATTTATGTATTTATATATTTAATTAATTTACAAGGCTGTTAATTGAATTGATGGGCAGGCTGGGAAATATTTTTAAACATCCAGTACTTTTGATCGTAAATTCACCAGCTGGATTTCTTGTCGTCATCATCACAGTTTTGAATCATAGAACAGAAAAAATTAAATGTAAACTGACAGGTGAAGTGAAGGTGGATAACATGGCAATGGAAAAAGCTACATGTGGTTGAACAGTCATTATATCAGGAAAAACCTGCAAAAATATCTGTACATGTATTTTCAGTTAGTACTTAGTATATGTTTCATTTGATTTTAAGACAAGGAGCTATTGCATATAATCTGCTTCACCGTACACAGTTATGTTCATGGTGTAACTACTTTTAGATGTCATACTGACATCACTGATGCCCTTTGAATTACCTAAAGGCAATACTACATTTACCTCCCACAAAAGTAGTTGACATGACTTGTCACAAATGTTTATAATAAAAGCTTCACTTACTGATCTCAATGCCCAATGCTTAACTGAAGGTTTGGATTAAGTGGTATCATATTTGGTCGGTTTCAACCATGTAGGCAACTAGTTTAAAACAGATCACAATACGATCAGCATAATAAACAAAATTGCTGGTTAACATAAATTTGATATTCTCCATAAACATATCAGGATTTCAGTAGTATTCTGAGAAACTAATCATAAAATAGAGTTTTTAAATAGTCAGTAACTCTACTGACATCATTAAATTCTGACCAAACACAAATGCATTTATTATTAGCTGGATTTCTTGTCATCATCACAGTTTTGAATCATAAAAAATTAAATGCAAACTGACAGGTGAAGTGAAGGTGGATAACATATAATTGATGGCTGACGTACACTTTAACAGTTCATGACAGCCGAATAAACGTTCGTTTGCACTATGTTGTAAATTTTTGTTTGCATCTTTATTGCATCCCTTTGGTTATATGATAAGAGGTTGTAATTGTGTCACAAATTCCACTTCCCCTTAGAAGTTCCTCCATCAAACATACTTTTGTCTACCTACATATATAGATATCCCAATCTGCTTGCAGCCCTGTGTATTTGGTGTTAGAGCCAGTTGTTCATAATTACTTTTCTGTATAATGGTTAATTGTAAACCTAGTTGCACAGGAAAGTGTATATAATTACTTGTGAGCAGTTTTTGTAAGGTGAATGTAAGAGATAAGCAAATGTCAGAAATGTTAAATGGTATCCATTATATACCCCATCAAATACCTTGAAAAGGACTACTAACAAATGCACAAGGGATAATGGATGGGTTAACTTTTTCTGGTGCTACTATTTCCTTTAAATGCCTCTTGCGATCTTTTATATTTTATGTACTTGAGAATGTTCATTGTTTCTCTATGACAAAAATCAGATTCCTTCATTTTAACAATCATTGGGACCTTCAGATAAATAGTTAAAATGTACATTAACTGAATTGGTCTCTGGTTTGAGCCCCCCAGAATTAAAATACTATTGGTCTTTTCCACTATTACCCATAGGTAATTGTGGAATTTCCTTTCCAATAAAAAAGGGGTCTGGGAATAAGTAATAAAAGGCAGGAAGTCATAAGGGGCACTGTTTGCTTCCTGATGAAATGAGGCCCCTGTCTTTTTCGGGTTTAACATTTCTGCTGGATGAAACCCATAGAATAGTTCAAGTTATGGTTAAGACTTTAAGCTTGACAACAGAAGTCAGTTTTTGCTTTTTTCACTTTGAAATTCTAACACCAGTTAAGTGCCCTAAATTGGTGAGTAAGAAGCTTAACTCCTTCCTTATGAAAACTATTGGGCCCTGTGAGTAATATTTTGATGAGTTCTCCACCCCTTTCCGCATTCCTTCTTGGACAAATGGGATCTTTCTCTTTTTTATAAAGTGTGTGTCTGAGTGTGTAACCCATTACAGGGCTCAAGTTGAGGGGAATTCAGTGCAGAGCTTACCATAGCATATACAACTGTAAAGGGCACGGCCTACTGACATTTATTTGGCAGTTAGGCTTGAAGTTGTGTTTTCTTTTTCAGACTCTGGTGCAGAGGGAGCTACCGGGGGCTGCCAAGAAACCAATATTGTTCTTCGAGATTATCAGATGGAGGTGGCAAGGCCTGCTTTAGAAGGAAAAAACATAATAATATGCCTACCAACAGGAAGTGGGAAAACCAGAGTTGCAGTCTACATTACTAAACAACATCTGGACAGCCGGAGAGCAAAAAACAAACCTGGGAAAGCTGTAGTTCTAGTTAACAAGGTAGTGCATTTGAAACACACACACAAACCTAGATGGAAAAAAAACATGTCGGAAACATTCTCATGATGATTTATTTATCTTTTTGTGATCAATAAAGAAATCTACTTTGGCAAAAGTTCATTATTGAATTGCACTTGAGAATTTTTTTTATTATTTAAAAAGACGGTTCGATCAAATACCCATTCCTGGCTCATTCTCATTCCAGCAGAATACAGATAAAGGATATAAAATTACAAATTTGGCGTTTGAGAGTTCAGAAATGTTCAAAGTGTTACATTGTGTCAGGCCAATCCCAAGCTATTTTATGAAGTTACTCTATTTAATGGGAATCCCCAAACTACCTACAAAGTATACTAAATCAGCAGATACTATATATTGTTTTTACCATTTATATATATATATATATACTACCAGTACCTAGGAAGGAAATTATGTCCCATACTATTATACAAAAAATAACATAATATACAGTACTGTGCAAAAGTTTTAGGCAGGTGTGAAAAAATGCTGTAAAGTAAGAATGCTTTCCAAAATAGACATGTTAATAGATTATATTTATCAATTACAAAATTCAATGCGAGTGAACAGAAGACAAATCTACATCTAATCAATATTTGTGACCACCATTTGCCTTCACAACAGCATCAATTCTTCTAGGTACACTTGCACACAGATTTTGAAGGAACTTGGCAGGTAGGTTGGCCCAAACATCTTGCAGAACTAACGACAGTTCTTCTGTGGATTTAGGCAGCCTTAGTTGCTTCTCTCTCTTCATGTAATCCCAGACAGACTCGATGATGTTGAGATCAGGGCTCTGTGGGGGCCATACCATCACTTCCAGGACTCCTTGTTCTTCTTTACGCTGAAGATAGTTCTTAATGAACTTCGCTGTATGTTTGGGGTCGTTGTCATGCTGCAGAATAAATTTGGGGCCAATCACATGCCTCCCTGATGGTATTTGCATGATGGATAAGTATCTGCCTGTACTTCTCAGCATTGAGGAGACCATTCATTCTGACCAAATCCCAAACTCCATTTGCAGAAATGCAGCCCCAAACTTACAAGGAACCTCCACCATGCTTCACTGTTGCCTGCAGACATGTGCCGCTCTCCAGCCCTTCGGCAAACAAACTGCCTTTCACATTGACTCATCAGTCCAGAGCACCTGCTGCCATTTTTCTGCACCCCAGTTCTTGTGTTTTTGTGCATAGTTGAGTCGCTTGGCCTTGTTGCCACGTCGGAGGTATGGCTTTTTGGCCGCGAGTCTTCCATGAAGGCCACTTCTGACCAGACTTCTCCGGACAGTAGATGGGTGTACCAGGGTCCCAGTGTTTTCTGTCAATTCTGAGCTGATGGCACTGCTGGACATCTTCCAATTGCGAAGGGAAGTAAGCACGATATGGCTTTCATCTGCTGCAGTAAGTTTCCTTGGCCGACCACTGCGTCTACGGTCCTCAACGTTTCCTGTTTCTTTGTGCTTCTTCAAAAGAGCTTGGAAAGCACATCTGGAAACCCCTGTCTGCCTTGAAATTTCTGCCTGGGAGAGACCTTGCTGATGCAGTATAACTACCTTGTGTCTTGTTGCTGTGCTCAGTCTTGCCATGGTGTATGACTTTTGACAGTAAACCTTGATAGCTGAGTTTGGCTGCTCCTCACCCAGTTTTATTCCTCCTACACAGCTGTTTCTGTTTCAGTTAATGATTGTGTTTCAACCTACATATTGAATTGATGATCATTAGCACCTGTTTGGTATAATTGTATAATCATACACCTGACTATATGCCTACAAAATCCCTGACCTTGTGCAAGTGTACCTAGAAGAATTGATGCTGTTTTGAAGGCAAAGGGTGGTCACACCAAATATGGATTTGATGTAGATTTTTCTTCTGTTCACTCACTTTGCATTTAGGTAATTGATAAATATAATCTATTAACATGTCTATTTTGAAAGCATTCTTACTTTACAGCATTTTTTCACACCTGCCTAAAACTTTTGCACAGTACTATATAATATGCTTTTAATAGTTTTGAGATAAAACAAATTCCCCTCTAAGCAGTGGTGCATTTTCATCTGCAGGTGCCTCTAGTGGAGCAGCATTATCGCACAGAGTTTGGGAAGCACCTAAAGAACCAGTACCGAGTCGAAAGGGTCAGTGGAGATTCTCAGCTGAAAATCTCCTTCCCTGATGTCATCAGAAACAATGACATCATCATCTGCACCGCACAAATACTGGAAAATTCATTCTCAAGAGCAAAGAATGGGGAGGATGAAGGGGTTCAAATGTCAGGTAAAAACATACTTTTGTTTTTGTTTTGATTAATAATAAACCATTTACAGGAAACTGAAAACTGTCTCTTATCAAACAATCAATTAAGATAATGTTATATGATACAAAGATAATGTATTTATTATAACATGTTTCTCGCATCACATATACATACAATTATAAAATGAACTCATCAAGGGTCTAAATATATTTGGAGGCTACTCTACACCAATCAGCCATAACATTATGACCACTGACAGATGAAGTGAATAACACTGATAATCTCGTTATCATGGCACCTGTCAGTGGGTGGGATATATTAGGCAGCAAGTGAATATTTTGTCCTCAAAGTTCATGTGTTAGAAGCAGGAAAAATGGGCAAGCGTAAGGATCTGAGCGACTTTGACAAGAGCCAAATTGTGATGGCTAGACGACTGGGTCAGAGCATCTCCAAAACTGCAGCTCTTGTGGGGTGTTCCTGGTCTGCAGTGGTCAGTACCTATCAAAAGTGGTCCAAGGAAGGAAAAGTGGTGAACAGGCGACAGGGTCATGGGCAGCCAAGGCTCATTGATGCACGTGGGGAGTGAAGGCTGGCCCGTGTGGTCCGATCCAACAGATGAGCTACTGTAGCTCAAATTGCTGAAAAAGTTAATGCTGGTTCTGATAGAAAGGTGTCAGAACACACAGTGCATCACAGTTTGTTGCGTATGGGGCTGCATAGCCGCAGACCAGTCAGGGTGTCCATGCTGACCCCTGTCCACTGCCGAAAGCGCCTACAATGGGCACGTGAGCATCAGAACTGGACCACAGAGCAATGGAAGAAGGTGGCCTGGTCTGATGAATCACGAGTTCAAGGTGATGACTTGGCCTCCAAATTCCCCAGATCTCAATCCAATCGAGCATCTGTGGGATGTGCTAGACAAACAAGTTCGATCCACGGAGGCCCCACCTCGCAACTTACAGGACTTAAAGGATCTGCTGCTAACATCTTGGTGCCAGATACCACAGCACACCTTCAGAGGTCTAGTGGAGTCCATGCCTCGATGGGTCAGGGCTGTTTTGGTGCAAAAGGGGGTCCTACACAATATTAGGCAGGTGGTCATAATGTTATGGCTGATTGGTGTATATCCACATTGTAGCAGTTGTTACATCAAGAGATTTAAATGGTAACATAACTTCAGGTCAGGGCTATACTTTCTTGGTTGTACTTTCCAGAGGGTTTGTTGTCAAACTCTTCTTCAGCTCTCTTGGTTGGTTGTGCTGGCACTAGTCAATCTAAAGCCGAATTCCCATTTGTATAGCATATGCTGTTTGTTCAAAAGCCTGGATGGTTCTTTTCCTTAGTTTCCAGGCCTCACTGCTGTTCAAGTCATCAGTCTGCAGCTGATATAATTCACAGGAGAGATTCTGTCATTGTGGCAGACAGAAGATTTCATGTCCCATTCCAGATTTGTATTGGCCTCTGGAGTGATATATGTAATACCCTTCTTAAACTTCTGTTAGTACACTTAGGTATTTTATAACACATTCTTCATACTTTTGACACAGAAAATGTTCTCCTTCAACAGAATGGTCTTATGGGATGTGTAAATGTTTCATTTTAAGAAAGGCTATAAATTAGCTCAAGTTGGAATTGTGTGTTTGCATATAGCAATGCCAAGAAGGCAGTAACACAATTTTTTAAGGAATTAGTGTAATTTGTTACACTAAAACTTTCATAAATAAGGGAAATGGGAACATGTAGAAGTGAACAATGCTTATATTTACTATAACATTTGTTTATGTTCATGTTTCCTCAATAACCATGATGTTTATGAACATCTATCAAATCAAATCTGTTGCTTCTTACAATGGTACTAATAAATCTGCCTCCCCTATATTTACTTTGTATTGCTCCATAAAACTGTCACCCACAGGTCAATCAAATAGCACAATTCCCATATTTATTAAAGGCTCTTTGTTTCAAGAACATATCTTCTCTTGAAACAAATGCAATCCCGCCTATGAGTACTGTTTTCAATTTAAAATAAGTGGGTGGGTTGAAGTTTGGATGGGTTCCATCCACATGAACTTGTGATTATGCTGTAAAGAATATCCTGTAGCTACATAAATAAAATTAAAAAAACAAGGCAGGAGAAGAAAACCACCGAAGCATGTGCAGAGAGAACGTCTAAACAGGCTTCATGTAGTTATATACGGTTATTCACTCATTGTGTTATGCTTTCACAGAGCAGTCTTTCCAACAGAAATCAGTCCACTTTGGATAACTCTATATTGTGATCTATCACTGTAGATATCTCCCTCATCGTGATAGATGAATGTCACCACACTCAGAAAGGAGGAGTGTATAACAACATCATGACACGCTATCTAAAGCAGAAACTTAAAAACGATGAGTACAGAAAAGAGAATAAGGAGCTTATCCCCATTCCCCAGATTTTGGGGCTCACAGCATCACCTGGTGTTGGAGGAGCAAAGACCCCACAGAAAGCTGAGGAGCACATCTTAAAAGTAAGCAGTTGATTAAAATATTTCTGAGCTAAGGTCATTCTTCGAGGCACAGCAGATAGCAGGATGGTGGGAAGGGTCTGGAGCTCACATCCTGCTGTGCATTGCCATTCCATTGTCAGGAACGCCCCGAGGCTCTCCAAAAGCCCAGACTTTGCAATGCTTTTTTGTACAATATTAAAAATTGGTGTTGTTTAGTTTTTTCTACCACATACACTCTGAAGCCTTAAAGTTGTTGTGAAGTGCTGATATTATCACACATGTATGCAGACTGATCTTGAACATCTAAAGCTTATTTTCTTCTTGTAAAACAGTTGCATAACATTTAAATATAAGATTCCCCAATCCCAATTATTTGTCCCCTTACAACAACAAAAAAATAATTTTGTTGTTGTTGATTAATCCAATACAGTATGGCACCTAATACACATGATAAAAGTTAAAATGTTGTCTACCGCTACTTTCATGTGATCTGTGGTGTTGATGCATGAACTTCTTAAATCCATTCACAGATCTGTGCAAATCTGGATGCGTACAAAATAATGACAGTTCAAAAAAACGCTGAAGAACTTGGAGAAAAGGTAAAAGAGCCATACAAAAAGATTGCAATTGCTGAAGAAAGAAAAGAGGTAAGATTTTTCTGGACTGCTTACAGCTTTTCTAATTTCTTCCAAACAGAGCTCAGACTAAATTTGTATTTGCATATGTCAGTGCTTTAAAATGCAGGTTTATATTTGCATTGCTTGCAATATTTAAAACCAGACCACTTTTTTTTTTTTTTATTCCACAAATGGGCATTTATTGTCATGCAAAATCAAACAAATGGAATTTATTGACTCATTTAAAACTATTTTTTTTTCTTTTTAATGTCTGGTATTAGTCATCTTCTAAGAATATGTGGATCATGTGGACTTAAGCTGTTCCATTAGCCAGATGTTTAGATACTGCAGTAAAGGTGTAGGTTAGAATTTGGACATCATACATAGTGAATGAAATTACAGTTATACATATTACCAGATAATACATAATCATTGTAACATATATCAATATATTTTAGGATCCATTTGGAGATGTTATTAAAAGGCTTATGCAAGACATTCATGAACACGGTAACCTGACTCCAAATTCAGACCCAGGCACCCAGAACTATGAGCAGTGGGTAGTCCAAAAAGAACAACAAGGTAAGGGCTTTGCATAATATTCAACGCAACATTTCTGCTGAACCCAGGCCGTTTCAGCTCAACTATGGCACAATCCATGTGGCAGCCATGTCCCATCAACAGGAAGTTCTCAATTAGAAAAACATTTTTTATGGAACAAATAAAGTTACCAACTAAAAGAAAACAGATGCATTTATTAATTTTGTCTGGAACAGAACTGTTATTGAAAGGTGCATGATTTTGTAGTTCATTTAATTGTTACAACTTTTGCAAATGTATGTCATTGTACAATCTACTATGATCAATTACCTTAAAATCTCTTTGTAGCTGCAAAAGAGGAGAACCAGAGAGTTCGGGTGTGTGCCGAACACCTGCGTAAATACAACGAGGCGCTCAACCAAAATAACACCATTCGGATGTCTGATGCTTTTAACTTCCTGAAGACATTTTATGATGAGGAAATGAGGAAGAAAGTGCGACCAGATGAGGAAAATGAAGAAATGATTGCAGATATTAGTGAAACAGACAGATTTCTTTTAAAATTGTTTGAAGGTATTTATTTATTTATTTATTTATTTTACATTAAATTAGTAGAAAGAACTGTGTGCACATAATGAATACCTCCAAAGTATATAAATATTTACTGTTTCCAATAACATTTTCTCCATCCTCTAACTGTATTCATCTATTTATTTATCTATTTAAATAAGATAACCGCAAGACACTTAAGGATTTGGCAAATAATCCTGCATATGAGAATAAGAATCTGTCACAACTGAAGACAACCATACTACAGGAATTTACTAGGCAGGAGGAATCAAGAGGAATTATTTTCACCAAGACTCGTCTTAGCGCAATTGCCTTAAATCAGTGGATTCAAGAGCATACAAAATTTGAGCAGGTTGGAGTAAAATCCAGTCATCTCATTGGGGCTGGAAATCAGAGTATCGTCAAGCCCATGACTTCAGTAAGTAGATCATTTACAAACCTAATATGCAGAATATGCCTAATACCTAATATAACCTAATATATTAACAATTATACATATTACCTAATGTATTATATTATTTTAAGCTTTAAGATGTCCTCAGTATCAAACCAGGAATTTCAAATACCCCACCCTCTTGGTTACCCAATATCTGAAATGTCTCTGATTTTAGGACATTTTTCAATCTTTTCAAACAGGCAGAGCAAAGGGAAGTTCTGGAAAAATTTCGCACTGGCGACATCAACTTGCTTGTTGCAACTACAGTAGCCGAAGAAGGCCTGGATATAAAACAGTGTAACATTGTGATCCGATACGGCCTGGTGACCAATGAAATTGCAATGGTTCAGGTAAATGACTTGGCACTTCTACAGGAAGCGGTTAGATCTATGTCATGCTAGAAGTAGTTTTTTTTCCTTCTTCTTTTTAAACATTTGTTATAGAGTGTCAAAAGATGGTGCTTTTTTTTTCTCTTGGACAAAAAGCAACAAAAAGTCAATCTTTTCTAGTTATGCTGTCTCATCTGGCTATCGGGATGAATTGTAATTCTGGAACCAGAGAGTAGAATCACCAACACCAGGATCAGTCCCTTACGTATATTTACTAAAGAAAAACAGACATTAAGGGGTTAAAAGTGTGACACCAGAGATTCCTGTATCCAAGCTCAAAGGTCATATGGCAGACCAGTTAATGCACACCTGTTAAGGGGCTTTGAAGCTTGAGAACAGAAGGTATAGGATGGTAATGAAAATTATGGTCCTGAAGTACCAATGAACTCTGAAAAGTCATTCCACTCGCTTTTTTATGTGGGAGCTGTTATGTTTTTTGGTTGAGCAGTGGAGGCAGAACAGGTTATTATTCATTGTATTACTCCCTGCTGCTGCTCTTAGATTCCAACTTGTTGCTTTCCATCTCAGTCCTTGAAACTAAGCCAAACACAGGAATATCCTTGGACTTTAGCCCTGCTGGTAGTGACTGCAGTGTTAGATTGTGTCCAGGTACTTACCCACATACAGGGAACTACACAATAAATAAGGAATGGCAAGTTACTTGTGTAGAGATGAACATGTAGCACAGACCCACCAAGGGGCTAGGGGACTTCAGTTGAGCTGGTTTATTCCATACAGAGCACTCTGGAGCCAGCAGAAAGCAGACTGGCTGGCTCCAGAGGGTAAAGCTTCATCTTATATACTTTACAGGCTTTATGTAACATATGGTATGTTGATGGTTTTCTCCCAGTGTTGTTCCCTCACCACTGCCCCCCCATCCACCCCTCTGAGTCAGACTGTTTGTATCCTCCATCAGGACATATGCAACAATTGTGCACGTATACTCCTTGTTGTCGGCATATTTGAATGCCTGTTTCATGAATTCGTTCATAAGGTCCATGATATAAGAGAGGTGAACGGCCATATTCTATGTGCAAAGTCCATGTTTCATGTTGTCAGAAGAGGTCAATGTCCAGCATTGATCATGTGTCCTATTTATCAGTTTTGCAAGGATTTGTCCTCATGCTGCAATATTAGGGCTTGAGAGAGACAATATAAAACATTGTCATTGTTACCTTTATTAATTCTATGTTAACTTTCAAATTCACATTATCCCTGTGATCATCCATGGCCAGGGATAATCAGTTACTATAATCTTCAAAATGAACACTAGTTTCTTCAGTTTGACAACCCATTCATAACTAAGTTTGTATCTGTCCACTTTTGTTTTGTTTTTCCCTTTAAGGCAAGGGGAAGAGCCAGAGCAGACGACAGCACTTATGCGCTAGTTGCAAGTGAGGGATCTGGTGTCATTGAACGTGAAGGAGTAAATGTCTTCCGGGAGAAAATGATGAACAAAGCCATTCAGAATGTGCAAAAGTTAGATAAAAAAGAATATGAAAAAAAGGTAAAATATCGCATCAAATTAAATCTGATTAGCTGGAGAACTTAATAGGAAGTTTCAAATATTACAGTGGCATATTTTCCTTATTGTTTGATTTACATTATATGAAGACTGAGTATTTGTAAGGATAATGCCTGTTTTAAATTACATCATGGGGTAAAAAAACACTAAATGAGTATTAAAACATTAACATTCCCACCTGCCAATTCTGAATACTTTGTCATTTTATATTTGTATGGTTCAAATCATCCACAAAATGATATTAGACTTCTCAGTGCACTTTCCTTAACAAGGAGAGATGCACTTTGCATGTTCCCTTCATGCATACTGCCATATGTCCAGTTTCAGTCAGTGCCTTTAAACTCCATGCAGAAACAAATACACATATTACTCTTATATGGGAATGTGACAGTTCATCCTAGAGACAGTTCACCCCCACCAGGAGTGAAATTATCTTGAATTCTGAGTGTAGGCCAGTATCACAACATTCACATTTCTGTTTTTCTATTGTTTTAAGATTAAGGGATTTCAGATACAGTCCATAATGGAAAAAAAAATCCGTACTAAGAAAAAGCTGCAAAAGGTACTTCAGGAAAATCCATCAAAAGTGAGATTTAGCTGCAGAAACTGTAGCTTACTTGTCTGTTCTGGAGAACACATTGAGGTCATTGAAGGCATGCACCATGTGAATGTAACTAAAGACTTCAAGTAAGTGTTTTTAAATCAATTTCAAAATTATGATTAGGTAAAAGTTAACATTTCTTAATGATTTGTTAAAATGTTTGCTGTTGCAAAATTAAAAAAAAAAAATGTAACACTATTAATAAAGCATCCCATGGACTGGTGAGAATGCATTGATTAGATTATATATTTAATGGATTATTAATTTAACTACAGATATTTCTTTGACAATATTGTCATATTAAAAAATCCCTTATAACAAAAAATGCATGGCAAGGAGTAAATTCAGATATCTGTGTGTATTATGCATAACTGAAATCTCCTATTATGTGCATAAATAACTGCAAGATCAAATATTAAGGAGTAGATTTTCAAATATATATATATATATATATATATATATATAGTATTAAAATTAGTACATACATTGCAAGCTATTAAGCAGTTAAACTACATTTCTGTGCCTTCATTTTCAGAGAGCTGTTTTTAGTCAGAGAAAATAAAGCGCTACAGGACAGGATGCTTGATTATGAAGTGAATGGTGAAATAGCATGCAAAAAGTGTGCACAGGTAAGGTTGCAAAAAGCTATTTTATACTATACAGCAGTGAGCATTGTTTAATTTATATTACACTAGTTATCTGTGCCAATGGAATCTCATATACCAAAACCACAGCTCCTGACATGGATTCAGTAACAGCATCATAGATAACATATCCATGAGCAGGGAAACCCACCCAAAGCCCATTGTCAATGGACAGAAGTCTACATTACAGAATCTACCAGCCCTGGAGAACAATCTGCTACCACTTGTTAAAAACACCACAGAACTATTAGGTGGGCACAAATATCTTTGACAGTGAAAGACAGCAGAAGGCAGACACACACAGAAATACATCCATCGATAGACAGCGGGACTGTCAAGATGGCTTGTTCAAAGAAAAGAGAAGTTGATTACAAAAATTGCATATTCAATGATGAGTGGACAAACATTGCATTTATTGCATTCATGCTCCCCACAACAAGCTCAAAACCAATGTGCCCGAAGCATCACTTTGACACAAAGCACTGCCATTTTGAGCAAACATATCCCCAAAGGTGAAAACAAAAACAATAAATCACCTCAAAGCCCAATATGAGAGGCCCACCATAGCCCAAGAATTTGCAGTGAAGATTAGATTGGCTTTTGGGATAATGCAAAAAGCCATTTACTGATGCAGAGTGAAGTTGCTGAGACCTTGCTTGACAATAAACAAAAAGATGAGCTGAAGGAAAAGATAAAACACATCCCACTGTCAAGACTCCACAGCAATCATAAGAACTAAAATATTAGCTGAAGAAGACTTGATGAGGCCATTCAGAATGCACCATGCTTTTCTTTAGTTGTGGATTAATCAAAAGATACCACTGATAATGCCCAGCTTCTGATATTTCTGAAATTTTATGACAAAACAAAGAAGGAATTATGTGACAACCGGTTGGGTTTAACAACTCTTAAAGCACATACACAAGGAGAGGCCATCAAAGGGATGCTAACAAAAAGGGGGATAGATCTGAAGTCGGTGGTTTCCATCACCATAGATGAAGCTCCAGTCATGGTAGGAAGAGGGAGGGGACTGGTGACATGTTTGAAAGAGGTCCACCCTGACCTGACATCTTACAACTGCATCATGTGTGCCAGTCTGGGAAAAGACTTAGCTGTCTGCTAAGAGGCTTTCTGACAGAGATCAATGCCAGCTATGATGACTTACTACAGCACAAC
The DNA here is from genome assembly GCF_036373705.1 of Amia ocellicauda. NCBI lineage: Eukaryota > Metazoa > Chordata > Actinopteri > Amiiformes > Amiidae > Amia > Amia ocellicauda. The sequence goes on along the minus strand of NC_089865.1, from coordinate 10,793,081 downwards.
AATGTGAGACGGCTCAGCAAAGGCAGGGCTTTGGAGCACTTTTGGGCCATTTGTAAGGAGGTCAAATCTTTCCTATCAGAGTAAAAGAGTGAAAAGGAGTAAATGCAAACAGCTGCATTTTTGTCAGATATTACATCACATCTGAATGAGTTTGATGTTAAGCTGCAGGGACAGAACAACAGTGTGTGTGATTTGATAACAGCACTTCTGGCTTTCCATTTGAAATTAGAGATTTTCTAGACAGAACTCCAGGGAGAACTTGTCCATTTAATCAAACTTTTGGAGCAAACCTAGGGTGGAAAGATGTTCCCCACCATGCTGATTTCATTTTGATGGATAACTTCAAGGCTTGCTTTGATGACTTCACTCTTGGAAGACAATTGCTGCTGCTCATACTGAACCCCTTCTTGGTCACAAAAGTCTTCAGAGGAAACAAGTCAGAATTTCAGATGGGTATATGTTGCATCACTACCAATGGAGTTGATTGAACTGCAAGAAAATGTGGCTTTGAAAGAGCAGGCTGGTGATTGTGCCCTGGTAAGATGGTGCCTGCAGCTTGTTTCCCTGTTCAAAACAAAATGGCACTACACGTGGCACCTGACCATGATTGGCTCCACATACTGCTGTTAGTGAGCCTTCTCCACAATGAATATTATTAAAACCAAATACCGCACCAGGATCAGCAATGAACACCTGCACCAGTTTTGTAGATGCATGCACGGAACACAATCTGTTTTTTATTATTATTTATTATTCAATTAAGAGAAATGCAAAGGCCCATGCACAGTGGCTCACAGTCACGTTTTTGTATAGATTAATATGCTACCCACTTTTGGTCTTCAGAAATGTTGTCACAAAATTTGCACTTTATTATATATTGGTAAAAAGAGAAACCATACATTTTGTCATTACTTTTTGTTGTACTCATTTCTTACATTTCTTTGAAAGCAGCATGACAAATGGTAATTCCCTATTTACTACTACAGTACTGCCTGTACAATGCACATTTTCACTATCTAAATAAATAAGTTGTGTGTAATTCATTCAAAATGTATCTGATTGGTCTCATTTAATATATTTAATAGTAGGCTAGATCTGAACATATTTGTTTTAAAACCATATATCCCAAATCATAATATGGAAAATGGTAAGTTTGTTACTATGCTGTACTAAAGTGCTGATAAATGACTATATCCATCCCCCTGCTCTAAGGGATTACTGGTTTTCTGTTAGTGATCTTTCCACCTAATAATGTTTATTTTTCTTCAGACTTGGGGTACAATGATGTTGCACCGTGGAATTGAGTGCCCTTGCTTGGGTATCAGGAATTTTGTGGTCTCCTACAATGACAAGCAAAAGAAAACATACAGCAAGTGGAGTGAACTCAAAATCAAGTTTCCATCTTTTGACTATGCTGATCACGTTTTTCTGGATGCGGATGACAGCGATGATGATGATTAGAGATCATCAGATTCAACAGAATCAACCTATCAGAATTTATCAAGAGCGCAAAAGGGGGATACTGGGGCAATTGATTAAAAAGGCAACAACATGTTTATTTAATTTTTATTTGTTTTAATTTGCTGTTGTTTTGACCTATATATATATATATATATATATATATATATATATATATATATATATATATATATATATATATGTATATATATAACATTACTACATTGTCATGTGGAAAACAAATCATGTTTGTAATTTTCCATACAAAAAATAAATGCTGACTTAAAAAGCAGAACTGAGAAGTTAATGTTAAAACTGAGATGTGCAAATGGCAGTGTGTGTAATCATAGCAAGTTTCACAAAATGTATCTGTTGTCTTCCTTAAATTAATGAATGTATATCCACACGAAACAGAAAATGAATACAAATTAAAGGAATTGATCAAAATAAACATCTTAATCATGTCAATGATTTTATCTGTTATCTGCCTATGTTAAGTAAATAGTGGTGAAGGTATAAATAAACTAAAATTTAAAAATGGTTTCCGTCATGTTTTGTATTTCCCTACACTCCAAGAAGTCAGTTTGATATCAAATGGAGATGATTTGTCAAGTAATGGCACCGACAAGGATTTGACACTCAAACAGTGTGTTTATAGTTCACTTGTTATTGCTCACACAAAGTAAAAACTCCAAGCTACACAATCCACATAATGCATGAGCAAACAATTTACATTGAGAAATGAGAAATTGCAGATGTTTTAAACCTCTGTGATCTTGACAAACTGAAGTTACTATGTTGTCTTTGTGATGACTTTTATTCTTTGAGTATAAACAACATCTAGAGGATGTATTATTAAAACAGCCGATATCAACATAAAATAGGCCAGAATATATAACCAGTCAGCTTTTTTTGTTGTTGTTGTTGTTTTGTTTTGTTTAATCTTTTCTTTTTTTTAGGATTGGCATATTTACAAGAACATATATGTACAATTAAAGGGTGAAACATTCATATTTTTTAAACCAAATGAGATCCTTCTTCTCTCTGAAATAATCCAGCTTCCAATCAGTAGGATTAGTTTGATATTATTTAATACATGTAATTCTGGAGTATATGCTTAACTTTAACCACATCTCTCATGTTTTGAACATATCTGCAATAGTAAGATACCTAAGTTGCAACACATTACCTGTGTGGTGAAAATGTAATATCATGTAATATTACACTGTAATTTGAATCAATTGCATTTATATAAACATCACTGAAATTACATTCTTGTTAGTTTACTAAAAAACAGTGTATTTTCTAGAGGTTGACTGTTTTAACCTATGCATGGAAAGGTTTAAATGATCGTAAATACATACTTTGTTTCGCACACACATGCCAGTTCTACATTCTTCACAATTACTACACAAAAGTGCAGTCATAAGTCATTTCGCTTTAAATGGCATTTCAGCCCATCCTTTATGTTCCTATCTTTGCAGTACAATAACGCCCACATCCACACCACCATGGCATGCAAAGATGAAAAAATATACACACTTTTAACATTTCACTTTTTAACTTGAGACGGTTATGTAGAGAGGGGGGAGGGGGGTATGTATGCGCTCACAAATACATACATATTTTTAATAGCGCTAACATAGTCGGATGTTGCAACCAAGTTAATTATACAGCGAAATTCCAATGACAATGAATCAGCAGGACTTATGATATGTGGTTAAAAAAAGCAATTTCCTATATCTTAACGACTTTTTACATTCCCGAAAGTGTAGCTGTCTGCGAGTTTGAAGACAGCATCTGTGTGGCTGCTAGCAGTTTAAAAGTCTTCCTTACATACACAGTCCGCCCTGAACTTCAATAGTGCGGTCAACACAGAAACATGTAGGTATAATGTAACTTTTATCCTAATCGTACTTTATGGTCGCCTTTTACAACATTAGTTAAGATAATATTTAACCAACAATCCTAAAGCCCAAAGCTTCACCACAGTGTTAGCTAGTTAACTTCTAAGTCTAGTGTCCTCGTCTTTAGACCTTCTACCACGTCAGCGCCTCCTGGAATTCACCAGACCCAGATTTTGGGCTTTCCAGCTATGAAAATAGCGAGCAACGTCTGTTGAAATCATGAAGGTGAGTATGCATTCAGTTTATTTCATCTATTCAATACTAAACTCGGTTCTTTTAAGGGTTAAATAACTATGGGTTAAGATGTTTGAGCTGAGTTACCAAATGTGTATTATTATTATTATTATATACACACATTTTACATATGTTTAAACTATTGTTTATATAATCAGACAATACAATAATAATAATATCAGCAATAATAATAAAATAATAACAGTGATTCAGATAACTGAATACTAAGACATGTGTCATGTTAATCTGTATATCTATATTGCAATACATATTTGTCCACCTATGATACTCTAGTGATCCTGGCTTTTGTTTGAACTGTGCTGCCAGGCAGAGACTGTTCACTGCTGTGTGAGTGTGTGCCACTAGGGCAGCATAGTGGGGGGGTGTAAGGAGGGTGGGTGGGTCAATTCAGGGACCTTGAGTAATGTGTTTTGTGTTTTGTGTGGATTCATTAGTTGTTGGTTTGTGTTGGGTGATGGGGAGGGGTATTCTAGCTTGATTGGGAGTTGTGGGGGTAGAGTCAGGGAGCAGTGATTGAGTGGTGGGGGTCATGTGGGAGAAAGGAATAAAAGAGGCGGATGACGCGCCACATGGGGAGAGCAGAAGTAAACTTGAGTGTTTTTGCTAGGGAGACATGCAGGGATTGGGAAAGTTGATGTACCACCCTGGTCGACCAATAAAGCCCAGTTTTGTTTTGTAAACCTTCCTGCTTGAATTGTTTTAGTAATCACCCCCAAAATACATGAAATTATTGTAGTCATTTGTTCTTCCTCTACCTTTTTATAGACATTTTGCAAGGTGCTTCTCGGGGTGGCTGTAGCTGCTGTCGTCATCACTTTAATTGCTGTCCCAGCAGCGATATATTTACGCAGTAAGTTGGGCAATTTTCCTAATTGATGACTAATTTGAATATCTTAATGTTTAAAGTAATTTTGTACAATCTGATGTATTCCAGTTCATATATTAAAAAAGGGAGGTTTATGTTAAGTTGTCCACAGTTTGAATGTTGAGGAGGTTAAAAGTGGGGTATCAACCTTTGATTCCTCTACCCGAAAAGCGAGAGTGCGTGACGTCACACCAGGAATTTCAGTGATTTAAACAACACTACTATCATGTTGTCTGTTCGAACTAAGACGTGCTTATTTGACAGGACATGCTGGAAGTGGCACAGCGCCAGCAGCACTGCCTGTAGCTCCTGTAAGTTGATGGGGGCCATCCAATGTCCCTTTCACCCCTATCCCATTCCAGACAGCACTGTGGTGATGACTTCCATTCTGTGAGGGCAGCCTGGTGGGGAACCGAGGCGCAGATTGTCTTGTTTTTGCCACCAAGTCAGTGCCCTTCTGCAAGTTGGGGTCACTGTCAGTTGGTAATGTCTGTCTCTTACTGGGTGCAGTCTGTGGGTGTTTACCCAGCTTTGCAGCGGACACATTTGCATGAGTCCGAGGGGAAGGATGTTCAAGGTGGCCGCCATCAGCCCCAACAGTTTTTGGAATTGGACTAGTTGGAGAGTTGATACCCTCTTGAATAATGTGAGGCAGACTTGATCCTGCCTTTTGACACATAGGCAAGCATGTACAGAGTCTAGCCACATTTCCAAGAACACTACAATCTGTGTGGGCTTGATAGAGCTTTGTGAGCTGACGTATGACATATGACCTCTGCTGTATGTTCCTCCGCCTGAAGCCTGGAGTCTGCGCTCACTAGACAGTCATCCAGGTAGTTCAGGATCCTTATCCCTTTCATCCTATATCCTTTTTCCCTTTCGTGGCATTTGACAGTAGTGTTCAGCACCCCCCTAAAGGGGGGGGCAGAGTGGAATTGGAGGGCGTGGGTCATTGTTGTTCATACCCAAGTGTCCTGGGCACAGGCTTGTCAAGGGTCACTACATCCTCGAGGCCTCCAGCCAAGAGCCTATTTTTACCTCTCACCTGTGGCTAGCTCCTGCGGTGATAGTCAGGCTGTGTGCTGTCACCTGGCTGTGGTCTCATGGGTTGGTTTTGCTGGGCCACTACCTGCTCGGCTGTTGCTGGTACAGCCAGCTGCGTTGTTGTCTCTTAGCATGCTGGAGCACAGCATACTTTGAGGCTGTTTCTTTGGCCTTGGTGGAGTGCTCAATACTGAGATCGACCGTCTCCCCAAACGTCTGGCCTGGTGTTGAGGAGCATGGCCTTCTCAGAGTCTTACAGTTTGGCCTGAGATGGCATCTGTCTGCAACCATAGCTGCGAGGGACCTTCCCATGGCCTTCCCTCCCTCATGGAGTAGGTTGGTCATGTAAGTTGACACCACCTCTAGCTCCTTGTACAGAACCTGTATGGCCTGTCCATTTGCCACTCTCACTGCCAGGGTCTCTGCAGTGTATGCCTTCCACAGCATCATGTCCGTGGTTCTTCACTGCCACATACTTAACGTGTTTTGTATACACGTAGCGTTAAACCCTACACATAAAAACTACACAGATAGTTGTTTTGACCTACCAGCAGTACTTTAAAAGTGAATTCTGAAAAAAAGGATTTTTATGATTCCCCACCTTGAAGATAAAAATTTTGGAACAAATTGTAACTGAAGAAGAAGAGCAGTAGGTATGTATCTGTTAAGACAGTAAGTATGCCCTGGACAATTATATTAATACATTTCTCATGACATCAAATATTGGCCACCAAAGTATGCACCTCATAGTTAAACTGGATAATTGTCTTTATTTATTTTTTTTGAGATGTGTATTTTAATTGTACAACAGGAATTAACATGCATGCACTTTTATATTGTTTGGAAACTATTTTCTATCTTCAGCATTGCAATGTTATAGTAGACTATGAACAGCTATTACATTCCCATTCAATGTCAAGGTTTTTTTGTTTTGTTGTTGTTTTTTTCTAATCAGTATATGGAAAATATCTTAATGCAAACATTAAGAGGTCAATCAACTGAAATTAAATATATGCATTAGACATATTAGACATTAATTCTATGTGTACTGCTAAAAAAGTAAGATCTAAAATTGAAAGTAAAAAAAAAAATCTAAGTATATGCAATCATGAAAATATAACATTTCATGGGGAAATATTCCCATTTAAAGTGTCAAAATGAGACACAAATATGTTGCATGTAAAGTATTCAGTTTTTATCTGCTGTTATTTTTACCCTGATTCAACCCAGACATTATACATAGACTATAATTTTCTAGCTAAATAGTACTTCACTCAAGTCAAGCCAAGTTGTATTCACAACACAGTCATTCACATAATACTGATGTATCTTGTGTCATAGTGTTTAAGTGATAAATACATTTCTTAGTCACTGAGTTTTCATATTTAATTTATGTATAAAGGTAAACATAAAGTTTCATTTTTCTATAAAAGTAAAGTTTCTTTTTTTGTATAATTTATTTAATTCTATATTTTGGACCATTTGTAGCAAAAAAATGAGATATACCCACTGGCTGTGAATGTTGTACTGCATCAATTTGACCAAACTTCTAATGCCACTGACATCATAGCCACAGTTGATTGTGTATAGCTCATCTGTTGCATGCTTATAGTATGCTGACATTAATCTCCTGCACAATTACAACAAGACATTGATAAATGCTCAGTGATCTGTGAAAAGATCCTATACTAAATATACAACAACTTCATTGTTTATTTAGTTTTAGTACATGGAACTCATGTCATGAATGTTCTGGAATGTTCTTTAATCAAACACTTGATCATTTCTTATGATTCTGTTCTTAGAGGGATATTTATCTGATTAAATAAAATGAAGGACAGATTGCCAGTGTATATTATCCTTACAGACCATTTGTATAAATCATTTTCAAATAAACATATGCTGTGTAGTTGTAGTGTTCTGTAACTGCCTGAAATTAAATGTTTTGGCATAGATGAACAATAAAACAAACAAACACATAAAAGGAAAATAGATTTGTTATAGGATTGTAGAAGATGTTATGAAATATGAGAATTTGGTCACATTCTGCCAACAGGTACCATAATCATCTGGTGCTACCAGCTGATACAGGTTCTCAGTTTAAATTTATATCCACAATGGAAAGTGCCAACAAAGTTCATGACATTCTGGATACTGCATTTTTGTTTGTTGTGTGGATGAATGAACTTGGATTATGGTAAAAGTTGCAAATCCTAAAGCTATTTCTTTTTCAGAGGAAAGACTTGTATGAAAGTTGTTCCCATGCAATTGTGAAACAGAAACCTCCGCAATATACAAAACCAGAGTTATGAAACTGGCATCACACATCTTAAAAGCATAAATATATTCAGCATGTTTGGTGTAATAAAAAAAATAATGAAGCAACATACGGTCTAATTTAAAATACCCAGACACCATACAACATGAAAGCACTAAAGTGTGTAGTAAATATACATTGTGTACAAAACCAATAATTTTAGATTTAATAGTTATAAAATCAAATAGTTTGGCATTATAATTACTATTACTCTTCAGGACAGGACACAATTATATGAACCGAACATTCCTTGGTGAATGGATTCCTTTTATCAAATTACATGGTATATACACATGCATACAATAGATTATCTTTGTACCTGAATATCTACAGCTAGTTTCAAATTAAATAATTATTAGATGCAAATAAGAAAACTGGACTCAAAATTACAAAATCTTAAAATGGCAATTCAGACAATTGTAAGAAGAACAGACCAAAGATGGATAAAAGGAACTCTAGAATGGGTCCCAAGAGATGAAAAAAGACATAGAAGAAGACCACATAAAATATGATGATTTGCTGATGTGACCTGGAAAAGAGGCGCTGTACACTGAAACAAGTGGAAACAACTTGGGGAGGCCTCATAAAGGCTGATGATGATGATATTTGTGTGTGTGGTTTGCTTGGTTTAAAATGCCTTTAATAAGCACACTATGTATTAAGATTGATGATGTTTGCTTTTTTACATTTACAAATTGGCTTGTTTTAAACCTTTCCCTCCCCCCAACATTAGAAGAAAATATAAATTCTGGCAAGACTTTCACCTTTGAAGACTACTTCAATTATACCATCAGATACAAATCATACAATCTGCAATGGATATCAGGTAATATTATGTTGTTGAGTTGATTTTGCTTGTATCTAGATTGCTCAAGTATAAACCCAGCTGTATAAATGGGTAATAATGTAATGTATAGTAAATTGCCCTTGATAAAGGCTTTTGGTAATCAATGTACAGAAGTACAGAAAATGGGTGTGTATATAGAGTGTTATTATGTCATATCAGAGTGCTGCACTAATCTTCAATTTAAGCACATAAGGCATGACATTTGTATGAATAATCTTTTTTTTTTTTTTTTATAAATCTATACTAGAAAACGAATACCTGCATAAAACAAGTGAAGGAAATATCATGAGATACAACGTGGATAACAATGTCTCGTCACTTTTTTTAAGCAACGACACATTTGTAAGTCTCTTTTATTTTAAAAGTTTAAGTTGAAATGTAATTAATTTACTTTAAATGCAATCAATTATTTTATTTTTAATGTTTCTAGGCTAAAGTTGATGCCACTGGTTATCTGTTGTCTGCTGATCTAAAATTTGTCCTTTTTGAGAGCAATTATACAAAGGTAATATTTTAATCACTCATTCTATAGTACATTTAAAACTTAAAAATATAGTACAAATAAAAGTGTTACGAATTCAAACATTATAGTTCACACATTGCAATTATTTCTTTAACAGGTATGGAGGCATTCATATACAGCTTCATATCATATCTATGATCTGACTAATGCGTAAGTTTTTATCAGCTTTTTTCCTTCACGTGTCTATAACAATACCTAATCTTATCAAACAAAACATTACCGATTATAACATTTCAGAAACCAATCTGAAAGATTTGTTTGTTACTTATTCTGGTAACATTCCTCATCATTCATTTGCCATGTTGTGTCCTACTAATGGATTTGCAGCTTTAGATGTGACTTTATGGCTTGGATATAGAAACAATTGCATACTTTAAAAAAACAAAAACATTATGGGAGAACTTTCATTTTTCTTTTCTAGTGAATTTGTGACCAACAGTGAACTCCCACAACAAATTCAGTATATAGAGTTCGCTCCTACTGGGAACAAACTGGTAAGTTACTTTATTTTACCCCAAAGAACAGGATTACTGTGGTAAACTATAACTTTCCTTTGTGTATTAATTCTTTGTTTAGGGATACTACGATACAGTTCTCCAAATCTTTCAGTAATTTGACCACTAACTTCTTACTTACTTACTTCTTACTAGGTATTTATCGTATGAGATTTTACTTATGCTTTCTTTGATTTTGGGTAATAAGAATGTTTGACAATGTAATAATAATTGCCTAATTACTATTTTCTTGTAGGCCTATGTCTGGCAAAACAATGTTTATTTAAAATCTAATGCATTAGCAAAGTCTGTTAACGTGAGTGAAACTGGAAAAGAAAATACTGTCTTCAATGGCATCCCAGATTGGGTTTATGAAGGTAAGTAAGATTACTATGATTGATGCACTGATCATATATTATACTGTTAATGAATAAGGTTTACATTACAGATGTATAAGGTGTAGATTACATTAACAAACTTTTTATTGACTAAGATTCAGATTTTTACTGGTGCTAGTTTCCTGTCAGTATTTTCAAACATTGATCTTATGATGCTTTCTCTGAATTCTGCATAAGGTATGGGACAATTCTGAAGCATAAAAAATAGCTTATAAGACCATTTGTTTATCTTGTGGTAGTTTTAAAATGTGCTTGTTGTGTTTAACATATGTTCTGCTTTCTTCTTAATTTTTAAGAGGAAATGTTCTCTGCTAAATATGCCTTGTGGTGGTCTCCCAATGGAAAATTCCTAGCATATGCACAGTTTAATGATACAAAGGTGGAGTCTATCGAGTATTCATTTTATGGAGATGAGCAATACCCGAAGACAGTTATTTTTCCTTACCCTAAGGTAATTTACTTTTCTATCAACTCTATGTAATTTACAAACCATGGTGGTAACATTTGAGTACTGTTTTGTACTTTTATCATATATGAGTGAAGAATTCAACTCTTCCTGGGAAACAGGCCTTCAGTACATTAGATAAATAAGAGCAGGGCTGCATGTCCTGCCACACATATAGACATTTCCAGTAGGGTTTATGGTTCTTTATTGTATTTTGTCAGGACACTGACAACAGAATTGCTTTCCATGGTCACACTACTAACCTAGTATAAATGTATGTGCAAACTATTGAGACAGCACCTTTGAAAGATATAAGAGTAGAGCTGACCGTTGCTGTCTTGTGCTAAAGAGAAGTAGTTTAGTGTCCCAATAGATCTACAAATGGGATGCTTTAACACCATTCAATTGTTTGGTAACAAAGAATGTTGAGCATTTAGCTACATAATCTGAAAGGTATTAAATTATTACAGTCATTGAATGATAAAAAATGTAATTTATTTTCAAACAATGTATGCTTTTTTTATTCCTGCATTATTGTTAATAGCTGAAAGTGTTCAGTTTGTGAAATAGTGAATTAAAAACAATTTCCTACAGCCTTCTGGGCAAAGCAAATCCTTGTACAAGTAGATCTGTCTGTAGAAAATACAATAAAAAAGATTTATCAATTAATTCATTGACTACTTTATGTGGCAGCTTTTCTAATGCAAACCTTTCTTTCATCAAGGCTGGGTCTACAATTCCTGTTGCAAAACTGATTGCTGTTGATACCTCAGATGTATCAAAATCATCGGACATTGTTGTGCCAGATTCAGTTGGGTCAAGGTACCGTGCACTGCAGTGTTACATTATTGAGATACACAACAGTATGATCACATGTAACATGTTCAGAATAGAAAACTAGAGTCCTGAGATTAGTTTCATTTACATATAATTACATATATATAATTACATTTCTCTTATGATTGTACTTCTAAATAGCTGCCTGAAAATAAATAAATAATTGGAAAAATATTTTTAATCCACCTTAGCTCAACTGCATTAGAAATGTAAGTCACTATTTTTCAAAAACTAGTGTTTGTTCTTCTAGTATTTTTTCTTCTTTTAGTGACCACTATTTAGCCACAGTCACTTGGGTTACAGATGATCGCATTGCAGTCCAGTGGGCCAAAAGGGAGCAGAACTTCTCTCTTGTAGTGCTGTATGATTATACCACCACCACCAACACCTGGATGCAAACCATGGTTTGTTGACCTTATTTTTGTATTACATAAACAATAGCTTTACACTACACCGATCAGCCATAACATTATGACAGCTGAAGTGAATAACACTGATAATGCTGAAAAAGTTAATGCTGGTTCTGATAGAAAGGTGTCAGAACACACAGTGCATCACAGTTTGTTGCGTATGGGGCTGTGTAGCCGCAGACCAGTCAGGGTGCCCATGCTGACCCCTGTCCACTGCCGAAAGCGCCTACAATGGGCACGTGAGCATCAGAACTGGACCACGGAGCAATGGAGGAAGGTGGCCTGGTCTGATGAATCACGAGTTCAAGGTGTTGACTTGGCCTCCAAAGAAACTGTTTTCTTGTCCATGTAAATAACAATTTATATTTTTCAGGACCGTCAAGACCAAAGTAAAACAGGCTGGATTGGGCATGTAAGTTTAGATTTCTGCTTTATATAGTGTGAGGCTAGAGATACAAATATGGAAGACTCTGAAGAGCTTTGGGTCTCTGCTGTCTGGACCCACTCAACCAGTAAGGGTTTTCACATGGAGTAAAGGTTTGCAAAGCCCAGAGTTGGCCGGTTAGAACCTGAAATACGGCATTCATCCAGATTTGACAGTGACTCCTCAAAGGGACACTCAGCCAGGAATCACTGGGGTTAGCTGGTTTAAATTTAGCTTAAAAGACAAAGCATCTTCAATCTTTCAATGCTATATTGCTTTTATTGTACCAATCTGAATTAACTCAGCATGACCTCAGCATTTTAACCACTAAAAACAAGAACAAGGAGCACAATACACAATTTTCTTGTCAATATCAATGCCATATTTATCCATTAATGTAAAATGTATTATACAAAATATAAATTACTAACCGCGACCCTCGCCAGGATAAACAGTTATTAAATTACTTGTATGTTTAAATACATATCCATTCATTTTCATGTCTTTTCTTTTCCAGTATTCACCCTTTGAACCTTACTTTGCTGCTGACAACATCAGCTTCTATAAAATAATGAGCAGCAATGATGGATATAAACATATTCACCTTGTAAATTCATCAGTAAGTGCTTTCGGAGGACTATTAAAAGTATAATACAGTTACATATTGTCATTTGATTGTTTTATTGCTTTAAAACTTAAATAAATATGTATATTTTTTAAGTAATTAAGAAGCGCCCTATTGTAACAGTACATGTTTAAAGAGCAATATTCACATTGTTTTATTATTCTTAGGGTAGCTTTCCTATTACAGATGGAAAATGGGAAGTAATATACATCTCAAAACTAACCAAAGATGCCATGTAAGTAACAAGCTCAAACATAGGGCATACACAGAATGAATTCTTCCTGAATGAGGTAATAGATAGAATACTCTTAAAACACTGCAATTTACAAAAGTAAAATGTAATGGTTTGAATCAAATAAAAACAATTTAATGAACACTGTCTAAAACCTCTGCTCGATGTACACAAATTACATAATTAAGCTAAGAATCATGTTAAACTATTGTTAAACTAAGTGCATTGCCCTTTTTAATTTTCTGTCTTTCAATTAAAAAAACTTTTCCCCCCCACAGATATTACGTTAGCAATGAATTTAATAAATTTCCAGGAGAGAGAAACCTTTACAAGTAAGTAATCAATTTGTTAAAAACAGATCACAAGTAAATAGTGTATTTAAATGTGAACACGTGAACACATTAAGGATACTCGATCACTCAATCAAGAACAGAATCACCTCATACACAAAAAATAGTTACCGAGTACACTTTAATATGCAGTATTGTTTGTTTGACCTGTACAAGTATTTTGTGAGCAATATATTAGATATGTTTTAGAGATTGTACAAAAAAACTGTTGTTAGAGCTCTTCACTCTAAAATACATGTATAGCATGTGACGTCTATTCAGAAGTTTAAGAAATAATGTCAGGTTATGAAGAATCGTGACTTGTATGTAGTGATGCTTCAATTAACGCAGACTCATTGTTTTACTTCCATCCTTTCTATTTCAAATATTTTCCTTGCCTGAAGTGTGAAAACATTCTTCAGTTACTGTTTTGTTTCTTTATATGCCAGGATTGACCTTGGAAATGGTCCTTCCAAAAGGGAGTGCCTTACTTGTGAATTAAACAAGGATCGGTGTCAGTATAACTCAGCTTACTTCAGCAAAAATGCAAAATATTATCGCGTGGATTGCTACGGTGAGTTAACAGAGCTCAACTGGATAAATACAGTTGGTTTGATAAAGGCGATTCAGGCAGACAGAGCTATTTTCAGCATCTGTTAATTTCTAATTAGACTTTGGGATGAAAAGACAATTGGATTTATTACATGGATTTTACCTAGATGCATTGCTTTCCCACAGTAGCATGTGATTAATAAATACCAATATATTTAACAAATAGTAATATAAAATTGTTAACATTTTCTGTATTATATACAGGCATTATGGAAATACAAATTAGAATATGTGAGAACTTTAAATGACATTCATTCATTTCCTTTAACAGGACCTGGATTGCCAAGGTTTACAATTCATGACATCAGCCACAAAGGTATTGTTTTATAATGGCAAAGCTTTTTTTAGCAGAAGACAGGCTGAGTATGACTTTTAACTGTGTAACTATGCAAGTATGGCTGCCCTTTGCATCCTTCTGATATATTTGCATATAATATTTGCATATAATATATATAATATATACATTTCAATTAAACAATGTGTTATTTTACAGTGAGGGAAAAAAGTATTTGATCCCCTGCTGATTTTGTACGTTTGCCCACTGACAAAGAAATGATCCGTCTATAATTTTAATGGTAGGTGTATTTTAACAGTGAGAGACAGAATAACATCAAAAAAATCCAGAAAAACGCATTTCAAAAAAGTTATACATTTATTTGCATGTTAATGAGGGAAATAAGTATTTGATCCCCTATCAATCAGCAAGATTTCTGGCTTCCAGGTGTCTTTTATACAGGTAACGAGCTGAGATTAGGAGCACTCTCTTAAAGGGAGTGCTCCTAATCTCAGCTCGTTACCTGTATAAAAGACACCTGTCCACAGAAGCAATCAATCAATCAGATTCCAAACTCTCCACCATGGCCAAGACCAAAGAGCTGTCCAAGGATGTCAGGGACAAGATTGTAGACCTACACAAGGCTGGAATGGGCTACAAGACCATTGCCAAGCAGCTTGGTGAGAAGGTGACAACAGTTGGTGCAATTATTCGCAAATGGAAGAAACACAAAATAACTCTCAGTCTCCCTCGGTCTGGGGCTCCATGCAAGGTCTCACCTCGTGGAGTTTCAATGATCATGAGAACGGTGAGGAATCAGCCCAGAACTACACGGGAGGATCTTGTTAATGATCTCAAGGCAGCTGGGACCATAGTCACCAAGAAAACAATTGGTAACACACTACGCCGTGAAGGACTGAAATCCTGCAGCACCCGCAAGGTCCCCCTGCTCAAGAAAGCACATGTACAGGCCCGTCTGAAGTTTGCCAATGAACATCTGAATGATTCAGAGGAGAACTGGGTGAAAGTGTTGTGGTCAGATGAGACCAAAATCGAGCTCTTTGGCATCAACTCAACTCGCCGTGTTTGGAGGAGGAGGAATAACCCCAAGAACACCATCCCCACCGTTAAACATGGAGGTGGAAACATTATGCTTTGGGGGAGTTTTTCTGCAAAGGGGACAGGACAACTGCACCACATCAAAGGGACGATGGACAGGGCCATGTACCGTCAAATCTTGGGTGAGAACCTCCTTCCCTCAGCCAGGGCATTGAAAATGGGTCGTGGATGGGTATTCCAGCATGACAATGACCCAAAACACACAGCCAAGGCAACAAAGGAGTGGCTCAAGAAGAAGCACATTAAGGTCCTGGAGTGGCCTAGCCCGTCTCCAGACCTTAATCCCATAGAAAATCTGTGGAGGGAGCTGAAGGTTCGAGTTGCCAAACGTCAGCCTCGAAACCTTAATGACTTGGAGAGGATCTGCAAAGAGCAGTGGGACAAAATCCCTCCTGAGATGTGTGCAAACCTGGTGACCAACTACAAGAAACGTCTGACCTCTGTGATTGCCAACAAGGGTTTTGCCACCAAGTACTAAATCGAAGGGGTCAACTACTTATTTCCCTCATTAACATGCAAATCAATTTATAACTTTTTTGAAATGCATTATTCTGGATTTTTTTTATGTTATTCTGTCTCTCACTGTTAAAATACACCTACCATTAAAATTATAGACTGATCATTTCTTTGTCAGTGGGCAAACGTACAAAATCAGCAGGGGATCAAATACTTTTTTCCCTCACTGTATGTGTTTGTTTCTCATAATATAAACTCAAAACTTCACAATATGCATTTTGACCTGTCCCCTGGCATGGTTTTCCAACTTGTAATAGCCATTAATCTAATACAATGAAGTTATTTGTTTGATTTTGTTTCAATAATGTCAAGTGAAATTTGTCCTTTTAGTCTTGAAATATATATTTCAAGACTAGCACATACATAATTTAGGAAAAAATAAATAATGATGTCCCTAGTCTTCTGTCAACCCTGTTTCTTTTATGAAAATCACCCTGTAAATATACATTTCAAAATAATTGTTAAAACTACAAAAACCTGTTATCAATGCTAACAATTTGGTTGCATTACCTTCATCACATGAATAGTAATGGCTAGTTTAGGCCTCATCCCTGTTACTGTCAACCCTGGTACTTTTTCAACTGTAACAGGGTTGACGTAAACACTTGGAAATGTACATATTTACTAACCATATCATAATATAATAAAAACGATACTTGATATGTCTACCTATCTTTATAATTACATATATTATTATATTCTTACCTATTTATAAAAAGTGTTTGGGGGGTTGATTCATTAGCACATCTAAAACTTCAAATAATCAACATTTGTACTGTAAGTTGTATGTAATTGGGAGAAATGTATCCAATACATACACAGAAGAGTGTACATTATAGCTTTGGTGGTGCCATTATTGGATGTATATACAGTGTCTTGAAAAAGTATTCAGCCCCATACACTTATTCAAAATTTTTGAATTCTCACAGCCTGGGATTTTGATGCATTGTATTTGGGATTATTTATTTGTGAGTTTTAAACAATTAAATAATCAAAATTAAAAACTGAAATATTTTTAAGCATTCATCCCCCGGGTCAATACTTAGTTTAATCACCTCTGGCACCTATTATGACAGCCACTAGTCTTTTCAGATAAGTCTCTAACTTTGCACACTATGATGGTGTAATTATTTGCCCATGTCTCCTTACAAAATTGCTCAAGCTGTGTCACGTTAGTTTGGGAACGGTGATGGACAGCAATTTTGAGGTCTTGCCACAGATTTTCGATTGGATTAAGGTCAGTACTCTGACTGGGCCACTGAAGGATATCTGTTTTCTTAATTTTATGCCACTCCAGTGTTGTTCTGGCAGTGTGCATTGGATCATTGTCCTATTGAAAGACAAACTTCCTTCACAGTTTGATGGACACCTGTGTTTTTCCAGGATTTCTCTGTATTGTTCACCATTCATCCTCTCACCAATCCTGACAATATTGCCAGTCCCTGTTGCTGAAAAACATCCCCATAACATTATGCTACAACCACCATACTTGATGGAGTTACCTGGCTGGTGTGCAGTGTTTGATTTACGCCACACATACCTCTTAGCAATCAGGCGAAAAAGTTCAATTTGTTGTAAATTGTCGAGAAAGCTTTTGGAATTTTTCTTTTGATTTGTCATGGTGCTCAAGGCTTTGTAGATCAGTGGGGAAAAAATCCAAATTTAATCTATTTCAAATTCTGAATCTGAGAAAAAAAAGGAAAAAGTGTTGGGGGCTGAATACTTTTTCAAGGTACTGTATGGAGGGAGGGATGTATTACCAGTATTACCAATGTATGCAATCGAGGCAAGTAGGGGCCACCCCTGTAGCTCCCGGAAACAAAGGCATATGCATTGAGCCTATGGAACAACTTCTGCAAACCCCGCTAGTGGCATAAAAACGGTGCTTTATCCTATGCTTTCCCGGCCCCCCAAATGCCGGCATTCACTTGCTTCAACCTTACATCTTGCAGCTTCCAGGTGCCGCACACGACATGCTTTAGCCCTCCTGCTCCGCGCCTCCTGTCAATCCTGTTACCATTGTCAACCCTACTGCTAAGTTAATTCCAATAATTCACTCTGGAATTTGAAGTTACACATCTCTTGTATGTATATGTATATAAAGTGTGTTGAAGTATAAATTGTAATTCCTTGGCTAAATCGATTTTAAAAAGTGTTTTCTTTAGGGTTCATAATTTTTAAATTACGTTTGTACACAAAGGGCAAGAATATGTTGGACTTATCCCAAATATGTAATTTTGACATTTTTTAATACTAAAGTAAAGGTCGGTAACAGGGTTGACATTGGGTAAAACATGTCAATGAACCTCAAAAAATTATACAAAATATGACATCCTGAGATAGCATGATACATTTTTAAATTTTAAAATGGTGTCTACATAACAAAGAAGGTTAGAAAGGTATCCATGCAGAAATAGACATTTTCATATGGAAATAAAAACATAATTTCTTTGTGATTACAGAGATTCGTGTTCTAGAAGAAAATACAGATTTGGAAAATATTCTTAAAGAGATTCAAATGCCAACAATCCGCCAGGGGACAATTAAGTTGGGAGAGTTTGGTATGTTTCCTCTTTTTAAATGAAAATATACATTACATTCTCCACATCATGGTAATTTAGATGACAATGTTCCCAAAACACAAACAACACTTTTTATTTTGAAATATTTCAAAATAAATATGAATATACTGTATAGCCAAATCAGTTGCAAACCTATTGACATTGTATTTTACATTTAAAAAGTAATATATCCCTGAAATTAATTTCTTTCCACAGACCTTTGGTACCAGATGATTTTGCCACCTAATTTTGACGAATCTAAGAAGTATCCTCTGCTGATTGAGGTGTAAGTTTGGGGCTGTTCATGTGCATGATATTTGTTCAATCAAACTGGTTTATGATTTGCCAGTAAAGATACATAACGCAAGTCATTCATTTACTTAATTCACTGGACCACCACTCTACTCCATCCATATGTACCTGTTAACAGAAGCATGTGTGTCTAAACTATATGGCATATAGTGCATTTCAGGAGGATAATTAATGATTATGTTTTTTTCAGGTATGCAGGACCTTGCAGTCAAAAAGTAGACAAGCGCTTCAGGATCAACTGGGCCACTTACCTTGCTAGTACTGAAAAGATTATTGTTGCCAGCTTTGATGGAAGGGGAAGTGGATATCAAGGTGATAAAATAATGCATTCAATATACAGGCGTCTGGGAACTTTTGAAGTGGAAGATCAAATCACAGCAGTGAGGTAGGTTCATGATTCACTAGCACAACACTAGACAGAGTACATATTGCAAAAATGATAACCATTTACACTACACTTACAAAACAAGTTACAAGCACTCAAATAAAGCTCTGCATATTGTGTATTTTAAGCCATGCAAAAAACAAACGGATATAGGCCTATCTATTTGAAAATGATTAAACACATCCCGTAGTCCATTAGTACATCGAGATGTTTCCGGATTTGCAGTACAAACGTATAAAGTAACAAAACAACTTTTTATCCTGACAAGCATTTATTTGAAATAAGTTGGAGATCTATTATTCTTCTGTGGTGAGCACAGTACTTTACTGGGCTGAAGTTAAAAGATAATACAGCAATAAGTAAAACTATATGTTTGATCAATAATTCAACATTATATGGGGACTATTTTCACAGAAAAAGGCTGTTTTTTTCATCTAATGCTGTCAATACTCTTAGTATAGTCAAATCCTATGCATATAGAGATTAATGGAAAGTAATTGAGATAGAAGTTGTATATATTTAATATTCTTTAAAATATATGTTCATTAGTATATGTTTTATGTTTTTTTGTAACTCGCCCTGGACAATTGGGTGTCTGCCAATACATAAATAATAATAATAATAATAATAATAATAATAATAATAATAATAATATGTTAACATTGGTACATTTATTGAAAAATAATGGTTATTAATAGTATAAGTCCAATTATAAATATGAAATATTTATCTAACCAATGTAACAGACAATATATTTTGCCTTTTTAGAAGGTTTATAGAGATGGGCTTCATAGATAAAGAAAGAATAGCCATTTGGGGATGGGTAAGTTGGCATGTCTTCATTTTTTTACATCAAAAATCAAAATCAGTTTTTAAGCAATGATGATTTAATGATAAAATATTACGATTCAAAGTATTCATTATATTGTATAACGTTTACTTGGTTGTGTGTGATTATGTTCATCTTATATCAGCTTTGTACTCTAACTTTGTTTTCCTGCCCAGTGTATAGAACAAATGTATTAAATAAGCCCTAGCTAACTGAATACCTCACTTTAAAACAACATATAACTGGATAACTATTTACTAATTTGCTTTAGGGCTTCATCACTAAAACAGTCAATGAAAAAAGTACAGTATGTAGTGATGTAGTTGCAAGCAATTTAACCCTTTTACATTTTCATTATTCATTTATGTAAAACAATTCATAACTCTTTTTAGATGATGTTCACAATAAAGACTATGTATAGATCTTTAAAAAGTGCCCTTCTATGTTCATCACAAGATGCATTTCCTTTTCAGTCATATGGTGGATATGTCACCTCCATGGCACTGGGTTCTGGAAGTGGACTTTTCAAGTGTGGAATTGCTGTAGCCCCCGTTTCTAAATGGGAATATTATGGTATGGAAAACAGAAAAGAGAATATGTACTGGATACATTTTAAAGTACACATTTAGCACTGTACCATTGGTCAAGAGAGAGAAAAATTGCATTTCACTCTTCATGCTGGAAATTTTTACGATTTGCCATAATATTTAAATAGACTTTAGCAAAGTTCTCATGTGTAGACTGTGACTTACATAGAGTGATAAGATAATTTATCTTGGTACAATTGTGTATGGATCTACAGCCTATTGAATGGACTCAAACGTAGGAATTCAAAGATCCTCCCACAATTCTACATATTGTATTAATATATTTGTTAGAATTTATCTATATATATAGAATATGAAAATTAAGATCGTTTTTCGTACACAATAGATGCAATGTACACTGAACGTTACATGGGAAAGCCTACAGAGGCAGATAATCTTCCATTCTACCAGGTGAGTTTACATTTCTTAATACTGTAAATGATATTTAATTATTTTATAAATACTATAAACACATGGAAAACGGATTCCCATGGAAAACAGATTCCTAGCAACCTTGCTTATTATCTAGTGTAATTATATATGAGATGCATACAAATGTCAAATGGTAAGGACATAATAACAAAAAAAAAAGTTTAGACTGGGAATAAAAGATAAAAAATATGTTCTGTACTTTAGACAACTGGGATATCAATGTGAGATTAACTGTTCTCTTTAGATACAGCAAACAGTCCGGAGATCAAAACTGCAGAAAGAGTATACTTAATGATACGAAGCATCATTTTTTTAAACCTAACCGATCTGCCAGTAGTGTAGGATATGTTGAAATTCTCAACATATTCTTCTTTAATATAAATCAATTATATTCATCAATAATTAATTCTGTCATTAATAGTAATAAAAACGCGTTTCCCCTTAGAATTCCACAGTAACAGGAAGGGCTAAGAATTTCAAATCTGTCGACTATCTTCTTATTCATGGGACAGCGGATGGTAAGTGTTTAACCATATGAAAATCTTTTTTAAAAAGTAGGTAAATCCAAATAGTGAAAGATTTATTTTGTATTACATAGCTGGGTGAATCACAAAACATGAATGAATAATTTATCCATATATGCAAACATGTATATCTAAATATGTTTCTGTCTACCTGAAGCCTCCGAATAATAAGAGAGAAATGCATGGTCAATCAAAAGGAATTTAATACAAGCAGCTGCAAGGAAGAGGTGTTCGAGAGGCAATCTCAAGAACAGTCACAAAGTTACAAAGTATAGGCACTTTTATGCAGACCAGACAGGAGAGAGAGACATCAGGGCCCATGTGTCTGTCCCGGGATGAATATAAGTTCAGTTTCTGCTATGGCACAGTACTGTAGCACAGTAAGACTGTGAGACAGTGACAGTGACACACAGCGAAAGACATGCAGTTCTTCACTACCTATTTATCAATACCAGGTCATCTTACTGATATACACCGATCAGCCATAACATTATGACCACCTGCCTAATATTGTGTAGGTCCCCCTTTTGCCGCCAAAACAGCCCTGACCCGTCGAGGCATGGACTCCACTAGACCTCTGAAGGTGTGGTGTGGTATCTGGCACCAAGATGTTAGCAGCAGATCCTTTAAGTCCTGTAAGTTGCGAGGTGGGGCCTCCATCATTCACTTTTTCAGAAATTTGAGCTACATTAACTCATCTGTTGGATCGGACCACATGGGCCAGCCTTTGCTCCCCACGTGCATCGATGAACCTTGGCCGCCCATGACCCTGTTGCCGATTCACCGCTTTTCCTTCCTTGGACCACTTTTGATAGGTACTGACCACTGCAGACCGGGAACACCCCACAAGAGCTACAGTTTGGAGATGCTCTGACCCAGTCATCTAGCCATCACAATTTTGTCAAAGTCACTCAGATCCTTATGCTTGCCCATTTTTCCTGCTTCTAACACATCAACTTTGAGGACAAAATGTTCACTTGCTGCCTAATATATCCCACCCACTGACAGGTGCCATGATAACAAGATTATCAGTGTTATTCACTTCACCTGTCAGTGCTCATAATGTTATGGCTGATCAGTGTACCTACTGACATATAACCAAGCAAATATGTAATCTCTAATGCAATACTAAAACACAAATTTATATACTTTTGTTTTATATGTGGCTCATATTACACTTTTCCTTGTTAAGGGTAAGCAGGAACAAACAATTGTTTGTTAAACATAATTTAAATTCCTAGGTAACCAATAAGACAGGCCTTTGAGGTCACAGTTAATAGGTATTAGGGGTAATTGGCATGAATTGCCAGTAAAAGCAGATCCACGGCTATATTTTCTCTTCAAATGCAAGTTTTACAAGAAATAATTACATACATGAATGCATTCCGTATGAGGCTTTCAGTACGATTTCACACTTTTAACTGTCAGTTTACATTAAGTGCTTATATGTATTCTGGTGCCATTTCAGACAACGTCCATTTTCAGCAAGCTGCTCAGATTTCAAAAGCACTTGTTGAGGAACAGGTGGATTTCGAAACAATGGTAAATATGTTTTAATCTCTTGTAGAATGTACTAAGAACTCTACATACATTTGAATATGAACTAAACATGTGTTAAGAGTAGTAGGAAAATAAACTGAAGTAAGGTGGCCTTAATGACAATTGTGGACCGCTCCATGCAAAAGATAGAGAAACAAGTAAAACAAACCTAAAAATCAGGTGGGGCTGACCAGCTATAAGAAGTGTACACAGACCGACAGTAACAGATGGTAACATGTTTTATTTTTTGTGTGAATGTGAAAATAAATGCAATTACACATATATCTTTGTACTTAGTTTTTTGTGGTTAAAACATGCTTTTCCAATTTAAATAGATTATTTTGAATACAATATTCAAACCCATCTATCATTTGCACATGGGACACTTCAGGCATCACATCCCACTGATCCTGCAGAGACTGAAGGCCATGAAAAAGACATGGTAGAGTGGGTGAAGCAGAGCCCAGGGATGGGCTGTCAAAAGCCAGCCTGCTGACTACAGCTGACGGCTGATAAAAAGCCAGATTTTCTTTTGTCCATGTAAATTTCCCATCTGATGATACACGCAGAATGTGTCTGTTTGCATTACCCTTCCATAGCATCTTTTGTGCAATGTATAGCTTTTGGAAACCTTTCTACAACTGATGCTTTTGTGATTAAAAAATGGTATTCTAAAATTCTTCTAAAAACAAAAAGTATATTACTTTACCTTAATTAAACTGGCATGGTTTATTGAAACAATTGTCCATTGATGTATTATACTCTAGAATAACCTCCTACCAGTATTATAACAACAAAGTCTCTTAACTTTCACAGTGCACCTTCACGTGAGCCATTACAGAGAGCTCACCAGTAGCAGAAAACTGCAGTATGCTTAAAATGAAATGAAAAAGCCTGACCATTTTAATTCCTTCACTCCTATTCCAGTGGTACACAGACAAGGACCATGGGCTGGCAGGGGCAGCAAACAGACATGTCTACACCCATATGAGCCACTTCCTCAAGAAATGTTTCTCTATATCTAACTAGAAAGATACTTATATTTCTGTGAACACTTAAATTGCAAAGTATTTTTTATTTTTCACTTTCAATACAACATTTTTGTAACTGTATGATTTTACATTGTTTACATAAAATCTGATACATAAATATTTTACATTTCTGAAAACAAAGGATGAAAATTATAATACAACTATGGTCTAGATTAAATCCAAAGCTTGAGCTACCCGCTAATCACAAATAATACCTGTACCCAGACCAGGTTTATTTTACTGTCAGAGGTTACATTCTACTGCTTTTTTAAAAATATATATGAGACTGGGTACACATTTGTCATTTGGGAAGTTAAGGTCAAAGTTTGGAATTGGTCTAGGATTTTGTGGGGCTAATGATTCCCATTGGATGAAGTCTTCTGAATTTTTATGTATTCATCTTCCAGATTTAAAATGAAAGCTATTATTGATTGTAATGAATAGTAATTTAATTCCACTAGATTTGAGTTGCAACTTTAAATAATTGTCTAATTTCCTTTATTCAATTGCTAAAATTTGGCATACCTGTATTGCAATTTTCTTGTACCGAATTTATTATGTTTCATTTATATCCATGAAGTTTTTCAAAATAAATGTTTGAACAAAATCAATGATTTTTGTAAATCCACATCTGTTGTACTGTAGTAATATCATTAAACCATTTAATATGAGGAAGTATCAAGTCACTATCAAAATCCCATTTATAATGTAATTCTAGCATTGCAATAAAACATGCAAAAAAGACACTGACTCTTACCCCCTAAGTCAAGAAACTCTCAATATATCGCTTCACTCATAACTGCACAAGTGGCCCTAGGACCATGTGAAAGAAAAAATAACCTCAGAATTTCGACTTAAAAACTCAAAATTTCTAATTAAAGAATGTACTTTAAAAACTAAATTTTGACTTTCAAACACACCTCCATTCCAGAGGAAAAATGGGCCACTGTACAGAAGGTGTACCGAGGTGTACCGATAGGGGGTCTCAGCAACACAATATTCCCAGGGGCCACACTAGGGCCACCCAGGAGCGAGGACCACAGTCATGCTCTTACCTGGAAGTGTCTAGAATCAGCATATACAAAGCGGGGCTAAAGAGATCAACTCTTACACCCTCCGGTTACAATAGCAAGGCCAGCTGCTCTACTAGTGCAACTAGGAGTGAGGCCATAATCTACTTGCACAATATATGACGTGGGGCATCAAGCAACCTGTGCACCCTCCGCACATTAACCTCACAGTGGACCCTTGATCCAACAGGAGCGGGGCCACAGACTCACTGAAATCAACATAATAGACAGCCGGTGCAGCAGGAACATTCATGTTGCCTATGGCAAGCCAAATTATCATTTAGAGATATCTCAAATTCAATTTAAGATATCTTAAATGCAGTTCGAGAGATCTCAAATAAATCAGGAATATCTAGGACATCTCAGGATTAGGAGATTTTAGGATATCTCAGAATTACTTCCTGTGAAAATACTGTATGTTTTGTATGGACTTCCTGTCTATTTTAAGATACCTGAAAGAGGACAGGAAGTCAATTTGAGGAGAAAGGGTGGTAGTTCTGAGGAGAGGTAGGGTCAAGGGTTGGTTTCTTGAGGCGTGGAGCCAGACAGGAATGATGAGTTGAGGAGGGAGGAGATGAAAAGGAGTAGATCACTTGGAAGAGGCATGTGGGGAGAGGGTCCAGTGCACACATTGTGGGTTTGTGACCTAGGAGGAGAGAGGAAAGTTCAGAGCCTGAGAGAGGAGAGAATTAAGAAAAGGAAGGTTGATTAGTAGGAGATTAAGGTAGGATTGGGGAGGAGGAGGACTGTTGAAGAGCTTGCATATGTCTGTGATCTTGGAGGAGAAGAAGTAGGCAAAATCATCAGCAGAGAGAGATGAGGGAGGAGGAATGGGAGGGGGGGTGAAGAGGGAGGAGAAGTTGGAGTAGAGTTTGCGGGGGTTGTTGACAGAGGATTCAACAAGTGATTGGAAGTAAGACTTCTTGGCTGAGGTGAGTGAGTTGGAGAATGTGGACAGTAGAGAGCGGGAGAGGTCGAGGGCAGCTGGGAGTAGGCCACCAGCCGAAGCGGGGTCTAAAACTGAGGCCTGCAAACACGAACAATGAAACATAGCAGAGCTTGTTCCCAGCATGCTGAGAGAGCAAGAACTGCTACATCCACAGCAGCAGTCTGTAGTGTGGGCGCAAGCTGGCAGAGGAGCCCCTCATACGTGCGAGATCTCTTATGGCACACCGAGGCTTAGGCCGGGCAGCCGGGCCTCAAATTTGCCGTTGCTAAGCCCCTGCTGTGGAGGAAAAAGCCCTGTGGGCAAAAAACCAACACAGCAAGCAGTCGGATAATACGGCAGTATATATATAAGGCAGTATATTAACACGACTATTATGGAACAGAATCAGGATTAGCTATCAAAATAACTACATTTTAAACATATAGAAAGGTACTATAGCGAGAAACGGTGGTGAGAAACACAGCAGTGAAACCAGCCAACCAAAATACGCTGTTTGTAAAGGGTCTTATGCACAAACAAGACACAGAGAGCTCACGTTCTTGAGTCCAGCGAAGAGGCAAAAGAAGAAGAACCTGCACAGATGTCACCTTTTATACAAACAGGAAGTGGAAGGGGCCTGTTCTGAGTGACAAGCGCAGGGACCAATGGCAGCTTTGATAGAGTGACATTTCGATCGGGTTCCTACGGAAGTGCGCAGAAACCCTTCCCCCTTGGGCAGTGCTGCCGACTTGAAAGACAACTTTTAATAACACCATGACCATGTGCTAACATGGCCAATATTTTCTTTTGACTAAACACAAGTCAAAAGTAGATCTTACAAGATCTGCTATTTGTGGTATTTTGTAGATTTTGTACAATGCACCCCATCACATCATTGCAGTTTTAATGTTGCAATTTCAACCCTAAAAGTTGATTTAGAAAAAAAAACAAAAATGTAGAGTTTTTTTTCTTGCACTTGGCCCCAGGACTCTTCCATACAAAACAGATGCTACACAAAAGGTCAAAAACATCAACCTCTCATCATACAGGTAAGTGCAGTTCATTAATACATTTATTCCTATGAATTACTTTTCTTATTTTAACCGCAGTTATTTTAGGCTCCCTACACTATGCAAATGAATGACCATAGTGTTTGCAACAATCATTGAAGGAACACTGGAATTCTGGATTGTCCCAGCAACGACAGCGATCCTAAACACACAAGTAAATCTACAACCAAGTGGTTGAAGCAGAAGACATTTTCTGGCCATTGAGCAATTCACTGGACGCAGGTGGAAATTGAAATCAGTCTAGTGTAAACGAGCTCAGAATAACTAAGCAATCACCAAGCATACCACCTGTCACACCGCGCACGGCTATATAAAGCTGAGCAGATGAAGGTCCACAAAACAGCTCTCGGGAGCAAGAAGAACTGATCCAAGGGAGAAGCAGTAGAGTCTTTCTTTGGAGAACGCCAACTGAAATACAGGTAAGAGGCTCATCTATTCATTTTGTCAACTGGTTGTATATTTATGCATGTATGTATTTTATGATGTATTTAGGCCTGTCTATTTTAAACAAAAAAATGATAGAACATATATTTTGGTTTGGAATACTTCAGTGAAAACTTATTCATCTATCTGTTGGATGATACTCATATCAGCATAAAATAAGATGAGAAGAAAACATGTAGCTATTGAATATAATAATATAATATTTCACCTATAATACAAGTTATATTTTTTAATTATTTGGTAGGACACACAATGAAAGGGATTCATTCTCTGGCTGGACTGCTGCTTTTGATTATTGTTCAAGGTAGCTGGCAAATCCCACTGCAGGACTCAGAAGAAAATTCAAGGTAAAGTGTGAACATCTGTTTTTCTTTATATGAAGTAATGAATACTAAAATAGTAGGCTATTTAATCTGACTCATGAATGTAACACATTTTTTAATAATAACAAACTACAATATATTATATATTATATATATATATATATATATATATATATATATATATATATATATATATATATATATATATATATATATATATATATATATATAAGGTATTGGCATTATGACTAATCAATTAAAAACATACAAACTTGATTCTAGACATTTGGATAAAATGGTTTTATTAAAGTTCTGCCATTGAACTCAGAAATATTTATATTTTACCCCCAAAAGTGTATAAAATGAGAAATAAATAAGTATATTTGTATATAGATTATTGACAGAAGACAATTCTATTGATGAACCCCGGGAACTTACAAACGTGAAGAGACATTCACAAGGGACCTTCACTAACGATTACAGTAAATATATGGATACCCGGCGAGCTCAAGACTTTGTTCAATGGTTAATGAGTACGAAACGGAGTGGGTAAGTGTTTCAAATCACTATATTCAACAAGCAGTCGTCATTCTAGAGAAAGTAACCAAAGACTGATACCTTAGTTATGGAGACGTGTAGCATACAACTAGAAATAAAGGGTTAAAAACACTACAATAACTACAAGAAAATGCTTACATCAAGCATAACATACTGATAGGGAGTTTTTATGTTTTGTTTTTTAATGCTAAAAAGTTATTTAAAAAACAAAACAAATCTTACACTGTAGATCTTTAGATACCTCAGATACCTGGGTTTGATATGCTTCAGCACAGTAAACTCATCAAATTCTGAGATTTACTTTAAGTATTATATACATTTAAATTAATTTTAAAATCTAACAGCTTTCCTCACAGTTTTTGTCTGATTAACAAATATGGTATAAAGCTCTGTCACAGTAGTTTTAGAGGCATTATAAAATATAATACATACAGGCAATACATAGAGGATGGTACATGAGATATCCTACCACTTTAATCAGAGACATACATCTTTTCTGTGCTGGTTTTAAAAACTGCATTTTCCTAGTTTGATTCATAATGGGATATAGCAAAAAGTACATGGTATGTTCTATATATACATGCATATATATACAAACATATATATATATATATATATATATATATATATATATATATATATATATATATACACACACATAGTGTACAAACACAGCATATCATAATACATACAATACTACACTGTGCAATATGTCCCACAAAATAAAGTTACAAGTTTTTGTTTGTTTGTTTGATTGTTTTGGAAGGAGCAAACATATACTCAATGTTCTCAGAAATTCTCCATTTGGCTACAATTTATATTTAGCCGTGACAGAAAAATCACATAAGCATACACTTTAGGTTTCTTTAAATCTCACATCCATAATCCGAGTATCAACTTTTAGGTGAAACTGTGGCTTTATTTCAGGTTGTAACAATGTTTTAATGCTTTGAATCCAGCACATTGTTGGAATAGAACAGCATGAAAATAATTAAATGGGTAGATGGATAAATTCATAATTTTTCATGAACACACTGCCACTTTAATCCTTTAACATGAGCCTAATTTCTAAGTAATAGTCACCTTGAGCATGTGTATGTTATTAGTTATGTCCTCCCCTGAGAACTCCAGTCAATCTATTTCTTGAGTAGCATATTAGGCTTTCAAATCCAAACAGCAGAGATTCACTCACCTCCAGTACACTGAGCACTTTCTTTCTCTTCCAGTGGAGTTACAAGGCGCTATGCTGATGCTCCCTACATCAGCGATGTGTACTCCTACCTGCAAGACCAAGTTGCCAAGAAATGGCTGAAGAGTGGACAAGACAGAAGAGAGTAGGGTTTTGTTCTATTAAGCATCTTACATTGTGCCTAGAGGAAGAAAAAATAATAATAAACCAATGTATAATTAAATTGTATTATAACATATGTTTTGTATGACCTGTATTGTTATTTCTCTGGTCGTGCAAATAAATTGACTGAACCGAAGCTTTGGGTTTATTGATATTGCAAAATGTCTTGTATTTTTCACTATTGGTTTTATTATGAATTACTTTTTATCCACACAATGCATTACACAAAGCCACAATTCAGATATGACTAGATCAAGCAAAATGTAAAATAGCCATGACTTTCTTTACTTACATTATACATATGACATAAACCGCTAACTATTTAAGTTATATTTAGCAGCTTAAAATGTTTCACTCTGACATAAATGTAAATCTTGAAAATACTTAGTTTTTCAGAGGAAACCAGTGATACAGACGTGAGACGACATGCAGACGGAAGCTTCACCAGCGATGTTAACAATGTTCTAGACAGCATTGCTGCTAAAGAATTCCTAAACTGGGTCATGACTGCTAAACCTTCAGATGCAAGGTAATAATGAGACTCTACACTGTGACAGGTTCTGTCATATCGGTACTGAAGACTTGTGACTTGTTTCAAACTGTGAAATATTTCATACTCTAAGATCCATTAATCAAGCTTGATTTTTTTGTTTGTTTGTTTCAGCCAAGGGAATCCATGAAAGAAAAAAGAAAAAGAAATGTGCTTCCTTGTTTGGTAATATATTTGGATCTGTAAGACACTGTTAGTCACAAATGGAAAACCTTCAAAAGATGTGTTCTACAAGACCCTGGATGTCATTTAAAGCCATACTGCTTTGCATGCAATGAAATGAGCACACTGTAATACTGTGCCACAATTCTAAAAGTAAATAAATACTGTCTAAAATTTATATGCTGTACAATTTAATATTAAGACCTCATCATCATGCTCTCTGCGATGTATGAAATGCAAAATGCACTATTCATGAAACGATGCATCTGTAAAACTGACTTTGACTATAAATTAATAAGCAAAAGCACTAAATATTCCAGGTATAACAGGATACTGACAGATAACTGTCAGTGTAAAATCTTAAGCCTCTTCATTCAAGTGTTGTTTCAAAATGCAAATGTAAAGTTTTAAAGAACTAATGCCAGGCATAAATAAACTTTTTTCCCTCATATTCATATTCATCATCTTCATTTTTATTGTTTAATATATACATTAACTTCCACTTTTTACATTTCCCACAGTAAACAATATATATTGATTTTGTATATTTGTTAATGTATAGTAACTTTTTTTTTCTATGGTGGATTCTTTAACCTGCCTAATAGATGCTCTAGAATTAAATATCACTGTGGCAGTATTGGAATTAGCGAATAAGAAAAATACAATTTTTCATGCACAGATATATACAGCTGTAACTAAAGCCAATAATTGCACCCCCCACCATCAAAAAAGCTTGGCTGGAGATGGGAGTGTGGGATAACTGAGGAGCGAACACTGTGACAAGCCATCTGATTGGCACCTACAGCAAAATTATTTCCCACTGTCAATGTAAAACACAGAGGCATTCATTTGTATTTAAAAGTGATATTTAGATAAACAAGCCTCGCTTAGTCCACAGCACCATGGGAAAATACCCTTAAGAGGCTTCGGAGTCTGTTTCTGTCATTTCCTTTTCCCATACTGCAGTTTAAAGAGTGACATGCATGGTTTCAGCAAAAGGAAAACGTGCCCATCAATAACATTCAGGGAAACACTCTCTTGATGAGTGGAATCAGGAATCAACCACTACCCCCCTGGTCTGCCTACCAGTGAAAAAACTTGACATGAGGATCCCCTGCCTTGGGATGCAGTGCCTCTCCAAGCTGTCAGCTGGCACATCACACCATCTGTCCGGGTTTCTCACATTCAGTTGCCATGTAGCTACTTTTTATTTATGCCTCCAGTGATGCACATTTTATCCACTTACAATCTCACAAACGACTCACTTCAGCAAGGCCTTAGGTATAGGGACCTACCTAACACACATGATACGGATTTTAAAGAGAAGATCTTCTTACATCAACATTAAGACAAGGCCTTACGATTAATTTTTATTTTTTTTGTGAGTGCTGTGTACAACATAGACGCACTATGTTCAGTCAGACTCACTGCAGAAAATTACTCCAATCAACTTATATATATTAATGGCTTGTATGTATACCCGAAATTGTGTCAGTTAAATTAGCACTCTCATTCAATTGTTCATCTTAGTAGCTTCTTGTAATTAAGTTTGTTTTGAGATCAAAAAAGTACTGGGAAAAAATAAAGAATGGTGTATCCACGAGGTAATTATCCTTGTGCCTTCTACGAAGCCTAGTAACAGCAGCCTCCTGCTCTACCAGAAGAGCTAGGAACGGGGCCCCTGATACCAAGACAATACCATATGAGAACAGATGTGCAGTCAAGCAACCTGTGCTCAACACACAGCGGGCTAACCAGACTGGATAGCCACTGCTGGATAATTCAATTAATAATAATGGAACTATACACATAGCGGGCAACAAGAGCCAACTCAAGTGCCTTCCGCTGGACACAGCAGCAGCGGCCCCCAGCACAGCTAGCATAGCTAGGGCAGGCAGGGTGAGCATCTTGAAACACAACACCTTGAGGCGGCGATTGAGGCGGTGATTGAGGCAGCGATTAAGGAGCCTCAGATCCAAGATGGGGAGGAAACTGCCATCTTTCTTGGGCACTAGGAGGTATGGAGGATAGAATCCCTGGTGCAGCCCCAGTGGGGGCACTTCACAGATTGCGCTTTTCTCTAAGAGAGCGGCGATTTTGACGCAAAGTGCCACACACTGCAACAGTTCCCTCACTCGCATCCACACCACACCTCTGACGGGTCTAGAACTGTAGATAGTAGCCAACTGTTATAATTTGCGGAGGTGCCAACTGGAGAATTGCTGAGGGGGTGTATGGGTGGGCCAGAGGCTGTTGGAAAGCCTCAGGGCCATGGCACTGGAGGTGTGGGCAAGGGGGGCAAGGACACCAGTGCCGAGATGGTGGATTTGACATGGGGAAAATCCACCAGTTCCGCTTCCTGTGCATCCTGGGTCCTGGCGTAGACTTTGTCTGCCCGTGCCTGGGTGGGGGCTGTCGCCGGGTGGTCCCAGGTGGCGTATAGCTCCACCAGGAGATTAGGCAGTTGCAGGAGGGCCCACGTGGGCCTCTGTAACCAATCGCCTCTCTCAAATCTGGAGGGCAGGGTCTGTTGTCCAGGCGATCTGGAGGGACTCCACAGACCACGCCCTGGGCGTCTGGGCCACCTGCGCAGCTAGCAGGGTGCAGATCTGATCCATCCAGGTGGTGAGAGCCAGGATGGCAGCATCTCGCCCCCTGTCTGCGGAGCTCAGACCCGTGCGCAGGCATCACGCCGAAGATGGGAGCGATGACTGTGAGGAGGAGGAAGAGGAGGAGGGGAGCCTCTCTCTCTGTCCCCTGATTGTCCCGACAGAAGAGACAGAGGGGCTGAGGGCCAAGTGGAAAGAAGGATCCACCGAAGCCCCATCCTCACTTGGAGAGGAGGACAGCCTGACAACACGGCGGCGACATCGGCGTCCAGGATGTGACTGGGACCCCACCTGTATTTTCAGGTTTTACAGCCATTACTGGGAAATTTACCATGAGTTGCAAGAAAAGCTATGGAGCAGATCAGTCAACCAGAACACTTCACAGCTATATTGGAGAGACAAGTGAGTCGCAAGTACTCTTTTGCTGATTATTAACTTGGCCATAGTGCAAAGGTTGTTGCAGTCAGTATAAACAAGCAATATTTTATTATGTTAAAAAATAGATAATTTATAGGTATGATAAAATAAATGTAAGAGTTCAGAACAAGTGAAATGTTAAAATCTTTGTTTGCTTCCAATGATGTAACAATATTGCTCACTATATAGCCCAGTGCAAGACCTAAGCTTAGCAAACCCTCCAGAATTGTGCTGGAGTCCTGGCTGAAGGAGAGCCAACAAATACTGTACAAGTAAAGACAATTACAAAACCATGAACAGCTTCTCAGTACCATATTAACTAGACAAAAGACATGATGCTGGGATTGGAATTAATCATTTACAAAAATTATAGGAAATCACATGTTTAAACTCTTTTTGTTATTTTATTATGTTATTATATTATTCATGTTTAAACCCTTTCCTATTTTCTTATAAAATGCTTAACAGATATATTGTATATATATATATATATATATTGCTGCAGTAGGAGACATTCTGAACTATGCAGGTAAAACAAAATAATTATACTTAAAAGGAGAAAGAAATAAAGGAATGGGCTTCAAATTCAAAACACTGGCTTCCATCAGCAGGTACAAAATCACAGCAGTATTCCTTCACAGTAAGAGAAACCTCAATTTATATCACTCTATCCACGGTTACTTCTCTGTCAGATTTGAATTTACAGTTTAATTTCTTTGGGAATTGAAGGCAGCCAGCAGATCTGGAATCATGATTTTATCCTTTGTTGTACAGGTGATGCAGTGCTGGCCCTCTGGAGAGCAGAGGAAACGTAGCTGAGTGATGTCATTTCCCTGGCAGTGAGTTGTAGTGTAAATATCCAAGATCAGTGTGGTTTTCGAGAACCTGAAGTAGGCAGCCAGCTGAGAGTGAAAATAGGTTTTCATGATTGAGAGGAACGCAATTGCGGTTCGAAACCCGAGATGCACAGCTCACTTAGCTACATGCCTTACTGTTTTTAAATTGTAATTTTATTTAAAGTGGAAGGATTCCTGAACCTACATTGTAAATATGTAGATGGTCAATAAAAATCTGAAATAATTCAGTTTCAAATAAAGGGAAAATGTCACGTCACTGATAATGGGCACCTTGGTTTATATTTCCATAAAATCAAACACAGGCTTCATAGGCAGTTTTTCTATAAATAACTGTCACTGTATGGATATTAAAAAAAATGTCTTTCTCATATGTTGAAAAATTGTGCCAAATGTATCATAGTTTTCACAACATGCTTCCACGTTTCACTTTTTTACAGGTACAGTACATAAAACGAGCACCTAGCTTTTCAGTTCAGTATTTGGAAATGGAAATGAAATTAAAGGTATTTTATTTTTAAGGATACATGCATACCAAATATATATTGTTTAACCTACTGTTTATTTAATCAGACTGTCTCAGACTCAGTCATCACAATCAAGATTGATGACAAATATGGAACTTGAGAAAAATCTATGTAAATATGTTATGGAAACTGTTTTGGATAAAGTAAGTATATATATATATATATATAAATAAAAATATAGACATGCCCCAAAAGTATATAATTGTTGCCTTCTGTTTAGATAATATATCTTTAAAAACATTATTTCCATTTTACTTCAGTAAAGTCTAAAATACAAATGTAATCAAAGTGCTTTATCTTGATTTACTCTGCAAATAGAACTCTGTCCTATAAGATAGAAAGTAATAAAAGCAAAAGCACTTTGGATTTAATGGCTTTATCTAAACTATGGACAAATCAGATAAAAAAAAGTTATATTCAGTTTCATACCACACTTTTACTGTTTTCTGGAGATGGCGACCTCCTATCAAGAGAACAGATTTTGTACTACCCTAACCATTATAAGACTGCTTTATGCCAAACAGCTTTTTGTTTTCCTATACTGATAGATTGATGATGATCAACCACCATTGTTTTTGTAAACCTCCAATCCAAATAAGAAGAAACAGAGATGGCACAGTGTTTCACACTACACAATGCAGGAATTGGAATAAGCGATCAGATGGAAAAGCATCATGGGAGAATAAACCAAGTATTTATGTTTGACAAAGTAGGTATTCAACTTTGTTAAACTAATAAGCAGAAATGAATAATTGCATCCACAATCGTGTCTGTGGGATTGGTACAGGTATGACGGAACTGAAGCCTGTCTTTTCATAAATCTGTTTCTCAATTCTTATAGGGTTGAACTTTTCTGTGTGTGTTTGGTCTTCCTGGGGATATGGGAAGATGCAAGAGCCCATGCTTTACATGCAGCTTTTGGTATACATGACTTTTGTTCCAAGGTAAGGTAAAGTGGAATTGAAAACGAGTTAATGCATTTTATCTCATTGCACTGGTTTCCCCCACTAGAGGGTAACGCTGACTCTCATCTAACCCAACAGAAACAGTCTGTTCTGAACTGAGTTATTCTGTGATGGAGTTCAACCTTTACGTGCACAATGTAATAACCCAAACATAATATATCTGTTCATATTCATGAATACAGCAGTATCCCTAATGTAATATTAGTATTGTTAAGTATATAAGTATATAAACATCATAAAACACTAATAGAATAATGGAGAAATACAATTTAAACTAAATGAAAGTAGGGGTACATTAGGCAAGCCAGATTTCCTAACCTGTTTATAATTTGTCCATATGGCTTCGTGGTCTTCAGGATCTTGAATTAGCATATAATCTGAAAGACAGTAATTTCTAGAGCATCTTGTGATCATATTTGGTCTTTCATTTGGAATTTCTTGTTTAGAGCAAATAGTGCCATCTGTTGGTCAAACTATATCACTTTGAGCAGCAGTCTGATACTAACCAGCCCCAGAAATGCAGATATCTCAGATTTACTAAGAGAATCATAAACTTTGTTTGTAAATCCCAAAATAATCCATATGGTTTTGTGGAAGGACACATTTCCCTGTAAATCCAGGATTCATTTGTTGTTTAGTTTTGGTTTAAATGCATTTTAAGAAGTCATGCCTTTCTAGTAAACATGTTTAGGTTCAATAGATGTCTGTATTCAAACTGAAATAAATAATTTTGTATCAAAACAGAACAGCATCTGTTGGTGTTACAAGTCTGCCTGTGTTCTGTGGTGTTGTCGGACACCTTGTGAGGCATAAGTATGTAGGTACATTAATTTAATTGTATTAATAATTAATTATTTGAAATGTCTTCAGCCTGTTCTTCTTGCAATGTGAAAGTTTTCACTGTTTTAGTAATATCACATACTTTTGTTTGTTCTCAGATGCATTTAGTTTTTTGTCTCGTTATTCCAATCATACATCTTTCCATGCTTCTTTGCATTTGCAGTTTCTGTATCATTTCTGCATTTATATATAGTTGCAAAAATGCATATTTCAAATTAAAGTTTAAGTTGACAACTTTCTGAGACAATATTTTATCCTTTACTAATCTTTCGGCACCCCCACAATGTTTTGGCACCACACCCTAGGCCACCACCTAGTTCACCCAATAGTTGTACCATCCCTGGCTACCAAAAAACATAGTGTCACAGAATATTTAATAAAGACATTCGCATATAGTTTTACCGTATTTGTTCTTTACTTGGCTGCGAGAAAGAAGGGGAAGTACACTCACCTAAAGGATTATTAGGAACACCATACTAATACTGTGTTTGACCTCCTTTCGCCTTCAGAACTGCCTTAATTCTACGTGGCATTGATTCAACAAGGTGCTGAAAGCATTCTTTAGAAATGTTGGCCCATATTGATAGGATAGCATCTTGCAGTTGATGGAGATTTGTGGGATGCACATCCAGGGCAAGAAGCTCCCGTTCCACCACGTCCCAAAGATGCTCTATTGGGTTGAGATCTGGTGACTGTGGGGGCCAGTTTAGTACAGTGAACTCATTGTCATGTTCAAGAAACCAATTTGAAATGATTCGACCTTTGTGACATGGTGCATTATCCTGCTGGAAGTAGCCATCAGAGGATGGGTACATGGTGGTCATAAAGGGATGGACATGGTCAGAAACAATGCTCAGGTAGGCCGTGGCATTTAAACGATGCCCAATTGGCACTAAGGGGCCTCAAGTGTGCCAAGAAAACATCCCCCACACCATTACACCACCACCACCAGCCTGCACAGTGGTAACAAGGCATGATGGATCCATGTTCTCATTCTGTTTACGCCAAATTCTGACTCTACCATCTGAATGTCTCAACAGAAATCGAGACTCATCAGACCAGGCAACATTTTTCCAGTCTTCAACTGTCCAATTTTGGTGAGCTTGTGCAAATTGTAGTCTCTTTTTCCTATTTGTAGTGGAGATGAGTGGTACCCGGTGGGGTCTTCTGCTGTTGTAGCCCATCCGCCTCAAGGTTGTACGTGTTGTGGCTTCACAAATGCTTTGCTGCATACCTCGGTTGTAACGAGTGGTTATTTCAGTCAAAGTTGCTCTTCTATCAGCTTGAATCAGTCGGCCCATTCTCCTCTGACCTCTAGCATCAACAAGGCATTTTCGCCCACAGGACTGCCGCATACTGGATGTTTTTCCCTTTTCACACCATTCTTTGTAAACCCTAGAAATGGTTGTGCGTGAAAATCCCAGTAACTGAGCAGATTGTGAAATACTCAGACCGGCCCGTCTGGCACCAACAACCATGCCACGCTCAAAATTGCTTAAAT
The DNA here is from genome assembly GCF_036373705.1 of Amia ocellicauda. Taxonomy (NCBI): domain Eukaryota; kingdom Metazoa; phylum Chordata; class Actinopteri; order Amiiformes; family Amiidae; genus Amia; species Amia ocellicauda. The sequence goes on along the minus strand of NC_089865.1, from coordinate 10,754,781 downwards.
CACCTTTCTTTCCCATTCAGACATTCAGTTTGGAGTTCAGGAGATTGTCTTGACCAGGACCACACCCCTAAATGCATTGAAGCAACTGCCATGTGATTGGTTGGTTAGATAATTGCATTAATGAGAAATTGAACAGGTGTTCCTAATAATCCTTTAGGTGAGTGTATTTTCCAGTGCTTTGAAGGTTTTTTTGTGAAGTCAGGTTCAAAAGAGCATCACAACATTGTTATGTATGGTTAGAAAGCTATGGAAAAAGCCACTTGCTGGCAGAAATTGTTCACAGAGCAGCAAAGGAAGGAGTGAGGTTTGTGCTAAACATAAACACTTACAAAACATCTTCAAATATTTATGTAGAATTCACTTAACATCAGATCAGCTCACATGCAGATGAGAGTTCTTGTGCGATTGGGAATAGCTGTTTGAAATGTTTTAGATCAATTGGGTATGACTGAAGAGCAACTAGACGTAATGGAATTTAGTTTGTGTGACTACAAAGAAAAACATTTGTTAATTATGTTTTTACACTAAATAATTATTATACTTTTAAGTAAATAAAACAGTTTTGTTATGATTTTATTCACAGGGTAATTGCATTTGAGCTTTTGAAAACTAACATTGAACAGCCATTTCACACCATTCAGACTCTGATGGCACTTCTGCTGTCTGTGGGAAACTGTAAGAGTTACAAGTTACAAGAAGTTTTGCTTCAAAAGCTCAGAAACCCAGACCAGAAAGATTACTTGTTTACTTGATTACTTACAATCTCATTCTTGTTAAGGTGTTGTACATATATTTTTTGTATATTTTAAACAAATAGGTTTTCCAACATTATTTTAATTCAATTAATACAAATCTTAAATAAAATTCAGTTATTTTCAAGAAAGATGTAATACTTATAACATGCCTTGTTCCTGTTTCGGAAAAAGTATGACTTCTGGACAGCAAAGAAGAGCTACAGGAAATTAAAACATTCTTTTTATTAATGTGTTTCACATGGTATGTGCAATTTGTTTTTTATATGTAATAATTCAAAGGTATTTCAGTGTTTTGCACTTGAAGAGAACACAGTACAAAATAAAACAAGGTTGATACACTAGAAATATATATTGTTTGTTTGATGGTTTGTTTTTAGTAAACTTTGGATCAGAGAGAAAATAAAAGTGATCACTTTTAACCTGCCTCATGCCATTCTCTTGTTATTATTCACTTATATAATAGTCACTGATTCTTCCTTCACCATTATAATTTCCTTTAGATGCTCCTTAGACTTAATTGGCATAATTAGGTGTGAATATTTATATCATGCAGTACCAACAATAAAGAAGATGCCAGAATGTTATCAACATGGCTATGTCTGGTTTAAAACCCCTTCCCTGTCTGTCAACAGCATTTTCTCCCTGTCACCTAGATCATCCCCATGGTGGTGATTTAATCACCCCAAAAGAGACTAATCACTGTTGAATTTCTCCATTTAAAAACTAGCTAGATCACTTAGGATGCAGTACCATGCCACATAAATAAAACAAATCAAAGTTAAATGTTTTTTAATTTAAGGATTTAAGTCCAGTGGTTTGAAACAGCCTTGAAGCAGTTCACACAAAATACATACACAAAACTGGTTTCCTCTGATAACCTAGACGCTAACTCTGCTGCTGCATGTGAAAGATTTGCTAGCTGTGATATTAAACTAAGTCCTGTGCTTTTTCACAAATCGAATTCTAATCAGTTGTGTGAATAATGTAGACATTTAGTACATAACTAACATTGTAATATTAACAAAACTGAACTACTAAACTACTACTAAAATAACTTTGTTAATGCTACCTTCCTGTGTTGCATGAAGCTAATCTAAGCAAGTATACACACTATACTGTACAGTGGCCCTGAAGTGCAAAACACAATTGCAAAAAGAACGCAATTGCAAAAGGAAAAACAAAAACAAAACATGAAACACAAAAACAAAAAGATTTGTTTTAATTATGGAATTGCATCATCTAGAGCAGGGGTTTTCAAACCGGTCCTGGAGTACCCCCCGCCCTGCTGGTTTTTGTTCCAACCAAGGTCTTAATTACTTAATTGAATGTTATATTGCTTTGTTAGGTCAATGAATGATCCAATTAAGCAATTAAGAACTCAGTTGGAACAAAATCCAGCAGGACAGGGGGTACTGCAGCACCGGTTTGAAAACCCCTGATCTAGAGTCCTACCAATAGAAAACGTGTCCCGCCTCTTCATCCCCCAGCCGTGTTATTTCGAAGCCCACCGCTGTTATGGGCAAGCTACATGCTGTTTCTCTTTTTGCATTTCTGTTTTTCTTTTTGCATTTGCATTCTGCTTTTTGTTTTTGTGTTTTTCTTTTTGCAGTTGCAGTTTTCTTTTTGCATTTGTGTTTTGCACTTCAGGGTCACCGTAATACTGTAATTGTAACATCATCTTAAAGAGAATAAACATATAATTAAATGGATTAACAGTTTTGCAACACTAATATCCCCCAATATACAAGTACTATATTATAAAAAGCATATCATGTTCAAAGTATAATTTATCATAGAAAACATGAAAAAAATACTGAAATTACTGTAGTTTCCCCACATGCTTACTCTTTTTTTATGATTGAATTGAGATCCTTCAGAATGCTGCTACACATGTTTAAGTGTCTCCAAAAAACAGAAAAGAAAAAAACAAGCCACAAAGCACACTTGTAGGACACATTTGCTCCATTAAATGTACACATTTTAGGCAGAAATTGAAAATAATGGTTTAAATCAATTTATTGGCTTTCACATTTACACGTTTGTAATAAATTACATTTTAGCAACATTTTAAAACAATACATTTGATATAATACTTTTAATACGATATTCAATACTGTGATTTTGTCTCTATAAAAACTAAAACTGGTTAACACAGGAAGACAATAAAATGTTTATTAGGTAACAATAACAAATTGAATTAATGTAAAAGTTTTTATTTTCCCTTAACTCTTAGTAAATAATGTGCAACACATTATTTACGACATACAATAGTGAATTTCCAATATACAGTATATGTTTATTGACTAATTTTTAAAAACATGAACATTTAATACATGTAAATACTTTTCAGGAAAAATATGATTTAGGCATTATCTCTTAAATCTGAAAAACAAAACATCTGATTACATTATAATTCATTGTATAAAGAAATTCTATAAATCTTTTTTCCCCTGCTCTCTCTCCAGTTAATACAATAATTGTATAGTTTGCCATAGTGGTGAAAATACTATTGCATCTGTGTCTAAGTAACTGAATCAATGTAACAAAATACATTTTCAACCAATAGCTTCCTTTTGACGGTCAATAAATCCTGGATTAAACTGATCTCTTTTTGTATGGATAATAATACAGTAGTTTTATTGATGTTTTTATTGATTTTATTTATTTATGATATACTATTCAAAACAATCCATACAAGTCTGTTTGGTGTACTGCCATGGTTAAATAGTCAAAATAGATTGGAGGCTCTCTTAAATTATTTGTTTATGATGCTAAATGGTGCCATAACCATTCAACATGTTGTAACTGACCTGGATAACTTATGGATAGGGTCCTGTAGAAATTAATACATACATAATTGTTTTATATTATAATTTGTAAACTGTATATGAAAGTTGGGATTTGTTTGGTGACTTAGCTCCTGCTTTGTTCAACTGCCTGAAGGTATTGGCTCTGTTCTTCATTGTGTGGACTGTTGTTTTTTGTAAACTCCATTCTTTAGATGCTTGAATTTGTTAGTTTCCCCTCGCATTTATAATATTGTTTATTCGTTAAATTTTTTGATCCATGTTGAGTGCATTTAGTTTGTTTCTTGATGTCATTAAAATACTATAGTGGGCTAATGAGCATCTTTATTGACATTAACCCATGTTATTTAGTGGGGACCTGCCTTTTTCGGTACATTGTAATCCCCTCTGAGTGGAGGGCAGCTGTAATTACATTCTCTAAGCTTGTGTTTGTTTGCTAGTTTTTTGACAAATTCAGGCCCATATATTAGTGACAGTTAGCCCTTGCTTGGAGTTTAAAAGCTCAGCTTGACTGCAAGGCACTGTAAGTGAGCCATTGTTAAATGGTCATATTTTAAACCACAATGTTAGAATTTACCACAAGTAAATGAATTTCAAAATTAATAGGCACCTGAGTTGCTGAATAATAATAATGATAATAACAGTGTATTAGCTGAGTGTATTATCAGGGTAATATTAATCTTCTTGTGTAGTTTGTAGTAATGGGATGATCAGTACATTAAATGGTAAAAAAAAAAAAAACATGGGTTGATTTTTACTGTGGAGTCTAAACTGCCCTCTTGTGGCTGAAGGACTGTATCGTAAGTAAACATGGTAATATCACAAGTCCCTACTCAGGAGCACACCATTTCCAAAGGCAGTAAAGCTTTCCCCAAAAGCCTGCTATATAGAAAATGTACTGGTTTTATAAGAAGTATGCAATAAAATAACATTAGGTTTGCAGACTGGCTACTGTCAATGCCAGTAGCTAGAATGTAACCTGAATTAATGTAAAGGTTTTATTACCCGACAGCCCTTCATAGTGTATACAACTTCCATCATTTCTATGAGCCTCAAAAGCTACATAAGCATCATGAATGAATTACTAAGTGTATTGCTCTTCTCTTTCTTGAGCTATAGCATCTGATGTTTGGTTGTCTTGGTAGAAAAACAAACACAAAAACAAAACACTATATATGAACAATAATGAATCAAACTACAGAGCAGTCTTAGCTTTGTTATTAACTTACTTTCCAAAGATCTTCTGTGAAATCAAAAATAAATCAAACTAATTTGTCCTTTTACCTCTCTAAATTATATATTTTTTAACTATAAATATTTAAGTTATTTTAGATTGTATTCAGTTGCTACATCAAGAAAACAGTCAATTATAACAGCTTACTCACATAATATGTATGTAGTTTGAGTTTCCAGTATGTCTCATTCAATAAAAGTTGGCGGTCTTTGGCTCACCATTCTAAAAAATGTGGGTTTTCCAAATTGAGTGCTTAATAAAAACATTAAGAATTATTCACGTTATATTTTATAACATCTATTACATATATAAAGGGAATTATACTTTACAAATAGCAGTGTTGCCCGTGTCATTACATTCCTTACACACAGAACAGTTTTCTCTTGTCAGCAGTATTATACTTAGACCATTAACAAAGTATTTTAGGTAGGTATTGCCTTTCATGCTATGAAGAATATGTGCTGTGAGATGTACTGGGCTGACTAGGAAGGGTTTGCATGGTTATGCTATAAAGCAATTAAGAACAGCATATGCCCACCTGGGGAGAGGGGCGGCCTTTGATTTAATGAAATCAGTAATTATTTCTAACAAAATCAAGATTATTTTATAGTTGAACAAATATCAAATCATTTCTACTTGAAAACCAGTCTCAATCTAGATCAGCATAGCTTATGATATTAAGTCATACAATATCTGTCAGTCTAGAGATCAGCCAACTTTCTTAGGCTTTTTTAATGTGCTGCTTGCAAACAACCTTGCATTATTATGATGTTATCTGTGTAAACTATATGTTACAGCATTGATGTTATAATTTCAGTATTTTATATACATTGTTCTGGGAATCAGTGCTGTTTTCTTTATCCTTGTGTTGACAAATTATTTGTTCCTACTAGTAAACTGAAACATTTAAATCATTTATTTACACATTCTAAGAAAGCATACTGAATAAAATGGATTCATAATAAAGGGATGCATGACTAAATAAAACTGAAATATGTATAACTGCTTCGTGAATGTAAGCATGAAGAAATATTGCAGTTAAGCATATGTAAAATATTACATTGTTGACAATGATAATTATGATATGAAAGACATTGTCATATGTATATATTTTTATATTTTTTGCCCTTTGTTGTAAACACTATACCCACAAAGGGATTAAAAAACAGAGATGTGTGTTAAACAAAGTCCACTACAGTGTATTGAATGTTATGAGTATAATATTAAAATATCACTAGTGATATGAAATGTTCAATAACATACAACATATCAAGAATATGGAAAAATAAAAGCAACAAGTATGTAGCATATTCTGTTCTTGAACTAAGATGTTCCAAATGTATACTGCTCTCTAGTGCAACAATGTGCAAAACATTATGAAAGGTACAAAAATTGTGTTTTCAAATCACACTTTCATTAGATGAAAGGATGATTAAACAGCTTATAGTCTCATCCTTCCCCAGGGTACTACTACCACCAATGTTATTTATAGTGCAATTTGAATATATTCAGATTATTCTAAGTTTAATGTATTAATTAAATAATGCATGCTTAAGATCATTATTGGCCAACAATTAAGCTTAAAGATCGCAAATTGGTTTCATTCTATTTCCTCTGTGTATGCTTTCTTAATTTTAATGTCAGTTTTAAATATATACATTTGCACTTGTTCAATGGTATAGGAGAATGATCTATATCACTATTTTAGAAAGAAAAAAAATACAAAACATACAAAATACTTACTATATACTTTAAATGAAAATGCAGGTTTAAAAATGATTTCAAGTAACAGCTAAATTCATCACAGACAAATGATGATTATCAGGAAACATTATTCTCATATATGTGCGCCTCTTAAGTTGCTGGTTTTACTTTACATTTACATACACAAGAAATTAAATGTATATTAGTGTTGCTTATTATGCTTTGTTTAAAGAAACACAGTTTTTAATGTATTTCAAAGAAAACAGCCTTACGCAATGTACATACAGACTTACAAGACAAAACTTACAGAAGTGGTCTACACAACTGTATACTGTGGCACACTGTTTTCTTTCTTTTTTAAAAGCACAGTTACCGAGGAAACGTCACAGACATGTCTCTCTGTCGATGCTCTTCTCCACTTCAGCTCTCTTTTCCTGTCTTCTTTCACTGCTATTGGAAAAGCTGCAAAAATGACAAATAACAAAGCATTACTTGCTGTAGCTCATAACTAACGTCTACTTAAATTATACAAAACATACCTTTCAGCTTCCCATACTTTCAGGGTGAGGTAAATTATTAAATGCTAAATATATCATGAAAGATTCATATATATTATAGTACACTATTGCTATTAAAGACAACCACAGTGAAACACAATTAGACAGTGTACTGTATAATTGTACTTGGGTATATCAAGGATAGGCTTCCCTCATGTATTGAGCAGAAAGCTGAAAGCTATGATTAGGATGGAGCAGGGGGTAAAGACCTCTAGCAATGTCTATGAAAGCACAGTTCTGTTCTGTACAGGGAAAAAAGTTTTAACAGCAAAACAAGGTGCCTAGGTACTGATAGATTTTTTTTCCTTATAGATTTAAATGACACATTTCAATGTACAGAACTGTATCTTTCACTTCCATTGCTAATGTAGAGGAACAGCATGCAAATTAAAGGCAGCATCATGCACAGATACGTCTTATCTAAAGACAGGTTGCCTGTGTTTGATCATTTTTACATCCATGCATTATTAGCTGTCAATTTCTGTTTAATTGAAATAATATATATAAACATTCACCATTTCTTTCTGAAATCAAAATCAAAACAAAAGAACAGTCTTCTTACTTTGTCCAAACAGTTAAAGCCATTACAAAATTAATAGAAATAAAAAACGGATACAAAAACCACCTTGCAAAATATGAAGTAAGGACATAAACAAAATGCTGTTCATCTTTGTCTGATAAAAACCTAATTTGTTAAATTTAAATATGAAAGTCACCAGCTCTGGTTGTGAACAAAAGTGTGCATGCATCTCTTGAATGCAAAATGTCATTACCATCAATTAGATAATTAATTAGTGAATTATATGTGCTGAAATGTTTCAATTAGATTTCAAAACACTAAAGAACTACCGTGTGACACATATATCCTGATTAACTTTACTGGTGCAAACTGAGAGACATTTTCTTAAATGGCAGTTTTTTATAGCTAACTTTGAATTCAGATATTATTTACAGTTATTGTTAGCATTAATGAAAATTCCATATATATATATATATATATATATATATATATATATATATATATATATATATATATATATATATATATATGTAGTTGTCATTAATGGTACGAATTATATATATCATTTTGAAATAGCACTTATATGTGCCATTTTGTCAAAGTGGTTATAGCATCACTGCATTTCGCATTGAAGAGTTTGGAGGGTGTGCAGGGTTTTGTTCACATCCTGTACATTACAGTGATGACGACACGCCTTCTAAGATCTGGAATAATTTGCTTCTGTTATTCATCATGCAAAGATAAACACGTATCAAGCAGAAAAGTGGTCTTTGGTGGGGCACGCTACTGAATAGACATGAGCAAAACAGAGTGTACAGGGAACAGGGTCTTACCTTTGGGGACCAGCGTCTAGAGAGGTTAGGAAAGGGAGCTTATGATAGAAATGGAATGAAAAAGTAAGTCAAGAAATGGGTTAAATTTAATCAGCCCTGTAACACTGGAGGGGAGAAAGCCTTTAACTTTCTTTGCTGAAAAGCTGTTAAAAGACTTAATAAATATGTATTTGCTAATCTAGCAGATACAAAAATACATAAAAATAAATATATATATATATATATATATAAAAAAAACAATTTCATAGGTATTGATTTACGTTAGTACTGAAAACGTGTTGGTCAAAAGAAGTGTGCAGTACATAAAATGAAAACTGGGCTTGATTTTCTAAAGAGACATGCATAATCCGGCCTCAATGAACCCTGATGGGTCTGAGAATATGCACCTCTTCAAAAATGAAGCACTGTGTGACAGATAGAGTACAGTATGTCAAACAAAAATGAGAATCTTTATGAAAAATGTAATTTTGATGAGGCATACTGTATGACTAAGGTAACTTATTAGAAGGAAGCATGAGAAAGGCACATTGGCTTCATCTAGTATATGTATTACGTAGCAGTTTGAACATCAAACATGAACATGAACAATTTGTATTTCTTAAATCTATGTATATATCATTTAAGTTTACATTTCCTCTGCATATTAATTATTACCTAATACCTGAACTGGAAAAGTGATTTTCCATTTATAGAGACTTTGGAAATTTGATGTTCAGATATTTTCCCAACATTCTTCATTTCAGCCATTTACTCTATTATGTTCACAGTATATAGCCACTTGACCTTTAAGGTTGAGCTGTTAAGTCCTGGCTTAATTATAGCATAATTAGAACTTTGAAAGGGTTTATAGAATAGTGTGCTTAACCTTATAACATAAAGCACATATTTCTGTTGTTGTTGGTTCTAAACTATTATAACAATCTTCCATATTTAATGTGTCCCTTTTCAAAGTAATACGAGAAGCTATCAATTTAAGCAATTTATATGCATAAAAAATTATACCTAGACAGAACTTTTAATTACATATATTCAAAACATATAATTAACAAAAATTGATAACTGAAGTGTGTTCTTTATTGTGAGAATAAAAGAAAGGTATAAAAAACCTTTTGGAGGGAACACCGAGATCCTTTTTGGAGTTTTCCGTATTCATGGAGAGGGTCTTCCAAACAGATGTCTTGTTCATTTCATCAGAAATGTTTACCGTAGATGGATCATCCCTTAAAGTAAACACATGTATAATTTTCTAATAATACATGACTTTAAACAATAATGGCAAATAAGGAAATCCTGTAAAAGGGATTTGATTAGATTTTTTTTTTATTACCGCACTGAACATACACACTATCTATATTGCTTAAGATTAGAATTCTTTTTAAAGAAGAATTCACAATTTGAACAATTACCAATTTTAATAATTTACCACAAAATAATAAAAATATGCAGTTTGAGGGTCATTTACCACAATGGCAGACTAAAGGTCTGTTCAACCTCAAATTTTCAAAATGTTCAAAATTTCAAAACCAGGCACAGTCTTACTTGTAATTTCCTTCTAGTGGCAGGTGTACTATTCCCTCTTCTTCTGCCAGCATGCTTTGTTCTTCCTAAAAAGGAAAAGTGATTTAATTAGGACATTTATACAAATATGGCAACAATCAAGAATGACCAAAGTGGTTTTAAATTCACTGACATTTTCAAAAATGGTGAGCGATGTTAGGTCAACATTAGGCCAATTTTTCAGGGAAGCAGCTTCAAAATATGTAAATATTTGAAACACTACATTATAATAACATCCATGAAATTACCTCTTGTTGAGCATCCTCTAATTTCTTCTTCTTACTTTCTGGCATTAAGTCATCCAACCAACTTAGCTCCCTCTTTGTGAATATAAAGTCGAGCAACTTCCGAATGAACACCAAGGCCAATACCTTAACGGGTCAAAAAACAAACAAACCTATAAATCAAATCTGTACAATTTTATGCTCAACAGTATCTTCTTATTCCACTTTATATTCAAGGGAATGTTACATATTTTTCTGTAGTAGAACATAGTTAAAGAGCATTAATGAAGAGATACAATCAAATGTGAATTTATTAATAAAAGCTCAATTGGATACAGACAATCCCCCCAAAAAAAACAACTTTGATCCATCAGCCAATCACAAATTCCAATTCCAGTCCTTGATGGTGGTTTCCCTTTGAAGGGGGATTTGTGATTTGAACTTTTGATTTGTTCCAGGCTAGCATGAAATACATAGTATACTGGCGGTATATGGCATTCTAACGTAATTAACTTCTTGAGTCTGAGAAAAGGCCTATAGTGTGTACCATCATTGGGAATACGATGGCAAAATTTGAAGTCTTTATTATCCAGAGCAGGACGAGACAGCTCAGCTGGACGATGGTAAAGAGGTGCACCTTCCTTAGAGGGACATGGCGTAGGTAGATGAAGTCTGGTTGGTGCTTAGCTGGCATCCCAAAAAGTCTAATTCGATCAAAGAACTGAAACGCACACAAAAAAAAAAGAACATACAAATTTACAGTGACTAAAATATAAATTGATATAATCACAAAGAATTACAAAAATACATGTGTCTATGACATACAAGAGTTAATTTACAGTGTATGGGTTTCAGGATGTGATGTCCAACTATTTAATGCTTCCATTAAAAAAAATGAAATGCTTCATCATGCCTGGGGTAAATTAAACCCTTCAAAGGCAGTACATGTTCTTCTTGGAACATTTCTAACCACAGGCTTTAAAGAAAGACGTCGATTTGTGAGGAAGTGTGTCGGGTCTTTATTTACCTGTATCCCTTTCAGTGAAGAACCTCCCATGTAAAGGAAAACTCCATACAGCACAGGCATTGGAATAAACTGGGAAACAGTTCAATAAACATGTGTACTTAAAAATATGAATGTAGCAACCCACAAGTTATAAGGTATTAAATAAGCATGTTACACATAAACCTTAATTTAATATTTTCTCACAAAAGTGCAATACCAATCCCTTTATTTAACAATAAACATTAGATCACATCCCTAATCAACATCCCAAAAACACAATAAATCAAAATATAGTACCAGCAATCCCACAAAATCTGTATTTTCAGGTTTAACAGTTAACTGACTGTCCACAACTGTAATTTGTAAACAACAAAGCCCCAACATACATTACCTTCAGAATGGAGGTCATAAACACAGAGCAACCCATCAGTAAAAAGATCATCAGCCCTGTGAACCTCTGCTCCCTGATCCCGAGGAATTTCGGCTGCTCCCCTGGAGCGGAGCATTCAGATTCCAGTTTGAGGCTGTTCACATGTGATATGGAGAGAACAGTGGCAGCTACAAACCAAGGCAATCCCATGATGGAGCACACTCCCAGCATGACACCAACCATGAACAGATCAAGGTGGTATCCACATCCTTTCTGTTAGCAAGAGAAGTATGTACTGGAGTTAGTCTTTCATAGTCACAATCAGGAACCAAGCATTTGTCATCAGAAAGCTTATTTTACTGCTGGAAATATTTTAACCATCCAATTTATATAAGCAAACATACAGAATAAAATATTTCCTCAGCCAGTATATTGGTTAGAAGGAAATCAAATGCATAATACAGACATTCAAACAATAGAGAGAATAAGAGTAAATGTACTCCTCAAGATTAAAGGACATTGGTACTTATTTTACATAGTGCAGTATTTGTAAAGGTCCATTCACCAAAAATGCAATTACAATACCTTCAGTTTGTGTTCCTTTCGGTTGATGATGACCGCTGTGATCTGCTGGTCCATAAAGATGAGAATAGTGCAGAGCAAAGCAGGGAACACAGTCACGATGGTGGTCCACCATGGATTGGGACCCAGCGGATTTATCAGCCAGCCTCGGTCATCTCTGGTGGGCTGAAATAGGTCACTTCTTAAATTTATAGGAAAACCCAGCTTTAAAAATGCATGGTGAGCTATATACATTATTATTATGCTTTTATCATAATAACAAAATATCCATTTGTATTCCCAGACTCACCTTAAATTCATTTGGAACTTGAAGTTTTGGAGATGGTATTCCTAAGGCGAAATCAATCAAAACCATAGTGAGAATGGTAATGAAAACAGCAAAGTCACTGATAATTGCCCGAACCTGGAAGACAGCAAACATGAACAGCAAAATCTTTATTAACAACAAGACATAAGACTTCTTAACAGTTTTGAGTTACCTGATTTTAAGAGGTATAGCAATCCAACATTACAATATGTTTTAATCGCTAAATAAATATTTTGACAGTGGTCACTAGAGGGCAGAAGTACTCTAACTATTATTGCTTTTCAGGGTAAATATTAAGGATATCATCAAGACCTCCACAAAATGTATTACTGTATTCATACCCAACAGAAGCATATACTTAAAATTAACTTCATGCCTCAAATTAACTATTTTTGCCTTTTGCCTTTTAAATTCAAGTATGATAGTAATTATTCATAATATATTACACCAAGTGGTTTACATATGGTTTACCTTAGTAGGAAAATAGCGGCTGGTCTTGAATTCTTTCAGAAAGGCGGACATAATTACGGTGGAAAAGAAGAGGACAACGGACCAGAACACAACATCTGGTACATACGGGCCATGGGGCCCACAAGCCGTTCCCATGAACTCTCCGCGACTTTGAATACAGTCCTGCAAAGCGAGACAAAGGAGCAGAGAGGGGGGAAGAGACAGAAAATACACATTTAATACATTTCTGAATTAATATACAATACTTAGCAACTGTGATCACAGCAGCAGACTTGTGGTGGCAGTCCTTGACATCACAATCGTTATTAAAAGCTCAAATGTACACTTTTACCAAAATAATAATAATAAAAATATATACGTAAAATTAAGTGATTTTGTGTTTGAGTAGTTTTTCTATTTTTTTTCTTTTGTTTGTTTTTCTGTAGTTATTAATGCTCTGTAATATCCTAATAGTCACAAACAGATATTACGTTCACATAGGAGCAGGAGTTTTGTGTATATAATAGTTTAAACATAGTATATAGTATATAAAAGATTTTGGAATCTTTGGATTGAGGGTGAAAGATCTTACTCCTCTTACAATAAGCAGTCAGGGTGAGAAAGACACTAACGCATACAACCAGTTCTGGTTTCTCCTTTCTGAGGCTGAAATGCAGCAGGTCCTAGAGTTTGGAAAGCCAGTTTTGAATGTTTCAATGGGGCGTGAAAACTGACATGTCTTTTCATAGCATTGTGGTTTTGACTGAGAAGAACTTGCTTGACCATCTAAACTATTGCATCCTCCTTCTAATAAACTTTAATGAAGTGAGCTACAATACATTAATCCCAAAAAGTCTTGGCAACTAACATTCCAGTATACATTATAGGTAAGGAAAGCCAAAACGGCTTTTGTCATCAACCTGAAGACACAGTGAGCATATATATAGCTATCATCACTGGCATACACACCACCTAAAAGCAAATTTATTTTATCAAAAGAAAATGCTTTTATGATGATATTGTATTGTTAATCCAATGTAATCCAGCCCACATGCCCTTAATCTCTTCTGTTGGTTTGGTTCCATCTGGGAGTACATGCTGTTCAGAGACAATTCCCCACCTTCCTTCACAAAACCTCATGTATTCAAACATTTCTAAAAAAAATGATTTTGTTTTTCCCTTTCTGACCCTCTCTTTGCTTCAATGACTTGGATCTGGTAATTGATTTTAATAACAATGTGCTGTCTCTTCTTGCCAGAACAACCTCAAGACAGAGATGTATCTTTAAAAGTTTATTTCCCAGTTAATTAAAATTTGAATTTGAAGTATAAACATAATATTTGAACAAGGAAAATGTGGTAGGACATGTGGAAATGTAGTTTTCTTTTCTTAGCAGGATTTCATTACCCATTTCCCAGTGATCCCATAATTATCCCTAAAGTTCTTGTTTGTTTTTACAGAATTGACACTTACATGCACATCTAAAGACTGCCACTGGATTTCAGAGGCAGTGATATTGTTTTTATCCCAATACAACAGAGTTGCATTGCTTGGATTTGGGGGCTCCACACAAACACACCTGAAAAAAAGAAAGAGCAGATGCATAGTATCAGTTCACTGGAGAGTAAATTGTAGCAACCTATCCTGAGATGGGATTAGCTACATCTATAATTTTCTGCAGAAGGTTACAGTGGCAAAGATTTAGTACCATGTATCTGTACCAAACTCTTTAATTTATTCCCAGGAACATATGAATCATCTAATACAGTAGCATCACATCAAACGTAAGCAGTCTATTGTCTAAACTCACACCTCCATGAACTTAATATTTTAACATTTGAGTAGTAAAATGTAGACTAATCAAAATTGTTCAAGAGATAAAACCTTTACTCACGTATATTGAGTGAGTTTATCCAGATTATTGTTCATGTTGAATGGGTATGTTTCACCAAGGTGAATTAACTTCTCCAAGGCCTCATAAATAAAAATAATACAGATAAGGGAAGCAAAAGCCTCCTCGGTGAAACGAGTAATGTAGCACACAAGGGAACTTGCATCGGTTGCAACGAGGACAATACACAGAAATGCTGTCCAGAGTCCTATGCATGTTCTTAACGAGAGGTAGGATAATCCATTTTCCCTGAGAAAAACAAGAATAACATTGAATGAATATGCATCCTTTGTGATTTGTAACACTATATGTGCATGTTGAAAAACTACATTTTAAAACCAAGCCAATTTTATTCATAGTTGTTAGCTTATCAAATAAAAGATCATGACCTAGTTTATTCATAAAACACAATAACTATTCCATAGCCAACGAATTGGAAGGGACTTACTTGCAGAATTTGTACAGTATTTTTTCAAACACAAGAACAGGCCCTGTGCTACCCAGTATTGTGAGAGGTTGTCCTGCGAACAATGAATAGGCTATTCCTGTCATCGAGGCTCCAAACAGGGATTCAATTGCACTCTGGGAAAAAGAAAGTATAATATGTGGACTGTGAAAATCTTCAATAAAACAAAGACAAATGGCCTATCACCACTCCTATTATTAGCTGTCTCAATAAAAATGCATTTAACAAACACAATAAGACCAACTGAACTTTCAAGTAACTGAACTGAACTTTCAGATACTTTTAGTAAGAACAATACTTTTATAGGTAGTTGAGCACTGAAGTCTTCGGCGATTAAATTTCAAGCAGGGAGATGCAGTTAATTTGTCTTAAATTCAAGAAGTGAAAATGGAAGAAAGGTATGTGAAAATGCTTACTATGCGCCCTTCAGTTGCCTCTCCTAGCAGGCCTCCAAACGTGATCACGGGTGACATGCACGCACAATACAGAAAAAGGAAGGATGCCAAGCACTGCAGACTGATTGCATCAGTGTAGTCAGACAAGTAATGTGGGGCTTTTCTTTTGATATCCAGCACCAACCCACCAAAGAACCTACAATCAAAAAGACACAGCGTTCATAATACAGCCCAAAGTTAAATCAACCCCCATCCATCCAAGATAATTGGATAGAAATGGAAATGGAACTATGTATGCATGAAAGAATTGTTTGACTGCCAAATACAATAGACATGTTTGGCATTCCAAAGGAGGTTGGCACAGAAACTGCTCCAGAGTTTGGGTCTCATACTTAGCTGAGAATCAGTAATACTGGAACCTGTCACCTGTAAAGTGGATTATCAAGGTAATGTCACACTGGGCTTGTGTTACAAACACGATAAGAACTTTACATTGACTGAGAGTAATCAATGGCTGTGTAATCTCTGTTAGCATAATGAATAGTTATCTGTTTTTCTGTCAGCATTCCTGCACCTGAGGGAAGAATATAAATGAACAATGTGACTATACCAGGATGAAACTGCTTGTTTTTTATGGAAGCTATTCATAGAATATCTTTATGGGAAGTTCACAGATGGACCTCACTGTACTCTGTAAAGACCATTTACAAATTAGTACTGTGCAAAGCTTTCCTCTAAGTTGGCAATAGTAACATCCCCCACGTTCTAAGGAATGACAGGAAAAGAGAAAATGACCCACACTGACATGATAACGAGATTACAGAATGTATAAAAGAAAAGTGTCAACACAAGAAATGAAGCCACTCTCTGGCTCAGACAGGTGTTGGATGATGTCTCGTAAGACATAATTGACTTCTTAGTCCAGCATATTCAAGGCCCTGAGCTTGCCTATGGTTAGTGGGATACAAGGACATAGGTCAACTGTTTTTCACGAAGGTAAGAAAAGACAGAGCCAATACGTCTGTAGCCTGTCAGTATATTCTCCACCATGACCTTGGTCAGAATTATAAATTCAGTCAAGTCACACAGCAGATATGCGTCGATCCTTTGGGTCTTCCTAATCTTGGTCAAAATCTGCCTCAACTTTCAAAATGATTTTCAAGTGTCTTAAAAGTAAGAATCATAAAATACCTTGTCTGAAGATTGAAGCTGGAGTTATTATCTTTAATAATGATAGGCTACATTATGAGTCAAAGGAAATAAAATACCCATGAGGTAATCTATGGAAATATTTCAGGGTATTATTTATTTATTTGCTGACACCCTTATCCAATTGTACAGTACAGTTCAAAGCATAATGCAATTTACAAATTCCAATTTAAACAAGTGTATAGTAATGCATAATAAGCCTTAGATGTCACAATGATCAACAAGCAAAAACATATTTTGATCTCTATCTGTCACCACCAATGATAATCTAATTTCAATTATTTTAGATTCATGCAAAATTAAAAACTATATTATTTTGTTTGATATTCTACTAATTATATTTGGCAACTATTATATACATTGTATTATATTTAAAACGTACAAAGTAAATTGGATAGGAGGTGTAACTCCTGTTGTAAGTGCTTCCGTTGTATTCCCATCTGCTTACAAGCTGATTGTTATAGAATTAAGTAATTCTTTTGCCTCAGAGTGATGTTAAAAGACCATCTTTAATACAGAGAACTCCCATGTTCTTTTTCCCCATTAGCTCTTTTCTCCTTTTCTTAGTTTCCATTTAGTATTGACTTTCAAAAGTTTCTCTGCAATGCCCATTTAATTTCTTATGAGTCACCAAGGGCACATCTCCTTATCCTTAATATTCTTCAGTGTACTAAACATAGCTTCTCATTGGTTTTCTATTTTTCTTTAATCAATTTTTATGCCATTTTTTCATTTCCATGCCTACTATTACTTCTGCTTCTCCCATCACACTTCGTTTCCGTTTCTGAGTTGGCTAAACCATTAATTGAACATGGAACAGGAGAGGCAAAGAGCTCTTCTAACTATAGTATAGTTATAACTATAATAAAATATTTCGGTCAGAGGGGAAGATACGTTAAACTATCACCAACCTGCCAGTTCGCTGCAGCTCAGGTCCTCCGTGGCCACCATGTTCCTCATTTTCACCAAGAGCAGCTGTGCCGTTTGGCACAGCGGGCAGCTTACGTTTCTCCTGTGTTACAAAATACATGAAATTATGCAGTCTGTATCTATTGTTAAAGAAGAACTCTAAAAGCTTTAAGGGTTAGAGCTAAATCTCAGGGATTTTGTTCCATGTAGGTTTATATACCTTGTCTTCATATGGGTGCATGAAATTCGAAGACCAATTTCAGGTGGAGAACAAGTTCTCAGTGTATATAATTGAGTATTTAGAACTGTGTTTATTAAATAATCAAAACAGCAACAATACCTGAGAGGGTACATTTTTTGGTGGCTCTATTCTGATCGATGGGTCCCACTCTCCAGGTGGCAGGACTGTCACTTGGTCAAGAAATTCATCAATTCCAGCTATCAGGTCATTACGATCTTTTGCTTTGTAAGCCACATCATGAAAAATCTAAGACAGGAAAAGACAATTACTCCCTCCGATTATCTTTCTCCCATTTATAGGTGACTACGTCTATGAATTAATTAATACTCTGATTAAATCCTTGAATCATTACTTTTGGGAATAAACAGAAAAAATGCACATAAAAAGTTTTCAAAAACAGTAATAAGCAAGTGGATTTCAAGCACTGAAAGGAGACCTACTACTACTAAACTACTAAAATGCCTAATTGAGCACTGAATGACTAAATGTATATAAGAGGTCATGCAAATGGCTTCACCTCTAAAGCACTGAATTTTAAGCATGTTTTCTGGCCTAATCACCTCAGGTATGCGTTAATCGCAACATACATCGTTCTCAGGGTGTTCTCAAGATGCTAACGTGCAAACATTTTGTTAATTACATCATCTAGCCTCACTTCTCTTCCCTCTCCAGTCTTGCTTCGGTTATTCGTGCCTAACTCCAACTACAGACCAGCAGTATGTCACGGATGCAGATTTGGATACTTTCCAAGATTATGAAATGTGATAACTAATTAACAGGTGTAAGTTGATCAGGATTTCTGCACAAATTAATCATAAAAAACACATTCTGGCTCCATCTCACCAGTTATAGTATTCATGTGATCTTCTGATGAGCTGTGAAATGGCTCAGCACGCTAGTTAACCAAGATGTGTTGAACAGCTGCATGCAGCAATCTGTGTTTACTTTGATAGAGATACCAAATTTACGTTGAGAAATGCCTCACTGATTTGCACTGCCAATGATAATGTTAACTTCAATTTTAAAATCTTATACTGCATCCTCACATGTAAAAGCAGATTACAACTTCATTTGTATGCAGTTGTCCCTGTAGCTAATGCACTTGGCATGTTTCACCATACTGTGAACTGTGCTGGATTATACTTCTCAATATTTTGCCATTCATGCTGTCCCAATATTATTCTAGAAGAAGCAAGATTAACTTACAAAAAATGCACATAAAGAACAATTAAGATGATAATATTAAATACAAGGTAATTATGTTAAGATTCTAATCGATGCCCTTCTTAATAAGGTTAATAGATTCCCACACAAAAATAGGTTCACATAAACCGCTACATTTTTCCCAGGGAGCCTATATAGCAAAAACTGACTTTCAAGCATTAGAGAATAACATCTCTCATCTAAGCCAGATAACATAAAATCAGGTCAGTGCAAACAACAATACAGAATATGTGAGCAGTACTTGATAAACATGATGTAAATAAGGAGTACAGTGAGGGAAAAAAGTATTTGATCCCCTGCTGATTTTGTACGTTTGCCCACTGACAAAGAAATGATCCGTCTATAATTTGAATGGTAGGTGTATTTTAACAGTGAGAGACAGAATAACAAAAAAATCCAGAAAAACGCATTTCAAAAAAGTTATACATTGATTTGCATGTTAATGAGGGAAATAAGTATTTGATCCCCTATCAATCAGCAAGATTTCTGGCTCCCAGGTGTCTTTTATACAGGTAACGAGCTGAGATTAGGAGCACTCTCTTAAAGGGAGTGCTCCTAATCTCAGCTCGTTACCTGTATAAAAGACACCTGTCCACAGAAGCAATCAATCAATCAGATTCCAAACTCTCCACCATGGCCAAGACCAAAGAGCTGTCCAAGGATGTCAGCGACAAGATTGTAGACCTACACAAGGCTGGAATGGGGTACAAAACCATCGCCAAGCAGCTTGGTGAGAAGGTGACAACAGTTGGTGCGATTATTCGCAAATGGAAGAAACACAAAATAACTGTCAGTCTCCCTCGGTCTGGGGCTCCATGCAAGATCTCACCTCGTGGAGTTTCAATGATCATGAGAACGGTGAGGAATCAGCCCAGAACTACACGGGAGGATCTTGTTAATGATCTCAAGGCAGCTGGAACCATAGTCACCAAGAAATCAATTGGTAATGCACTACACCATGAAGGACTGAAATTCTGCAGCACCCGCAAGGTCCCCCTGCTCAAGAAAGCACATGTACAGGCCCGTCTGAAGTTTGCCAATGAACATCTGAATGATTCAGAGGAGAACTGGGTGATAGTGTTGTGGTCAGATGAGACCAAAATCGAGCTCTTTGGCATCAACTCAACTCGCCGTGTTTGGAGGAGGAGGAATGACCCCAAGAACACCATCCCCACCGTCAAACATGGAGGTGGAAACATTATGCTTTGGGGGTGTTTTTCTGCAAAGGGGACAGGACAACTGCACCGCATCAAAGGGACGATGGACAGGGCCATGTACCATCAAATCATGGGTGAGAACTTCCTTCCCTCAGCCAGGGCATTGAAAATGGGTCGTGGATGGGTATTCCAGCATGACAATGACCCAAAACACACAGCCAAGGCAACAAAGGAGTGGCTCAAGAAGAAGCAAATTAAGGTCCTGGAGTGGCCTAGCCAGTCTCCAGACCTTAATCCCATAGAAAATCTGTGGAGGGAGCTGAAGGTTCGAGTTGCCAAACTTCAGCCTCAAAACCTTAATGACTAGGAGAGGATCTGCAAAGAGGAGTGGGACAAAATCCCTCCTGAGATGTGTGCAAACCTGGTGGCCAACTACAAGAAACGTCTGACCTCAGTGATTGCCAACAAGGGTTTTGCCACCAAGTACTAAGTCGAAGGGGTCAAATACTTATTTCCCTCATTAACATGCAAATCAATGTATAACTTTTTTGAAATGCGTTTTTCTGGATTTTTTTGTTGTTATTCTGTCTCTCACTGTTAAGATACACCTACCATTAAAATTATAGACTGATCATTTCTTTGTCAGTGGGCAAACGTACAAAATCAGCAGGGGATCAAATACTATTTTCCCCCACTGTATATCCTGTCCTTTCACACATTGGGCTTGATGCTTACCTCATCTGTCATAAGAGTTGCAATTGACCTGCCAATCTCATGGTACTGCTGAAGTTTGCCAAGAGGCCCAAGAAGGATGAACAAGAACCTTCAAAGCAAAATACAAATCACAGAAATAAACCAAGCCTCCTTTCCTCTGTATGACACAATCATGATTACCTCAAAGCATGGAATAGGAGTCACTGTCACTCTACAGTTCTGTCTGCTTCTATATTTTTATAACGTGTCTCAACAGAAAAACAGAAAAATCTTCCTTCACACAAGGGATTAAAAGTTAGTTATACGCTTTGTTTTATTTTAGCTGGCACACGTGTTTAATAGGTGAAGATGCTGTCAAACAGATCTACAAAGAACATAAGAAAAACACACATCAACTTTGATGCTGAATTTAAATAACTTTGAAAGCTGAGATTTCAATATGGAGTATTAAAGAAATGCAGCCAAATCTGTTACCATCAGCATGCCTACATTTCGGATTGCAGGTAATGTGCTTTTTCATTTCTTCTACTATTAAATCAAACATCCAAATGCTGATTTAATTATTTTCACTTTATTATTAATAAATTATCATCCTAGGCTGAATTTTAACCATTTACATTCATGAAACATTTTAGTTTTAATCAAACTGGTAAATGTTCCAATTATACTCTTACGGATAAATCAAATATTTTGAACAGAAACTGTTATTAAAGGTAATGTAAGATTTAATAAATAAATGTCAATTCATTCCAGGGTCTCACACAGAAATTGCACAAGAGAGTTCTGATAAGAGGTTTAGAAAATAAATCTATTATTTACAGTGTATTACTAGGTGTCCCCAGCTAACACATCGTTCTGGCAACTTTTTTGCAGCTTTAGTTTGGTTGTATTTTGATCCTGACAAACATAATGTGAGAAAAATGTTACTCAAACATATTATTTAATGAGACGTTAATGTTCTCTGTTTGTTGCACAATAATATTGTCTGCATATATCACAGGTCGCCCTCTGGAACAATACATATCAAGTGCAACTGTATTACTTTGCATGCATATATGTGCCAACCCAGCTGTTAGGTCTAATCATGAACACGCAGGCTTTACAATCCAGAAAGCAGAGCTCACCTTGTTGGGATTGGGACTTCAGTCAAGCCTGAGAGCAGGACTGCAGGAGACAGGCGCACAAACGCCACCACAGGCCGATCCAGGAAGTCCAGTTCACCGACTAAAATATTAGAAGCTTCGGCCCCAGGAGGAATCTTTTTCATAAAGTGTAAATCTACCTATAAAAATCAATAAAAATAGGAAAATGTAATGTTTTCCTAACACAAAAATAAAGCCTGGTATGAAAGGAACGCGGTAAATCAGAGAATCACAGCTTTAGTGTGTTCAAGAAAGATGTGTTGGTCAAACCCTATATATAAATCTTACAGAATGGTAAAGCATACACAGTTAATTGGCAAAGTCATACACAACAAGCAGTTCTATATGCTGTACTATAAAACTCTACTGCAAGACAGCATGCATTTCTGAGGCCCTAAAAAGGCATTTCATGAGAACATATAGATATGAAATTAAACAATCTCTATCAATTAATGCATTTATGTTGTCAATATTTAACATTTTCCTGATTTTACTGTAACTAAAGATTAAATATAGTGATTTCATTACATAACTGATGTCAGACTTCTGGAAAACCACATCACCAGAGCCAAGAAAAGCAGTGAAAGAGTAATATGAGGACGGATGAAACAAAAAAAGATGGATGCTACAAAATACAATGTGATTCAGTGTCTAACATAATATATTGCTTTTTAAATGGTGAAATTGTGATGAAAATGATCATACAAATTATCAAACAAAATGCAGACGAGTAACTTCATAGGAAGATATCCTTGACTGCAGCTCCCTTATCTGATTTGTATTCGACTCCTGCCTCTCATGGCTCTGCACTGCGTCAAAGTGGCAGGCAGAACAGCTGAGAACAGTACAGCCTGGGCCTGACTGCTTCCCTAATATCACACTGCCTGAGGTTGGAAGATTAGAGGACCTGCATCATTCAATAAGTACAGTAAAATCTTCATCTTCCTTTATCAGCATTACCAATACTCCAGGGGAAATAATTTATATTAACTGCATTTATTGGCATTATTTTAAGCAAAACATTTTTAAGATGCACCTCTCCCTTTGATTAATTCATTAATTGATTAATTAATTTAATTAATTTACTCTCCAAATAAAACAATTACACACATATAAATACTGACTTTCGGCTGCCCTGGACATTTACATCATGTAGCCTACAATTGTAATTGTACATTGTACTTAATTTGACGTTTTTCTTGTGTTTAATGCCAATAGTCATGTTGGAACTAATACATTCTCAGTTAAACAAATATAAACTTTATATATATTTTTTTATAGTCTGGTAATTTTTTCACAATGTTTTCATGGTGTGGGTCTTATTTTACATGTATTACATTTACTTTTATTACCAATTTCTTTAAATCAAGTTATGTGGAGACTATATCTCATCATGATAGACACACATTGGCATTATTATAATAAGATGAAGTTAATAAATCAATAATATAGTCCTAAACTGAATCTTACTCATAATTCAGTTTCAAAAGGTTATATTTTGTTATTTACTTTTCACTTTACAACAAAATCTTGTATGTGTAATAAATCAATGTCTATTCTATTTTTTTTTAATTAATAGATCAGATACAGTGACCATCAAAGCCAATTTTACTGAATAAATCCCATAATGCTCCATGAAAGATTGCTACTACTAAAGTATTATGCTCTGTTCTGCATCCCTGCTGTTTTCAGGTGACTGAAGCCATGAAAAGTAATTTGACTTTATACAAGTCATTTTCACCCTGAAAGAAAGGAAGCCTACAACCAGCACTATCAATTATAAACTTTCACTACAACTATCACAGTTTTCTCCATGAGAAGGGCCTATAATTCACTAACAAGACAATGCATGATTTTGCTTTCAGGTCAGCTTGCAGAATTTTGATAAAGCCATATAACATGAATCAGAAGATTTAGTATAATCCTAATTCTGATCATTCTCTCACAATTAACTCTATTCACACCTATTTTCTAGCCCATTTAACTTGATTGTCTTGATATTTGGTAGCTCTACAATGTGAGTTGACATTCTAAAAGTTCAAAAAATCTCGATTTAATCTAAAGTGAACCTAGTTTTATAAAACAAAAGAAAATGTACTGTAGAGTTTTAGAATCTTATTCAGTCACTATACATGAACTGGTGTATTTACAAACTTAAAATGTGCTTGGTACTATGTGATATAATGTATCTTGCCAATATTATTAGATTTTTCTATAGTCTATGTACACTACCAGCCAAAAGTTTTAGAACACCTCCATTATTCCAGTTTTTATTGAAATTTACACAGTTTAATGTCTCAATGTACTCTGAAATGAAAGCATAGAAAAAATAAACAATTGTAGATAAAGATATCATGGAATCATTTTGTTTAACAAACCCCTGACAAACCCCTCTGGTACCCTTAAAATGGCATCAAATCCGTGTGCTTCTATTTAACACTAGAAGCGCAGAGCCGGTCAATTTGACCGATTTGGTTATTAAAATGTGAATTACTCTGTGTTCCTAATTATACTGTGCATACCCGTTCATGACTTTTCCTAAATATATGTATTAAACATGCCTACAGCATTTTAGCCGGATAAATGCGAAAATAAATAAGTTATAAACACATTTACCTAGAATAGCCAAAATTGGGTTATTCTGACCGGTCATTTAAATACATAATAAATCAAATATAAGGCATAATCCTGCCTGTCCTTTACAATACAGTCAGTCTGGCGCTCAAGTGGCGATTTCTATCTGTCTACAGGCTTTCATGTGCTTGAAAAACACACACATTGTACAGCATTACCAGTGTTTTCTTACAGCTGCAGTCAAATTGAGAGGATACAGTGATTACCCGCAAATAAACATGGATTGGAAACGGAGATTGAAAAGAGCTCGTTTTGGAAATGCCGTGTATATGAACATGACTGATTCAGGGGCATGACAGATCATTCGTGGGTTTGTCAGTTGCCAGTGCTATGAAAACATTGCAAGTGAAACGCCAGGTCCAAACGGCATCGAGTGCTTTTACTCTACTGATCAATACACGATTGCTACTGCACAGTACAGAGTGCAATAGCGCAGGTACATCGCATTCAAAATCATGATTCATGGACATTAATCAGTAGAAGAGCATTTATTGCGATGCTATATTTTAGTGGAGTAAAAGAGTTCACCTGGAGAGGGCTGTCAAAATGCAGTGTGAGGTACGAGCTCATGCAGGGAAAGTGGAGCACCATGTCCTGTGTGGACTGTCCCGGGCTGTCAGGTATGCAGGCTATATATATAGTAATTTGCTTCTTGAAATACAAAGCTACAGTGAGTAAAAACAGTGTATACTGAAAACAAAGTTCACACGATGTTGAAAATGTTTACATTGGTGTACAATTATGTTTTGATAAATGCAACAGTTATTTTTGAATTATAAAATATTGCTTTTGAACATTATTCCAATATTTAAGTTTTAACTTGTTTCATTATCTTATTGTATGCCGTTTTTGAGATTTTTGCTTATTGTACGCTATGTAGTTAATCATGTTTTGGCTGCAGTGTGTGCGTTTAGAAAAAAGTGCGTTGTTATTTATAGCAATAATATTAATGTTTTATGATCATATTTCAATTTAAATACTACATTTGTGCTATGTAAATGTTGGATTTGAAGTTCATGAATACAACTTCTGAGTTTTATGCGATAATTGGCCTTTGATTGTCATATCACAGCTGTTAAAGAGCTATCGGTTACACTGACCGGCTTTGGTGCTTGTAAGTAGTTTGAAATGTTGGTGCTTGTGTCCCATGTGTACTCTACACTGTTGTGTTGTTTGCCAAGTGTTTGGTATCCCATGAAAGCCGAGACTCTCAGCTTTCTAACAATGTGAAAAATTTGGTTTTTATACCCCCCACCCCCAACACTCTTAAATGGGGGTGGGGGGATACTTGGTCTGAGTAGGAATACAAACTCTCCCAAATATTTACAATTATATATTGGCAGAAGCAACAAACACCCATAGAGAGCTCAAAATGTCAAGATGGAAAACTGTTTACAGTGTACTAATACACAATGATTTTAAATAATTGGATCCGAATTTATCTGTGTTTGATATAATCTATACTGGATTAATCACTAAATTGTTCTGAACAAAACAATGCTATTTGCAAAGACATCTGATGGAAACAGTGATCGACTGAACTGGTTGATGTATAGGAAACAGGATTAATTAGATGAGTTGCTTCTAATTGGAGTGAGGTTGTTAGTGGAGTTCCACAAGGATCAGTAGTAGGGCCTTTGCTGTTTCTAATCTATATTAATGATCTGGACTCTGGGATAGTTAGCAAACTTGTCAAATTTGCAGATGGTATTAAAATTGGTGGCTCAGCAGATACAATCTCGGCAGTACAGGTTATTCAAAGGGACTTACAGTGCATCCGGAAAGTATTCACAGCGCTTCACTTTTTCCACATTTTGTTATGTTACAGCCATATTCCAAAATTGATTAAATTCATTGTTTTCCTCAAAATTCTACAAACAATACCCCATAATGACAATGTGAAAGAAGTTTGTTTGAAATATTTGCAAATTTATTAAAAATAAAAAACAAAAAAAGGACATGTACATAGGTATTCACAGCCTTTGCTCAATACTTTGTTGAAGCATCTTTGGCACCAATTACAGCCTCAAGTCTTTTTGAGAATGATGCTACAAGCTTGGCACACCTATTTTTGGGCAGTTTCTCCCATTCTTCTTTGCAGGACCTCTCAAGCTCCATCAGGTTGGATGGGGAGCGTCGGTGCACAGCCATTTTCAGATCTCTCCAGAGATTCAGATTCGGATTCAAGTCTGGGCTCTGGCTGGGCCACTCAAGGACATTCACAGAGTTGTCCTGTAGCCACTCCTTTGTTATCTTGGCTGTGTGCTTAGGGTCGTTGTCCTGTTGGAAGATGAACCTTCACCCCAGTCTGAGGTCCAGAGCGCTCTGGAGCAGGTTTTCATCAAGGATGTCCCTGTACATTGCTGCATTCATCTTTCCCTCGATCCTGACTAGTCTCCCAGTTCTTGTCACTGAAAAACATCCCCACAGCATGATGGTGCCACCACCATGGTTCACTGTAGGGATGGTATTGGCCAGGTGATGAGTGGTGCCTGGTTTCCTTCAGACATGACGCTTGCCATTCAGGCCAAAGAGTTCAATCTTTGTTTCATCAGACCAGAGAATTTTGTTTCACATGGTCTGAGAGTCCTTCAGGTGCCTTTTGGCAAACTCCAGGCAGGCTGTCATGTTCCTTTACTGAGGAGTGGCTTCCGTCTGGCCACTCTACTATACAGGCCTGATTGGTGGAGTGCTGCAGAGATGGTTGTTCTTCTGGAAGGTTCTCCTCTTTCCACAGAGACACGCTGGAGCTCTGTCAGAGTGACCATCGGGTTCTTGGTCACCTCCCTGACTAAGGCCCTTCTCCCCCGATCGCCAGCTGTAGGAACAGTCCTGGTGGTTCCAAACTTCTTCCATTTACAGATGATGGAGGCCACTGTGCTCATTGGGACCTTCAATGCTGCAGAATTTTTTCTGTACCCTTCCCCAGATCTGTGCCTCGATACAATCCTGTCTCGGAGGTCTACAGACAATTACTTGGACTTCATGGTTTGGTTTGTGCTCTGACATGCACTGTTAACTGTGGGACCTTATATAGACAGGTGTGTGCCTTTCCAAATCATGTCCAATCAACTGAATTTACCACAGGTGGACTCCAATCAAGTTGTAGAAACATCTCAAGGATGATCAGTGGAAACAGGATGCACCTGAGCTAAATTTTGAGTGTCATGGCAAAGGCTATGAATACTTATGTACATGTGCTTTTTTTGTTTTTTATTTGTAATAAAGTTGCAAAGATTTCAAACAAACTTCTTTCACGTTGTCATTATGGGCTATTGTTTGTAGAATTTTGAGAAAAATAATTAATTTAATCCATTTTGGAATAAGGCTGTAAACATAACAAAATGTGGAAAAAGTGAAGCGCTGTGAATACTTTCCGGATGCACTGTAGTATTCATTCAGTTGTGGGCCAACACCTGGCAGATGAAATTAAATGTAGACAAGAGCAAGGTATTACATGCAGGTAACAAAAATGTCCACTATAATTACACTATGGGAGGAATAGAACTAGATGAAGTAATGCATGAGAAAGACCTAGGAGTCTACATGGACTCCTCACTTTCTCCATCCAAACAATGTGGGGAAGCAATAAAAAAGGCAAACAGGATGTTAGGGTATACTGTCAAAAGTGTAGAATTTTGATAAAATGTACAACCCAAAGCTACTTCTTAAAATGAGTTCCCTGGCTGACGATACTATGAAGGTATATATTATTGTTTGCACCTTAGATTATGGAGTACTACTAATAAATATAAATCTACCTACCAGATTACGTGTAATTAAATGTGTTACAAGTACTAGTCAAAACGTTTTGGGGGGGAAATGTTAAATGTACAGATATATCAAACATGTATGTATTGTTCTCTAGATCATTTTATTTTACTAAATGTATAAGTGGCATATCCGAGGACAACTTCATACATTTTTTGGATCAATTACCAGAATGTTAAACTAATACATGAATAATACCGAGAGGATATGAATCACCCTGCAATATTATGTAGCTGCTTGCTGTTTTGAAGGTGTTTTAAATGTGTCATTATAATGAGTGCCTAAGAGAAAGAATATCAGTATGCAGATGAACCATGCAAAAGGTTATGTACAGAATACTATGGCATACTGTCGCACTTGCAGTTATTAAGGTTGTTTTTATTTAGTAATGGCAGTAGGATTCATACAAACAAAAGGGTGTTCTTACCTTACTAAAGTCAACAGTGCTGTTTTCTCGGCTGACATCACTCTTCCCCTCTGCATTGGGAGGCACTGATTGTGAGGAAAACATCTGACCTATTTTGTTAAGAGATTGTATTCTCAGTTCTTCACAGTGCCTGTAGCAATCTGAGATTAAGCTCAAGCAAGCACTTAATTAGGTTGCCAGTTTTAACAAACCAGGTTCACAGACATACACATATGCATATACATTTGCACACATATATAAATAGTTTTAATTAAACTGTCAAATTCAGACTTGTTTCGCAATTCTAAATAAAATGTATTTATTGACCAACACAATTACGTAAAGGACTTTGTGCTGCACTGTGGTATTGCCAAAACTGGCAACTTCATATTCAGGAGACTTATGTAGGATTCACACACTGAGCATTTTAAAAACCCACAAAATGGTTTAAATGTAATGCATTGCAGCTGTGATTAGTTTAAAATGCTCAAAATGCAATGACAGCTTGTTTATAATCGTGAATCCAGCCTTATTGTTCCATTTACAAGTTTGGAAGAATTGTACTGATATAAGCATGAAATTAGTCCAAAGATGGCAAGACCAGTAAAGCTTTAAATCTAACAGCCATATACCTGAACTAATTTCAGTATTTGCTCAGTGCATATGCAAGTGCCAGCTGTCACATGGTTTCATGGGGAGGACAAGGAACACAGAGTACAGTGAATACTCTCTGCCCATAAAACCTGTAATTACAATCCAAATAATCCACTTGAAATCAGTGACAGATCTCTAAAAGCCATCTAAAAAAAACACTTGCCGTCAGTGAAGAAATACCATAATTGCAGTCCCTTTTGGGCAAGCATTTTTAGTATATGTTCAACAAAGTGAAGGTCATTTTCTAAAATGTCAGCGCATTCTCAATTGCATATTCCGAGCTTTAGTCAAACTCCATTAATACCAGATCATTAATGCTGGCATACTTGCTTCCTAAACATAATTCCCAATAAAAGGTATCCAAGATGATCAGACCTTTTATCTTCAAAAATTTGCAGTTTTGGTGACCAGCTCCATTAAGGATGCAATATTAGAGCTACCTAGATTATACACTTTCATTTGTAATATAATGAGGGCACAGCGACAGTGACATGAGTAGGAAACCCATTAACGCTTTATAATTTGAGCCTGTGTATTCAAATGGCAACCCATACACCAAATATCACATTCCCTTATCTATCCTAAACCCACGTGTTGTGTACTTTCTGTTCCTTTCAGTGCTTATTCCCTGTGCAAACACTGTTAACTGTTTGCCTAGCCACAGAATATGTATGTGTCTGTGTGTGTGTATATATAATAAAGAGAAAATAGAAGATAGAAATAACTTGCCTTGTCTGTAGGGGTTATTATGAAACGGACAAATCAAGACAGCCATATGCATTTGTTGTCAAAGAAGCTGCACATGTATCTAAATAAGGTCCTATTTGTTTACCCCTAAGGTCAGAAGTGATTTTTTGATCAACAGTCTGAACTCAAATCATGCCCAGTCGAATCAATGACAATACAAATGCTTACACTTGCAGCTAGCTATGATGGACAGTCATCGTAATCTGTCAGAGTCTCAATATTTGTCACTGGCAACTTGAAAATGCAAATTTGGAACACCACCTTCATAAATTATGTTTTAGGAAGTTATAAGGAGAAAGTCTGTCAAGTTAAGTTGCCTGCATCCGGATCCTCTTCCCCATCCAAAGGCTGAATATCTGGGATTTCCTCTCGGTTTGGGCTGAGTTTGTTTGTCGGGTGACTGTGTAGCAGTTTAGCGGAAGGGAGGTGTGCAGTGGATGGAAACTGGTATGAAGAAGAGATGATGATACACTGAGAGCAACATATAGGCCATGGAAAACAGGGCTTAACCTGTCTGTCACGCCTACCACCAGCTTTACATGAGCCCCATAGGTAGGATATAAGAGCAGTACACAGAGATGAGCCTAGTGGAGACAGACCGAGAAAAAGAAAAGAGACAGACCAGTAGACTGGAAACGGTAAAACATGGACAATGCAGTGAAAAATGAAATACAATCAATGTAGAAACACAGGATCAAGTCTTAATTAGCAGAGTAAAGAAGCAGGAATCTCCTTTTGTGAAAGATTGTTAGTTTCTGTGCAACATGAACCCACACCTTCTCATATGGCCAGATGCATCCAGATTTCTCATTTAGAATATTTTCACACACCCCTTCACAAACACTAAAAATAGGTATATTAATAAATATTCAGCATTATAATTAGACGATAATGTAGACCATTATCTGTGGCTGAAAGCATGTCCTCCTATCATTTCAAACATTAATAATAAAATAACATTAACCTTTAGCACATTATTTAAAGTAAACAAAGGATGAACATGACAAACGGGCCTCTGTCATAGACAGCAGCAATTGTATAAATCTGCTTATCTGCAGCCTCATTTATTTAACATGGTGGCAAGAACTGAGTAAATGTACTTAACAGACCTTTTTAAAGATAGGTTTGATCATTACCTAGAAACTTAATAATGCTAATGTGTTTTGAGCCTTTTGGGTGCAATTAAAAACTACCTTTAGTTACTCGATGCATTTTCTGTTGCCAGTCTTAAAATTAATTACTTTTAAAGAATGAGCAAGACAAATCTTAAGGCAGTTGGTTAAACCGAATCCATGGCTCAGTTAAAACAAAATGGGGGTTTGGGGGGTCAGATCTTCCTGTGGACAGTTTAAAAACATGGCTTTTCCAATATGTGAACAGAACATACAAAACTGCAGTTCATTATGAGCATGAAGGGAAGTCTTACCATTTTTATCCATGGAATGGGGCTCAGACTGTTTTTTTCCAATGTCGGCAAATGAGCGCACAATGGGAATCCTGTTGCTGAGCTTCTTCTGGTTCTGGTGGTGGTGCTGCTTCAGGAGAGCCTCTCGCAACTTCCTGCGCACCTCTTCCGCCAGCTGCCCCGACTGCTCCTGCTGGTCCATTATCATGTCTTGAAAAACACACAAAGAAGTAACTCTGGTTTAAAGTTGACTGTTTAAAACTGAATACTGTATTCTTTAGTTTCATACAAGGTATATTTAAACCCTGTTGACTGGTTGACTGTACTGCCACTATTGGCAATGCATTTTGATATGGCCTTTCTGTGAAGAGGAAATCACAGCAGAGGTAATTCCTCTACTGGGAGCAAAAAAAAGCCAACTATAAAAATGTCACATGCAATCACATGCAAAAGGCATCTAGAATGATGCTTAGTGTACATATGTTCAAATCAACTGAAATAACTTAAAAGGTTTGTTTGTGTTCAAATATGGCTTGAAGTCTGAACAATGGAAAATGAATATAGTCATTGAATACAATCATGGATACAATCATTGGGTCCAGTATTGTCATTTAAGTTATTTAAGATGCACACAATGCTGAACACTGAATTACTTATATATGGCTTTGAAGAACACTGACCTTTAAATGAATCGCAAATAAACCTACATGGCCTTTTACTGCTCTTAACACTTTTAGGGTTACGAGTGAATAGCTTACTTGCTTAATTGCTTTCGCCAAGGCTTGTGGCATATGCACAGCCATACCTCTACCTCTCCTTAGATCTTTTTATCTACCCGTTACTGAGTCAATCCTGCTCCTGCAGTCATTGATTCTTTAGCTCCATTTTTACTGTAAAACCACAAAACCACCTTCAAAGGAGGTTCATTCAGTTACTGACTTTACACTTCAAAGAGACAATTACAAAAAAAAAAAAAAATCTAAAATCTAAAAGCACTCTCACTTTGAAATCTTTTCATTTAGCTTTGCAGCCATTCTATCTATATATACCATTTTAAAGACTAGTTGGATTGCTATGCTAAGTAGACACAATAGGAAAACAGGTACTATCTACCACACATGTATGACCTGGAAAAAAAACAGCATGAGAAAGGGATGAGTTTCTTCGCTTCCATTATTCTTGTGCAAGGATAAAAACGAACATCTTTGTTCTGAGAAATTCCAACCAATTTAAAGGTCACAGTAACCTTATGTGGAGCTCAGGCAGGCAACCTCATTCTGTCAGTGGGAAAAGTAGTGCTTAACAAGGATGTACTGCACACTGCGTGATTAGCCATTTTGTTGGACAACTGTGTGCTTTGTTGATTGACTTGAAAACAGCTAGGATGTACACTGCATCATTAATAGATGCTTCAAAGTGGACAGATGTATTCCCAAAAATAGCATAGCTACTACAAACATAACATTAGGACAACAAGTGTACAAATAAGACCAATTCTGTCAAACAAAAATGAAGAAGTAAAACTGGTCATTTAGTTTGCCAATGTTTTTCTTACAAAAAAGGCTTTAGAGCTCAAAAACTCTATGAGGAAAGAAATAATGTCTTTAAGAATATATAGATTAGCTTAGACATGTCAGATTCCATTCTGATAATGGTCTTCATGCTTATTCCTAGCATACCACTGGTAAAGAGATATTGAAATGGCTCTTACTGGTAAAACAAGTAATCCCAATCAAAGTTCAATAAATACAAATGCATGTACATATCCAGATAAGCCAAACGAAAACACTTTCAGATCTATAATAACTCCGGAGAACCTCACTCCACTGCAGCAGAAAGCATAAAACTAATCAAACTGTACAACCACACAGGAAAACAGAATCAAATAAAGTAAAAACAGAAAAACACATTGCTTACAACATAAATGAACGGTTGACCCATAAAATTAAGATGTCAGATAGCAGCAGGTTGAATATATGATTATAAATATTACTAGATGCAAACCTCTTTCGATTTGATTTCCGTTTATGAACATCGCAATCATTATGTCTCACCAACTCAAATTAGATTTAGCAGGTAGGGGTCAGAGGCGACACATATTACGGCTGAGTCACATAACACGTCTAATTTGTTCTGAAGGCTTTCAGCAGATAAAATAAAAAACCTACATCAAAAGAGAGGTGTTTGTTTGAAAGAGGTGTTATAGAGGATTGAATACAATAAAAAATTGCAAGCCTTATTATTTACTTTCTTAATTCTTATTTTAAAAAGTAAATTTCCTGCAAAGCCATATTTGTTCACATATATTAATATGTAACTAGCTCCAGCTGTGTCAAAGATTGTGTGCCAAGAGAAAAACAAGAAAACATTCATATTTGCTAAATACCATACATCTAGATTAATTTGTTGTTATCTGCAGATGCTGTTTGTTTTTTGTTTTTAAATGACAGATGCAACCAACTTTATGTACTAAATCTGATTTCTTGTTTCATTTTTTAATGAATACAAGGATTCTCTCTATACAAAACTTCTCTTAAATATCTTCTTCTCTTAGAATTTCTCACTGATCCTTAGAAGGTGTTGTA
Organism: Amia ocellicauda; assembly: GCF_036373705.1. Lineage (NCBI taxonomy): Eukaryota > Metazoa > Chordata > Actinopteri > Amiiformes > Amiidae > Amia > Amia ocellicauda. The sequence goes on along the minus strand of NC_089865.1, from coordinate 10,720,325 downwards.
TGTTGTACCTGCAATCTCGTCCAGTGAGTTGGCTCTCATGTCCAGAAGCACAATGCCATTGAGGATGCAGCTTCTAAGTTCAAACAGACTGTGGAGTGACAGAGTAGCAACATAGGGCTTACTCCAGCGCTCCCCTCCATCTTCTACGTCCTCCTCAAACTTCAGCCACCTGCACAGACACAGGATTTTGAGTCTTATCATTATGGAGTTCAGTTTTTGCACATTTAAACAGTCCACTGTACCTGAATTTGAGAGATGGCAACTCCAGTGGGGTCAAAGTCCCTCATGTTTAAATACCTAGCATGCATTCCACTGGCACTGCACAGTATCTTAAAAGTAACACAATATGTTCACAATTAAATGTGTCCTCATTGCACCAAATCAAAATGTTCATAATAAAAAGCACTTGCAGGGTACTACTGCTACACTGAGATCTCCTGAAAACTCCTAATCACTACATATACAAGTATCAGAAAGAACTGTTTGTAAAATAAAATTACACTCAAGGTATTCATGGTAAATTAGCAGAGTTAATTCAGGGGCATGAAAGCCATGCGAATTATCTTTTATACAGATATCAATGGTAGGTTTTTAAACCGAATGGCACAGACAATAAATCAGCTGAATATTGCAAATTTGACAGAAATATTAAATGACAACTGACCAATCTGAAAATGTACAGTAATATAAAGAAATTGGTTGTACATAACATGTGTCATGTTTCACTCACCCAGCATTCCAAAGCAAGCATCATTTAATGAATTGAACAATACCAATGACATATGCAATGCAGGTGTCAGTTGCAACAGAGATGCTGACAGCTTCTTACTTCGTATTAACGAACTTTTCAAATATCACAAGAGTTCAAGGAGTTCTCATCTCCCTCTACCACTCAGAGACAGTACTACTGTTTTTTTCGGTAATACATTTATTCAATTCACAAATGTTTTCATGTCAACTTTCCTTTTCAGTCTGAATGCTTTACTAATGCAGTCCTGTTTTAGTACTTAGTACTTAGTAAGCTTTATTTAGCCTGCATCTGAATGATTACACAACACTCCTATTTTATATAATGTTAACCGTTTCACATTATTGTAGTGTTACAGCTTAAACAGAGAAAATGCACATTCTGTAGTCAGTCTTTATGTTCTGCTGTTAATAGGTACTAATGCAGCTTTAAACAGTTAATCAATAGACGCGTGTGTGGAAAGAAGTTAAAATGGAAAATAAAAATGAAAAAGCAATCCAACTGAACTATAAAACCTGATCATAATGTTTATATTAGGGTTTAAAGAGCACCTTTTTTGGACACAAAATGTAAATGAAAGAAGCTAAATCACCTAGCTGTCTCTCTCCATTCAGGTTCCTCTCCATCACGCATGCAGATTTCATCAAGTTCAGTGAAGAGGTCATGAGGAATGTGCTCCTCATCGTCATCCTCGGTGCCCAGGATGAACTGAACTCGCTGGGAGGGAGTATCTGAGGGAAAAAATAGAAACAACAAATATTTACAGAAACTACAAGACACACACTAAATGACTGCATGGGAGACAATGTAAAAAAACACATTTTCCAGTAGATTTTTCCAACCAAGCAAAAAAAAAAGAAAAATGATATAGCAGCAGTTTCACAAGGAGAGGACAGTCTGAAAGATTGCTGACATGTTCCACACCTGCATCAAAGTACTGAAAAAGAGAGCTGCATGTTGCATATTGGAGTACCCCACTATATTGCAGTGAGTGTTAGGGTTAAACAGAGGTGAGGAGTCAGTCAATACAAGGGGGCGAAACAAAGCTCCTGAATCACTTCTCCTTCCACAAGGCCCCACAGGTAGGCGTGAGGTAGAGCTGCTTCCATACAGAGCTCTTACACAACTCATTGTTCAGAGGTGGGAATGATAATTTAATGTACCGTTCCATAATTCTGAAATTAAGGCATGGCCTTGCTTTGCAACAAGCGCCTTGGCACCTAGTTAGTCACCTACCTATCTACTAAAATTAATAAACGTATTGAATTGCTTTGTAAAAGGAAACGTGATTTAAATTGAAAAACAATATCGGTAGCTTTTTTGCAGACATTACTTTTTATATTCAACGTAATACAAAAAGGTTAAATTCCTTTGAAGTTAATGAGATAAATTCATAAGTACACTAACATTTCTTACTTTCTCTGGACTTGATACTGTCTGTGAAATGTGAAATGCATGTGTTGCTGCTTTCCCACAATTCATTTTCAGATGACTCACAACATGAAAGCCGCAGAATAAAATAACACTTCTCATCTTGTCAGCCCACAGTTACATATATAAGCATCTCCATGTCCCTGAGCAAAATTGATGTTACTCAACATTAAACCAGACAATGACACAGGGAGAGTTTAAGAATAATAGTATTTCTCAAATTAAGCCTACAAACACATTATTACAGTAAATTGGTATTTACATAGACCAATATTGTCTTAAAACTGTTATAAGCCTGTAGTAATGCAATAGGCTATAGCCTATCTGTACATGGACACATTTAACTTGTTAAGTTAAATACAAATATTCATTTTAGATAATGGTAAGATATTACTGCAAAAACCTCTCAATTTCTGAATAATTAAAATAATTTTGTTTTCCGTCTGATTCTCAGATCCTAAAATCTGAAAACGTGGTTCCTAAGAAACATCATACAGTGAGTGTATACTGTACAGTACTGGGGAGTAGCACAGTCCTGGCACTGCACATACTAGCCTTTACTTACCATACGTGGGAGACTCTCTCCCATCCTCTACCCCAGAGTCCCGCTCTCGGTCTCTCTTCCTGTGCTTATGTCCACGATGCCTGTGTCTTCTGTGGCTCTTTCTTCCTCCAAGTGGTACGTGCACACCAATGTACAATGTCCGGTGGCCTGGAAAATGAACAGATAATAAATCAAATGGAAATGGACCCATTGTTGTACTTCCTCTCAGCTTCAAATACCTTCTTCAATAATAATAATAATTATGATAATGGCCATACAATAACACATATTCAAAGGAATCCCAAATCATGTTTGTTTGGGTTTTGTGCTACTGCTTCATTACACTTTTAAAAATGTAGAAATATCTGTGAAATAAGGCCAGCACAGAGTGAACACATATCTGTACTTTTATCTCTAACAATGTTTATTTTAATAACACAAAGTCTAGTAGCTCAGTGAATTGAACATTGTGTATCAATATTTGGTATATACAAAACCACAGATACAGTGTTTATATGCCTTACAATGTTACCTATGTAACCAGATATGGGAACTATATGTATATCCTTCAGCAGATGGGAGATTCCAGTAGAAAAAACAGCCCTTTCCCTTGAAATGAAATGTAGGGCTTCTTTAAAGTTCTTGATGAGATTCAATTTCCAGTAGGTTTACCTATTCTTTTTAAAGCAAAACCGCAAATAAAGCTTCTATGGATGTGCATAGCTTAACTCAAGCCAGAAAACATCTGCCACTGCATCAGAGCACAGTTGCAGGGTGTTTCTGGTATTTAGACTTGCAGTTGAGTTTCTAACATCACAGCAACAACTAACAGAAAAATGAAATCTGCAGAACTTTCCATGATGAAAAAAACAAAAACATTAAAGATATAAGATTACCTTGACCACTTATATTGTGACTAGTGTAATCAAATATCAAGATAAGTGTTGTTTAGAACATTCATATTTGCATTCAAAAGTAAAGATCCACAGCCGTATTTGAAGAAGAGTAAATGGCTTCATATGAATGCCTCGAAGATCAACAGGCTGAAAAAGCATAATTATTGGATATAAAAATAGCGCCCTTGCATTACCTTTAACATACACCATGTATTTTAAATTAACAAACAATATCTGGTACACTACAATGATGTGAAACAATCTTATACTACGGACACTATCCAAAATGGAAGACCAGACCACAAGAACCTTTTGTTTATTTCATAGCTCTACCACTCGTTTACTATTCAAGCATACGGTATTGTAACCTTTCCCCTCATTGGCTGTAGTTGCAGAGTCTTCAATGTATAACATATGATGCTGTATTCTGTCTACACTAAACCACTTGACACCATGTAACGTTCCCTGTATATAACATAGTTCTGTAGTAAAATAATACTTTGTATATAGTAGTTGAAGTAATAATAATTATTATTATAATCTTAAATCTAACCAGATATTTTTATGTTGTATTGCTTTTGAAGCCAGAGGATGTTTAGAAGCCATTTCTGCTACAGAGTAATATTCATTTCTCCTCCAGCCTGTGGGAGTTCTGTGGCTTGTATAGTGTCCCCTTTGGCTTGCAAATAACCACAACATCATATTCAAACCGGCAATCTTTATCATGTGCTTCAAGTTCCCAATCTGTAAATTCAGACTTAAAAATAATGATATGCATTATGTATCAGTTTTATTTGCATAATCTGGTTTTGATCATATTGTTGTTTATCCTACAAAACAAAGGGATCTTCTCATAATGTTCTTTTTATCATGTGAAAACTAGTACAACTCCTCTCTAAAAGGGAAGTTGAAGGGGCCTCCAGCAATAAAAAAGGAATCTTTTCAATGAAGAAATAATGTGGACACAGAGCTGTGCTGAAGTAGTCCTGAAGAAACCCATCTCCCACATCATACGGGCAGTGAGAGTGCTGTGAGGACCAGCTGCAGATGTGGGTCAGTGACCCTGTGCAGACAGCCAAGCAAGGAATGATCTGTCACAGCACATCAAAGGAGCACAGCGCTGACAAAACTTCTGCGAAGGCAAAGCATGAACTGGCAGGAGAAGGGCTGGCATGAAGGCTCCTGCCAAAGTGAAGACCCTAAGGGAAGGCTGCTTAATGGCTGAGACAATACAAGAACACAGAGACTGATCATCAATACCCCACATGGTCCACAAGCCAGGGACCCACACCTTATCCCTTCATATATCCAACTGAAGAGTGACAATCTAGTCTGCAAATATCCAGAATGTTTAATAGTTGGCAGGCATCTTAGTCCAGTGATAATATTTTGACCAGCACATTTATTAAGTCAGCAAAGCACTGAAAACATAATTTGAATTACATGAAGCATAATGCACAGCAAGAATGACTTTGTATTCAGCTGCAGAAGAAAACACATACGCCTCAGTATCTTACAAACAGTTTCTTGGCTATTGCTCATTTTCTCTTTTCTAATTTTCTCTTTAATTGTCACTACAGAAGAAAAAATGACATTCTTTTCTATGATTAACTTCATTATATTTTTGAACTATTGTTAAAATCTTAAACAGAACACATTTGTGTGTCGTAATAGCTGATGACACTATTGTTTTAAGAAATGTAACATGAAAGTAAAGGCATGTTGTTTTGTGTGTGGTATCAAAAGCAGCCTTTTTCATTAATATCTTACTTTTTTCCCCCACTTCCATACACTTTTCATACTCATGGACAGTAACTGAGAAACCTGCCTTGGGATTATGGTAAAGGCAAGAGGTTACCTTCTAGTTCTTCCTTTTCGAAGTGAGTTTTCAAGATGGAACGAGTTCCACCTCTGTCCACAACAGCCTCCTCATCATTTCTCTGAAAAATAAAACCATTATTTCAGTTCCCTATGTTATTGGTGAAAGCAGCTTCTAAGTAGCTTGATGACTGCTCTTCGAAGCATGACCAGTTCAATTAAGAAAGAAGAAAAAAGTATATTTTCTTTGTTAATTCTTATAAAAGAGAATCCATTCACAAGTTAGATTAATTATAATAATAAAAAGGCTCAACTTCCATAGCCTTACGATAAAGTGTCTTATTCTGGGGTTATTAAAAACATTAAAGCGGCCTTGGAAAGAGGCGTCTTCTAAATGTCAAATAATGTGTCTGACAATAATTCAATTTCATGTAAGCAAATATTAAATAAGTTATGACAAAACCACAGAGAAAATGCTGGCACGGTTATTTCTGGTTTGATTTTGTTGATTGTTGGAAGACAATATGGCAGCAGAACAGTATATCCGAAAAGTAGGAAACACAAAGCTAAAATAACATATTCATATGGATCTGACAATACATTTTAATTTTATTTTTGTATTTTTTCTCGAACAAATTCATTGTTCCTGCAAAAAGTGTGTTTAGAAAAGTGAATCCTCTTATTGTGGACAAAAGCAGGCTCCTGCCTCCTGAAAACAATGTGCATTGGGCAATATGTTGATTCTCCATAGCTGCAAGGCTACCCTGACAGTGATGAGTTTTACACAAATAGCTGCTGCCTAACTATAGGTGAAAGGCAGTGACCCAGCCTCTATTGTAGACCTGGAGAAGTCATCCATAATGCTTTCTCCCCATAACATTTGCCTTGAATGTCACTTCCAGAAACCAGAGCTCAGCAATGACAATGACCAGGTGACTTCCAGACACATACATGATTCACATGACCATTGAAGAGGAAACCTGAGCTGCTCCATCATATTGCATGAACAGAACATCACTCTGAAGAGCACCGGAGATGCTCTGAATTAAAAGGGAAAAACAACCAATTTCCTGTCATAGTCTGCTCTAATTGAGTCAACTGTTGATGGTTTCTGTTGGAAGAGGACTTCAAGTGGCTGTTACTAGGTCCAGTGTAGTTCTGCAGAGGTGGCCTTACATTTCTGTACCTCAAATCACTTACATACCCTCTTGTAATCTCCAATATTGAGAATCCATCATAGCACAGTTACCAGCATTTTCAAATACTCTAGAAGGTCATATTGTGCAAGATACTCTCTTAAAATGTGCTCTCTTTAAGCCCAGCTTTTGCAACATTATTCAGCCAATTAAGTGCATGAAGCATAGATGAAACACTCACAATGTGTCATGCTTTACATTTAGTTTGCACGTCCTATACTCAGATTCAATACTGAGGTACGTGAGGTTTTCTAGAACTCTGTAACCTTTTAATTATTTTCAAGCAACACTTGAAGTATAACCTCACTATCCAGTTTCCATAGCAACTAATGTGGGCAGGTAGCAAGCTTAAGAGTCCCTTTCCTGAGCACTCCTTTACTTTACATTTAACAATGCTTTCATTCACATTTTCTATGCCTCCCTCAGGTCAGTATCTTTACACTTGTAAGTTCTGGGTCATTAATAAGGTTGCTGAGTGAATCAGGTCATTGGTGTTTTGAGCAGAACTGCAATATTGTCTGTAAATGCAAGGTTCAAATCCAAGACAGCATTTTGACTATTTTTGTGAAGCCTCCACAGTACTATTGCAAAATGCCATTCTACAATACTCGTGAATTCTCAGAAATGTCTTCTGGTTTGAAAAAAGGTAGCAATTAATTACTTTTACATAAAAACTTTTCATTCAGACTTCAGAAATCATGCCCTCACTACCTCATCACAAATTCTACTAACCCATATTACTTCACAATAACCTATACATCACAGATGTTATTTTATAACATTTGTAATAACAGATCCGTATAATAACAGATGAGTAATCATGACTCTAATTATGTTATGGCACTTTTTTTTTTTACATAATTGTTATTAATCCCACTGAAACACAATTGTTGATCAGACAAAACTCCAGCAAGGATGTTCTTCATAACAACCTGGTTGCCAGGGGCTAAAGAAGGGCTATTAATTAAAAAAAAATCAAGTTAAATAGCTTAATAGTACTCACAGCCATTTGACACAATAGCCATTGAACTATAATGAAGGAGCACAAGCACAGCCTAGACCAGAAGGTTTGCATTTTTTCTATTTTTGTTCTGCACCACAGCAATAACAGAACACTCTGGCTCTACTAGCTGTTGTTTGGACATTTGGTACATTTTCTTCACTAAAGATTGATTAGCATCTTGGTATAGCAAAAGGAAAAATGTATATAATAATTGAAATATAGTATGTCAGTGCATGTGATATATAGAAGCATTCTTAAGGACCTCTATTCTAATATCATGCCTCTTGCTGCCAAATGATACAGCAATTCAAATCTAGATGCATCTTGTGTGTTTGGATAGTAAAAGCTTATTTTCAAAAAACTTACAGAAAACCTCAGTGCAACTTGCAGATTTCTAAGCTATTTAGATTTAAATCAAAACACTTCAAGGCCACTGAATTCCCATCTTGGCAGTACTCCAGTTTCAATACATCCCGATGTAAAATGCTTCTTGACCTAGTTTCCAGCATACTCATTTTTAATTATTTAATTTATATAAAAAAAACAGCTACAAGTTCTTCAAATTACACCCAATATAATGAGAGATTAGGAAACAATAAGGAATATAACTGAATAATTAAGATGCTTCCTCAATTCTGCAGTTTCTGATTAGATATAGACTGCTGCTAGAGCCACGTGTCAGTACATGTGAAGGGTATATTGAAAAACAGTGATCAAAGCAGATGTTTAAGCATGGGGGTGGGCGAAAAAGAGCAAAGATGCACATAAACAGCAGCATTTTATGAGAAACAATCCAATTTCAGCTTTACTGCTTCTCTCCCAAAATCAAATTAAAAGTCAAAATCTTTTATAAAGCAAGACTTGATCATATCTGTAAAGGATAGATATGTGGCAACGTTTAAGACAATAAAAAGAAACCTCATTGAATCCTGTAAGTAACAGTAAATCTAAGGTCACCTGGAAAAAAGCACCCATTACATCTTCAACATCATCTGATGCAAATTTTAAAGACACCCTAGTTAAAATCACACAAATATATACTGTGATGATCTGGTGGAAGAGAGATTCATACAATCCTTCCAGTCAAACAAGATTAAGCAACTCATTCTTAATAAGACAGCAGCCATGACAAGAAAAGCATCATGTTCTGTTAACTTGCCTGAACAGTAAAACATGATTCCAGGCTTTATGGGCTGCTCTATTTATAAAGCATCACGGCTTGGTTCTTTTTTCTGCAGGGCAGCTTAGCCGTGACGTTAAATCATCAGATGTCCATTTAGGGGTGTGCATGTACAGTAGTATATTTTTGTTTACATCAGATTCAAGGAGAGCTCTCTGTGTCAGTGCACTCTTGAATATCAGGGGCAGATTAAATGCATTCAGATGACCACCTCTATACTGGTCCCATCCCAGCACGTTCCCTCTCCCGTGAGGAAGCAGCAGGGTATCTGATGTAGGCAGGAGCATGCGCAGCTCCCACACTCTCAAATCAATTCTGGAAAAATTAGTCAGCTCAAGGGCACCTTAGAGGACGGCACTGAGCTCGGCAACAAGAGGAGCTTTTATTCTCAGTAATGACAACGATTCCAGGCTGATTATATGGTATGTCAGGATTTCAGCTTAAGGGACACTGATCTGTTACAATATAATGCTCCCGTACATGTGTGTAATGAAAATGCACTGCTTTCGCCTTTTTTGTTTTCCTATTTCTTGGGCTTCTTGGATTTCATTCAAGGTATGAATGAATGACTACATTCCGGACAGCTTTGTGAGTCTGTAGGAGATATGACATTCCTTGCTTTTATTTTTTGTGCAAGCTGCAATATTCCAAAGCACATTGCGAGATGATTATTGATTCAGAAACGACTGAATGTAGTTTCCCTGGCTGCGAAATGATGTTAAACACTTCCCAGTATGTTCAAAGCATATTCCGAAGGACAACAAGGGGGTTTTCTATATGCGGATTGGTTGAGAATCAGATGGGTACCCTTCCTGTCTTAGTCCCTGTGCGGCCATGGTGTAGGCAGTGTGGTTCTGTGTGGGCTTGAACATGCTTTACTCACAGGCACAAGAAAAATGAAATGCATAGCGTATCACACTCCAATACGCCAAAGCAATGTTTTGTGTGAAAAATATATCTTTATAACACAAAACAACTTAAACGATATCATTCAGGCTATTAAAATATACATGGAATGAAAAATCATATTTAAGTTCCAGAAGCTATAGAGATTATTAGTACGGCTTTAGATTTAACAAAAATTAAATCTAGAACAAAATGCAGAGAGCATATATATGTAAAAGTGGTAAAGATTTCAAAGTAAAGAGCTGTATCATTAATTACACTGAAGATGAATAGTTGATCTACTGTAATATGTCCACAATAATATATATTTGAAATTGCAAAATGTTACTTTTATTCTTCATTGTAGCCAGTACTTCAATAATTATGCATATCTGAACTGTATTTCTGTTATACTGTTAGTAGCTGTGCTGATTTTATCAAATCATTAATTCAATTCAAGTAAATTTCAACTAAAAAACTAAATATTTAATTCACATTCAAATGTTTTATGGAGGCTTTAACTAAGGCGTACTGATTTCCATCCTTAAGTATTCAACTTGTCAGAATAAATAAATGGAAAACATTACTCAAAACAGTCCTTTAAATATTGTATTATGTTGGAAGCATATACATACTTATGGGGTTATTGGTAATATATTGTTAACAATAGTAACAGCACTTCTCTTTCTCTCAATCCCATTCATTGTGGGAGAATTTTATATTCCAATACAAGGAGAAATATACCTTGTTTTTAAGGGTTGGCTTACCCAGCATAATACAGAATTTGAAAATATGCATTTTAACAAAATATAAACTTTTTATACACTTAAATAATAGAGATTATAATTGGCCATTACAATAATGACACATAATATAAGGAGGTGGCACCCTATTTGAAAATGTGAAAATGTATGTAAGATTATATTGAAATATTGTATAAATTACAAGTGAAGATACATTAACGGTAAACTGATACATTTCAGTTAAATAATAAAACACAATAATATTGTGTTACATACAATATCAACTGTACCATATAAAGATACAACATATCTTAGCTAGCTATATTAAATAAGAATTTTTTAGTCTCTAACATTTCAGTTTTCATATTTTATTATAGACATGGTATGTGTTGTGTTTTATACTCTTATTGTCCATGTTTAAATGCTTATTTCACATTGAGATACTACTCTAGCAAAAAGAGTATGATGGAAAAGCATGTCAGTGGTGGACTACACAATATTATTTGGCAATGAGCTATGACTCATTAGTTTATTAGTTTATCCTGTATACTTCCTAGCAATAAAATGTATTACATATTTTAAATATTTATAGGAGTTTCTAAGAAATACTTAATTAGCATTAACTGCCAAAATAACAGATAATTATGCAATACACACTCCTGTATTACATATATATATATATATATATATATATATATATATATATATATATATATATATATATATATATATATATATATATATATATAAGATATAATTAATGTATATAATTAAATATATGCAAAAACTATTTAATTGATATACACTATCCTGAAAAAAAAGAGAAAGTTGACCTTAACATATCAACCATATAAAGACATTAATTTGCTAGAAGGGAACACAAGGACATTTCAATCGATATATGAAGCCACCTATCTAGCCTATGTGTTATTTTTAACATGGATGTATGTAGTGCTTAGCTGTCGTGGTTTTGCACAGCACTCAGAACAGTGCCCACACAACTGAAACATTTGCACTGACAATTTTCTGCATTAAGAATTCCTCTTAACGGCTTGTAAATTATTAAAAATATATTTTTCAGTATGTTTTGTGAATTTGAAGAGCTACTTTCTCACGCAGTCCTGCAGTGTGTGGCCAGTATTTTATTTGTTTTAAGTTGCTGGTGAGAGGAGATCTGTGCACTTGTATCCTTCCTTTGATATTTCTAAAATGTTGTGCCATGAATGAAAAAAACAATTCATATATATATATATATATATATATATATATACATACACATATACACACACTCACCTAAAGGATTATTAGGAACACCATACTAATACTGTGTTTGACCCCCTTTCGCCTTCAGAACTGCCTTAATTCTACGTGGCATTTATTCAACAAGGTGCTGAAAGCATTCTTTAGAAATGTTGGCCCATATTGATAGGATAGCATCTTGCAGTTGATGGAGATTTGTGGGATGCACATCCAGGGCACGAAGCTCCCGTTCCACCACATCCCAAAGATGCTCTATTGGGTTGAGATCTGGTGACTGTGGGGGCCAGTTTAGTACAGTGAACTCATTGTCATGTTCAAGAAACCAATTTGAAATGATTCGACCTTTGTGACATGGTGCATTATCCTGCTGGAAGTAGCCATCAGAGGATGGGTACATGGTGGTCATAAAGGGATGGACATGGTCAGAAACAATGCTCAGGTAGGCCGTGGCATTTAAACGATGCCCAATTGGCACTAAGGGGCCTAAAGTGTGCCAAGAAAACATCCCCCACACCATTACACCACCACCACCAGCCTGCACAGTGGTAACAAGGCATGATGGATCCATGTTCTCATTCTGTTTACGCCAAATTCTGACTCTACCATCTGAATGTCTCAACAGAAATCGAGACTCATCAGACCAGGCAACATTTTTCCAGTCTTCAACTGTCCAATTTTGGTGAGCTTGTGCAAATTGTAGCCTCTTTTTCATATTTGTAGTGGAGATGAGTGGTACCCGGTGGGGTCTTCTGCTGTTGTAGCCCATCCGCCTCAAGGTTGTACGTGTTGTGGCTTCACAAATGCTTTGCTGCATACCTCGGTTGTAACGAGTGGTTATTTCAGTCAAAGTTGCTCTTCTATCAGCTTGAATCAGTCGGCCCATTCTCCTCTGACCTCTAGCATCAACAAGGCATTTTCGCCCACAGGACTGCCACATACTGGATGTTTTTCCCTTTTCACACCATTCTTTGTAAACCCTAGAAATGGTTGTGCGTGAAAATCCCAGTAACTGAGCAGATTGTGAAATACTCAGACCGGCTCGTCTGGCACCAACAACCATGCCACGCTCAAAATTGCTTAAATCACCTTTCTTTCCCATTCAGACATTCAGTTTGGAGTTCAGGAGATTGTCTTGACCAGGACCACACCCCTAAATGCATTGAAGCAACTGCCATGTGATTGGTTGGTTAGATAATTGCATTAATGAGAAATTGAACAGGTGTTCCTAATAATCCTTTAGGTGAGTGTATATATATATGATTTTTTATTTTTTAATTCAAATACTATTAGGATATCTACACATCTATACATTTGGAATCTAATGCAAACAAAAATAATTAGCCACAACTACAACCTCTGAAAACTCTGTAGTGGAGAAATGAACACTGGTACCAAACAGTAACACATACGTTTCTTAATGTTATCATTTGTCAGTTTTTTTTCACCCTGAAAGTGCATAGCTGCATACTAGACCACAGACACTTGCCAGAATCTTCTATTGTACACAGCAACCGCTTCCAGACAGTAAATTTAGCTCTTTCCTGTGGGATTCTCCAAAAAGAATGCTCTCTTGTCTATTAACTGAGCCTGTCTGGTGTTCACTTTGAATTCCTGCTACTGGATCACCTAGCGCCAGTCTCTTGCTGTGCTAAACTAAATGTGTTGTTAATCTTCAGTACTTTGTTAAGATGAAAAGTGGCTTTTTCACTTGACTTGACATTCTTCCCCTCTCCCAGGGTTCAGTCTAAATCATAGTAATGTCTCTTTAAAAAAAAAAAAAAAAGGTTTATATCAACCTCAGTTAGAACAATAGTCCAGGTGTCTTTAGAGAGGAAGAATTGTGGTGTATAATTTACCTTTCCATGGTCCTATTATTACAATGAGATACTTTGTTGATGAAAAGATTATAGGTCATTAACCTAACCATAATTAAGCTCATGATGAGAGTATATTATTATACTTGTGTTATCACTGTGTGTGCGGTCAGAGCCCGCCCCCCCAAAATATTCAAACCCCGGTCTCCCAGGCATCCCTCCGAGAGCCCCGCACTGCACAGCCCCCACCCCCCACAGCACAGCGACAAACATGCCACGCCGAAACACCAACCCTCAATGGGGGGGAATTTGTGCTGTACCACGTTCAGAGGGGAATTACAGCACTATAACGAGCTTAAATACTATGAGCCCTGTTACACAGGCAATAGATTAATTATTCAATATGTTCAAAATATTTTCACCTTAGAATTATGAAAAGGCAAATACAACAGAGATTCTGAGAAGTACAATGATAAAGATGCGAGGTTGTGAATCTCACACCAACACTTACTGAATTGACTGCTTAGTAAACATACCATTGTTCTCAACAAAGTCTTCTACAATGATTCCAGTAGACAACAACATCTGGTCTGTCACCACTAAAATATATTATTGATATGTTCAGCAAAACATATAAATGCATGCTCAAGACTTGGCCTAGTACTCTAGGCTTTTGTGTTATATCTGCTCATGAACTGAAAAAATGAAACGTAATAAAACGTATTCATTAAAATCACAGGGAATATATTGAACAAATCAATTATTTTGTGATTGACTCTTTTGAAGGCACCTTTACAGGCACATCTTCTGTGATCATCAACTGCAGTTGCGTTTCTCAAATCACAGAGTGAAACGCAACATTTATCTCAGGGAAGATATCACATTAAGTTGCACATGGATAACTATGGTTTGCAAAACACTTGAGTAAACATCAAGGCATTGGAGGACATTAGATTTCAGATGTTTTACAGGGAGAAATTTGGCAAAACTCACCACAACTCTATCGAGCAGATCATTTTAATCTACTCTTTTTATCTATACTCTATTTAGAAACAGTTTTAGGCCTGGTAAGCTGGAAAATATCTGCAAGTCAGTTTTTTGGTTTATACTAATCTTGCCCAAAGCTTTTCTGTCAGATATTTTAACATCACCAACTGCACAATAGTGCATTTTACTATTTCAAGGACACTGAACCCAACAGCTGTTTGAGCGGTGATGATAATCTGGCTCCTCATACATTTGACAGAGATCAGATTCGATTATGGAGTCAAATAATGTCCTTGTTTTTGTATGTGTACAACTTATCCAGTTTTATTTCCCTAAAGCATATTTGCATTTATTTTTCCACTCAGCTATACAAAATCAACTTACAACAAAGACATTTCCAAGTATGGCATATCAATATGATTTACTGCTCACATCTAAGTTCACTGCCAAATGAAATACATTTAAAAAAAAAATGTTTCCCCATACACAACCATCTATGTGTTTAGCAGACCTAAAGCTGGTCATCATCCAGAAACGTATATATCTCATAAAGGATACATTAAAAAGAATGTATTAATCCTTGAGAGGTTTGCAAAAATGCTGACCAGTGGGTTAGTTATATGCTAATTACCCATTCTTGCCAGTTAACTTTGAATGTAGTGAACATAGTGAATATGGATATTATCCACTAACCTGAAAACAGCTTCCTTGCCAACTGTGTAATTACTGACATAATGATATTGGTATATAATGCCTTCCCAATTAATCCCATGCAATCGTACATCCTGGGTGTATGGGGATTTGTGTTGTTAATTTTAAATGATTATTAAAAATGTTCCAAACATATGAATTTTGCAGGTTGTGAGCTGGAGTAATAATGGGGACAGACACCATGTTGAGTACATAAAAAAATATATGTATTGTAGGTATGCATTTGGTTTTCCAATTCTTATTGCGCTAATTCACAGTGCTGCCACCTGCTGCGTTTTTCAGGAAATGGTTGTTGTACTGTGGAAGATACACATTGTCATCCAGATGTTTATCTCCTGTCCCAGGCTCGAATTATTGAAATAATAAAAAATGGATGACACCAGGAAATATTTTAGGGTTTCTTTTCTCCAGATCAGTAGTGATCTTCTGTTTGTAAACAAGAACAGTACTGTCATCTGAATATGTACCACTTGGTTTGTTTATTACTTAATTTGAACTACTCCAATTTTACATGTCCTTTTATACACATAATTAATCATGGCTTTGAAATCATTATAAATATCAGTACAGGGGGAATAAAAAATAGCTTCAAATTAATGTCATTGGATGAAGCAAACCATAATGGCAGAGTTACTCTCTACAGATGGCAAGAGTCACAGAAACAACCAGAACTGCACATTCACCAGTATATCTGTCGCCTTACATATCATACACAGTACAATTTTTGCATATTTAAGTAGCTTTTTTTTTTTAATCTTCTTGCAAAACTCATCTAATGTGCAAATTTATGAATACAGTTCATCATGATACAATCCCTCCTCTTCTTCCCCTCCCACACACACCTTTCCAATCCAGTAATATATTAAGCCATATGTTCATTTTTACTAGTCTGCCAGTCTCATAAATTGTTAACTTGAGTAGGACAAGCTCTCATCTGGGGAGTACCATAACCCATCTGTCACAAAAATCGCAAAGACCTTTTGATTACAGAAAGGCAATGCTTGGTTCTACAGATATGTCTACGATAAAATTATTAAAAAATGCATTTCAACACTCTTTTAAACTGACTTCACAGTACCCCAATTAACAGTTGGGTCGAATACATTTTTTTGTATTACAATATTTATTAAACTTATTTTTGAGACAATATTTGTTTTTGCAATTTTTAATTTGTAGTGTCTGTTAGATCAACTTTACTTTTACCCTAATTTATTCCACAATCTTTATGCAACATTCCCTTATCCACCTTAATCTCAGGTCAGCATATTTGTATTTTGTAATGTCACTTATAAAATAGAAAGTACAAACATAAATCAGGTACATTTGTACAAGTATAGCATTTTGCTAGATCTTAGGAGATGTGCAATAATAAAGTGGCTTCATTTTTTGGTTATATTTTTAATATGGAAAGGCAATTTAGCTATTGATGTAAAGGTTCAATCTTTTTAAAAATTTAAAAATATATACATTTGGATATGCAACAACCCTTAGTAATAATTACATCTCCAGACATACAAGATATGGTCACAAATGCTATCAAACAGGATACATTATGTTAAGAATTTGTACTTAGAAATAAATGGATCCATACCTGACAGTTCAGATTACTGCATGGGTCTGTGGCCCCCGAATGCATGACCTCTTTCTTGAAAAGCCCCAAATTTGCCTTTTCTATTACAAACAGATAAGGCAGCTCAGAGCCATCTATGAGCCAGCATCCGTTGGGATAGCCTTCCTGCACAGCAGTCTAGTTAGTCATCATGCCAGAAAGCACATATAAGTGCTGTGTCTGTTGATCCACAGAACCTTAATATTTTTGACAGCTGTGCATTTACAATCAACCAATCCCATGTGAGATTAAAAGAGTGACATCACTGATGCTGTTGCTGCTTATCTAAGAAGAGTCTGTGCTAAGCCCGAGTATTCCTCTTTGGTGGCATTTTAAAATTAAAGCCCTGGAGCATCTCTCCGTTGCCTGCTTTGCACTACACTTCCCCCAAGGCATTCTGAGAATACTCTTAATATCTGCAACTGACCTGTCAGGATATTGGATACAGCTGACCTTGGCTTTTGCTCAGTAAAGGACATGTGAGAAACACTAGGATGAGAAAATACATCAATTAAGCCTGTGCATATGGTATAGCAGATTTAAAAGGTGTTTTCTTATGGATTTAAGCTATTTTTACACTGAGAAGTAATGATATTGTACAAATATAATCCAGGAAAAATAAGAAAAATGACAAGCTCCTGCAATTGTTCTGCATGTTATATAGAATATACCCCATAACATCACTTATCTACCATCTTATATGTGCATAATACATCCAAATTTTAAGCCTTTCTACATTGGAGAACAGATGGAACTTATCTGTTTTTAGTTAGCCAAATAAAGCTAAATATATTTTGTACATCTAGAGAAAGGACAAAAGACAGGTTAAATAGGTTGTTTGGTCTCCTTAATACCCTGATCTGTGTTCTACTATGTAGTCATGAAGGTTTAATAACCACAGTATACTAAAGTGATAAAATAATTTAAGAAACTATATTCAGAGAATTCCCATCAGGGTAACCTATTTAAGTCTAAATAATCAATAAGCAATTATTCCGTAGGATATCAGAAGGATATCACGATGAGTATAGACATGATCCTAAGTCTATCTAAAATCCTGTTTAAATGATTACCAAGAAGACAGACAGCAAGCAAGCATTTTGGCACGATCATAGTGAAAACTAAATCGTTGTCACAGGGTATGACTGCAGAGTCTGAAAAGACAAAGCTTGGTGCAAAATGTCCTGACCAGAAAAACAGAGCTAAACTGTGTGCTGAATCAGCAGTGTAAGGCTGCTGGGATGGAAAAACAGAAATATCAGTCTCTTCTTCCCCTGTGAAAGTATTCAGTAATGGATATGTAATCAAAAATTCAAAAATAGCACCTCAGTGTTATAAGATACTATAATAAGGACAGGCAAGGACAGAAGTAAATACCTAATACAAACAAGGGGCTCTGGGACAAATGTAATTTATGCATTTCATAAACATTAAATAAATGTAATTCCTTTAAAAAATATATATATATATATATATATGTATATATATATATATATATAGATTTTAGCATTTAAAAAAATGTGCAAAGGTTCTATTCTGCAGATACTCTTGTTATTTTTGTCTACGTATAATATGAAAAGCATATCATGTGATCAAATGTAGCTCGTTTGAGTTAATGTGAGAGCAAAAACGTTTTTTTTAACGGGATTCGTTTCTTTCCTCATATTACGTGCATGCGTTTGTATATTACAAGAGAAGAAAATGATATTTGAACTACTCAGTAATATAACATTTCAGTACACATTTGAAGATATAACAATGAAAACACTTTACTCACATGAAACTGTAACCCATTGTCATGAAGAGAACCTGAAAGATGAAGCTTTAGCAAACACAAAGCAGACAGTCACTCATTGTAGGTCTTGAGTTATCCCACTGGCTCATTATCAGGACACGAGAAGTCAAGGATCAGTGTCCCGAGAAACTGAACCACATTGTGATACTATCAGAAGGCAGTGCATGGTTGATA
Organism: Amia ocellicauda; assembly: GCF_036373705.1. Lineage (NCBI taxonomy): Eukaryota > Metazoa > Chordata > Actinopteri > Amiiformes > Amiidae > Amia > Amia ocellicauda. The sequence continues at coordinate 10,701,531 of NC_089865.1, read as the reverse complement.
ATGGAATGACTTTTGAAGATGCTCACTTGTTATTGGACATCCAGTTTTTAAACACAGGCAAGCTGACTAAAAACGTATGGGATAAAACAAACACAGTATTCTACACAAAGCCTGAACACATATAATCAGTATGTCCCCTGTAGCATCCTGTAGTATGTCAGGCCTGCTGTGTGCAAGCCGTCCATTATGTACGAAGTATGTCAGGGAGGAAGTGTGATTACAGTGGCCTCTGCTGAGAAGAATCTGAGCTGCATCTACGCTGTACAATACGTACAAAAACACAAAGGCAGGCTCTGCAAGATGGTTACCATTATATGAAGTAGTAAGATGATTGGTCGAGGTGCTGATGCTAAAATAGTGTCCTATGGCAGTTGGCATGCTCGTCGCTTTGATTCTAGAAGCATATTTAAATGATGTGTATTTTATGAGTTTATACCTTCACTGTTCATATATTTATATAGATAGATAGATAGACAGAAAGATAACTCCTCCACTAATGCTATAATGGATTAAGAGAGGGTAGACTAATTGTTTCTCAACCTTTGAATTTGCAGGGTAGCTTGGATCCTCTGCTTTCAGAAATTCTGTGTTTGTTTCCAGGAAGGGTCTTTACTAAGAATATGTCCACTTGCAAATCCTCTTTAAAGATTTGCTTCAGTTTAATTCACCAAAGAAAATACCAGCAAAATACAGAATATTTGAGCAAATGCTTTGTTATTTTGTTGTTAATTTGACTATTTTCTAATTTGCTTTCCTGACTAGTTCAGCATAATCTTTTCATAAAAATTACACAAAATAGCACAACTTTTTCGTTTTTAGGGGTTATACTTAAGTAAGCCAAAATAAAACAAGTTTTTGCCTAGTTGAGAAAGATTATATTTCTGTTATTTACTGGAATGGTACTGTATAGGTGGAAAGGAGAAGGCAAAGAATTAAAGTCTCTATCTAGGATTTTTTAAGTATAATTTGTCCAACTAAATATCTTTGCCTTTTATTCATTCACAATTTAACAATACAATTCCCACAGTTATTGGGGGACTGCCTGTAACTACCATTTACAAACCTCTCCATTTCTCTTGCTTCTTGCATATTAACCCACCATGCTATCTGTTATTAAATGATTTAATGAGCTGAGCTGTGTCATGTCACAAGTACAGAATTAAAAATGACATCTGGTCTCTCCACACAAAAAGATGCAACAGTACAGCAAGAGATGATCCAACTGGAACAAGTCTACAAAGGCTATTATGGAGAGGTCCTTTTCACAAACAGCTGAGTAATGTTAAATCAAAGTGCTTATCATTATTATTGCTTACATAAATATGCATCCCTCAAACAGTCCCCGAAACATTCACTGCCAAACCATCCGCTGTTTTCCACACTTCCAGTCCACAGCAGAAACAACACATCTTTTCATTGTAAGGAGCACGAATGTAGTTTCCCCAATAACACTGCAGGCTCACAAACACACAGCTGGGGTTGCTGTTGTGCAACAATCAGACGACACCCCGCTGAATCATACCCACACACCCCCAGCAGTGGCACATTATCAAAATTATTGGTATAATTATTAACTCAAACAATCTCAAACAACATATTAGTTTGGTCCATCCTGTCTGGGCTTTAAAAATAAAGTGTACATATCACTTGATGTAACATGACATTAAACAAAGATCTATGGATAAGGTTTCCAAGAAAATCAGGAATGTTCATGATACGGTGTTAGTCTGACACGGTTAAATCCTATCTGGATTGATTTAATAACTTCAGTGTTTAGTAAGCAGCTTACAGAACATGTATAGGGTAGCCTAAGAAAACCCTTCAGAACAAGCTGTGAACACATCTCAGATTTCAGTAAAGTGCAAATCATATATTCAAACTTATCTGAAGTGTCAGATTTCAGCCAACATTTCTATAAATGCAGCAATGATGTAGGACACTGAGACTAAGGCTACCATCACCAGTATAGGCTAGGAAAATAAGTCTTTCTCACTGGCACTTTGCACACCTCACAAACATAGCTGGCGAAACACACTTGGGTAACTAACCCACACATAAGAGATAATCCAACTATAAATCAACAATTAGAAAGAGGAAAAATAATTCAACAAAAAAAAAGATCACCCAAATCTTTATGAACATTATTAACAGTTATTTGACATCTGTATATTATAATTCAGCAAAATATTCAAACATAAGCTTGTATGAAACCTGTCAAAGAAGGTACACAATCACATCACCCACATTTTGGTTGAGTCACAGCTTTGTCCTTAACAAAAAGCTTATGAGTTTCCTGCTTAAAATTATGTTTAATTTTATTTTAGAAACATAATGTTCCACTTGTCAAAGACACAGAGAAACAGAAATGGGATGATGAGAGGCTCTGAAGTGGCGTAATGTTCTAATTGCAGGCACTCAATATCCGGGTGTCAAATACTGTAACCAGAAAAGACTGGTTCTGGGGATAGCAGCCTGAAACCAGGAAAAACTCTTGCCTACTGCTGTGGGTTTAAATAATGCAGCCTGGCATTGTGCATTACACTAAATCATTAAACACAATGCAGTACAAAAACCATGAGGTATAAGAATGCATAATTAAACTAAAATTATTGGAAAATTTTGGCAGCCAAGATAGGTGCTCTTGTTTTATAACGAGCATATATCCGTGACCGCTTATGTTAACAATGTCTCTGATTGAAAATGATCAAAATGTGTTTAACAGCAACAAATCTACCTAATATTAGAGTATTTAGTATAGAACAGTGTTTTTTAATATTAGATTAATCTAAAATATAACAGCAATTAAGACATGAAATGTGAATCAATGAAACTCTCAGACATTAATAAAACAGATGTAATTCCAAACTTAGAAGGATGTCTTCATTGCTTCTTTGAAAAAAATACAATTTGATTATGCCCTTTTTGCATGCACAGAAAAAAAAAAAAAAAAAAAGGATTGAAGATTGAACTCACCACACTCTTGTTTCCAATGGTGGTAAGTACCTGCAAAGGTTAAAGAGCTGTCAAACCCAAATGCACTAATAATTTGGCAATTACATAATCAAGAACAATTTGTAAAAGAACAGGGACAATGTTACCTGCTTTATGTTTAACAGAACTCAAAACAAGCACATACAAATTTTGAAACTGGTCATATACAACAGTTTTCAACAATATTCACACTCCTAATGTTACAATTAAAAAGACTGCAATGCCGAAGGAGATGGAGACAGTTATAGTGTGTACCTGACTGTATAATGTGTTGGGTAGGTTGGATATGAGGCAATTCTGACAGAGACAGACTGAATAAAAATAAAATATTGATCTCTGTTGAGACCCTGAAAAGGAATCAAAGACTAACCAAACCATAAGCTTCCATGACATTACCATACAACTAATCTCTCTCCTCAGTGTTTTTATGTTTGTCCTTTTGCCTTTTTTATATTTTGAGTGACCGAAGCATTACATTCAATGAATTCAGCTTCTCAACATATATTTTATTTTTGTTAACGTTTGTGTGTCCCAAGCCGTCAGTAGCAAGTTAGTGATTTTTCCCCATTGATTTTATTTTATATTTTATCCCTAACATGTAACATTAACATTCACATAATTTGCTTTCCTTCCAAAATCAACCAAAGCTCTCCAGGTCAATGTGAAATAATGGTTGGGTTTAATTGCTATGATTTATTCAGTATTTCTGGAAATTGTCCAGAAGTGTGACAACTAATTTTAGCCTTCTATGCCTGGATTTATAGTGCATATTTTGTGGTTTAGATATTCTTCACGTGATATACACATTGTTTCCTTAAAAGGCAAATGGATTTGCCTCTTATCCATTGAACAAACTAACAGTTAATAACAGGACTAATAAACAGACACACTGTCTGAGACACGAGATGGAAATCATGCCTTCACCATTTTGTTCCCAATTTAAAATTCAAAGGAATTTTAGAAGAGCAAAAAGCTTTTAAAGCTTAATATGATGATACTTTGAACCAGAGTATATGAATCACATTAAATTAGGATCAATAGCTTTTTATTCTGGAAGAGGGGTGGGGTGTTGTACTATAAATATGTACCACTGGGCAAACATAAAATCAACATTTTCTTTCCCAATCTGATCAATAATCTTTAATGCACTTAGTGAACATACTTAATTTATAATACTGTCTGGTACAGATATGCCAGGAGAAACTATTTAGAGAAGGGGATACATAGCAAGTTCTCTATGTTTTAATATGCAATTTAAAAACATTAACCTTTTTTCACATAGGAGTTGCTAACTACCTTTCCATGTAGCAGGGAGGGAAACAGCATTCCATTCCATATTTTAAAAAATGTAGATTTTTGTTAATAAGCCAAAGCAGAGTAAATTGACACAGGCAGCTGTGTACATTAAATCAGTGGTTCTCAATTGACCCAGGGACCCCTTTGCCGCTGAGGACCCCCACCTACCAAAGGATGATGGGGGGTGCTGACAGTATAAACTTGTGAGAGCAGGAGGGGGGGGGGGGGGGAGGCCTTGACGGTAAAAATTTGTGAGAGCTTTAAATAACATTCTAAGTGTTCACTTTTCTACTTCTTCGGCATAAATTACAATAAAAATGCAAGAGTATAATTTTAATGTCTGATACTGTCCATCTGCAAATTGGTGACTTGTAATCTAATGATGTGTAGAAAATGCTTATCACATTTGAAGTACAATAATTAGCAAAATTACAAATTACAGTTGATCTAAGTTGTTAATATATGTTGTATAATATATAATAACAAGTATTTTCTATACTTTTTAATATACATTTAAAAAAATATAACTAAAATGCAGTGTGATATTACATTAATGTTAGATGACATAACTGAAGTAGAAACTATGTAAAACAAATAGCTTACACAACTATAAATGTGAATATATATTTTAATAATCAACAAACAATCATGAAAAACAGTTTTTGGCACTACGGTACGGTATGGTATTGTTGTTTTTCACATTAAACAAAGATCTAACATTATAAAATGTTTAAACAAGCTTTTTTAATTTGTAATTAATTATATATGCTTTCCTGCAGCAAAATGCATCTAGCCTCTTTTCAAAATTATGTTTGAACGGTCACTCGAGGAGTTGGGCAGGTAGAATAACTGGATAATTCCACATGAGTGTAAATGTGTGCATCCCTTAGTCACTACTGCTTTAAAGGAAACCTGGTTTGCTTCCTGTCTGACTGTAACATAGAGTTAATAGGGCAATCAATTTAAAGATGCCATGTTTCAAAATTATATATCTATCTTATTTGTACTGTAGCGGTCCTAACCCTAGGAGGGGGAGCATTGCTTCCCAATTATAACTCCCTTCAGGCCAAAAGCTGCGGCAAGCACCTCAAACAGCTTGAAAACATGGACATGGTATGCATTGTGAGCGGTTTGCTATCCGAACTGTGACTCATCATTGAAAGGAACAAAAAGATACAGTGGTCCAATTATCCGTTTTTAAAAAGGCATAAACAATCTGCTCACAAAGCCAATTCTACATTGCTTGTGTTGCAAGAGATCTTCTCGTGGCTGCTATGAGGCTCCAACACACTTCAGCAGAGATTGCCTAACTGTTTAGCCAATGTACGGAGCATGTACAGTGAGGGAAAATAGTATTTGATCCCCTGCTGATTTTGTACGTTTGCCCACTGACAAAGAAATGATCAGTCTATAATTTTAATGGTAGGTGTATTTTAACAGTGAGAGACAGAATAACAACAAAAAAATCCAGAAAAACGCATTTCAATAAAGTTATACATTGATTTGCATGTTAATGAGGGAAATAAGTATTTGACCCCTTCGACTTAGTACTTGGTGGCAAAACCCTTGTTGGCAATCACAGAGGTCAGACGTTTCTTGTAGTTGGCCACCAGGTTTGCACACATCTCAGGAGGGATTTTGTCCCACTCCTCTTTGCAGATCCTCTCCAAGTCATTAAGGTTTCGAGGCTGACGTTTGGCAACTCGAACCTTCAGCTCCCTCCACAGATTTTCTATGGGATTAAGGTCTGGAGACTGGCTAGGCCACTCCAGGACCTTAATGTGCTTCTTCTTGAGCCACTCCTTTGTTGCCTTGGCTGTGTGTTTTGGGTCATTGTCATGCTGGAATACCCATCCACGACCCATTTTCAATGCCCTGGCTGAGGGAAGGAGGTTCTCACCCAAGATTTGATGGTACATGGTCCCGTCCATTGTCCCTTTGATGCGGTGCAGTTGTCCTGTCCCCTTAGCAGAAAAACACCCCCAAAGCATAATGTTTCCACCTCCATGTTTGACGGTGGGGATGGTGTTCTTGGGGTCATTCCTCCTCCTCCAAACACAGCGAGTTGAGTTGATGCCAAAGAGCTCGATTTTGGTCTCATCTGACCACAACACTTTCACCCAGTTCTCCTCTGAATCATTCAGATGTTCATTGGCAAACTTCAGACGGGCCTGTACATGTGCTTTCTTGAGCAGGGGGACCTTGCGGGTGCTGCAGGATTTCAGTCCTTCACGGCATAGTGTGTTACCAATTGATTTCTTGGTGACTATGGTCCCAGCTGCCTTGAGATCATTAACAAGATCCTCCCGTGTAGTTCTGGGCTGATTCCTCACCGTTCTCATGATCATTGAAACTCCACGAGGTGAGATCTTGCATGGAGCCCCAGACCGAGGGAGACTGACAGTTATTTTGTGTTTCTTCCATTTGCGAATAATCGCACCAACTGTTGTCAATTTCTCACCAAGCTGCTTGGCGATGGTCTTGTAGCCCATTCCAGCCTTGTGTAGGTCTACAATCTTGTCCCTGACATCCTTGGACAGCTCTTTGGTCTTGGCCATGGTGGAGAGTTTGGAATCTGATTGATTGATTGCTTCTGTGGACAGGTGTCTTTTATACAGGTAATGAGCTGAGATTAGGAGCACTCCCTTTAAGAGAGTGCTCCTAATCTCAGCTCGTTACCTGTATAAAAGACACCTGGGAGCCAGAATTCTTGTTGATTGATAGGGGATCAAATACTTATTTCCCTCATTAACATGCAAATCAATTTATAACTTTTTTGAAATGTGTTATTCTGGATTTTTTGTTGTTATTCTGTCTCTCACTGTTAAAATACACCTACCATTAAAATTATAGACTGATCATTTCTTTGTCAGTGGGCAAACGTACAAAATCAGCAGGGGATCAAATACTTTTTTCCCCTCACTGGATCATTCAGAGTGCTGTGGCTGACAGGGGACGCTTTGTCTGTGTCAGTCCCAGTTGTAAGGAAATAAGAAGTCTCTGGATCACACTTTGTCTGACTCTCAGTCTATGTGCCAAAGATCTTTGAGAATTACCTGCCTCCCACACGGACTGAAAGTCTACATTTTGCAGAAATGTATTAATGTATTGTGTCATCTTCATAACACTTTATTTTTAGAAACACAGCATATCCTCAAAGCTACATCACATGAAAACATTAAAGACAATAACCACACAGGTGCAGGTGAAATTGTTGAAAGTTGCAATTTATACACATTATGATAAGATCCTATACCAAATTCAATCCCAGAGATTGTATAGGTTTCTATACTCGACTGACCTATGTTTACCATCTTATATTACAAAAACGTAGGGGTTAATTACTTATTGGTTAGTACACATTTTCAAGTTCAAGTTCAAATGACTGAATAAATATATACATTTTTGTACTTCCCAGTCCCAATGTACTTTCAGCACAATCAAATGTCAATGATCATCTATCAAGAAAGATAAAACCATCAAATAGTTACTGATACTAGCAAGTACAAATCTTTTTCAAAATTCACTGAAGTAAAGTAGAAACTCGGTAACTGCGTATTTTGTCATCAATACATAATTTATCCACTTCACCTCTGTTAATCCAGGCGATCGTGTATAAACATGGTCTTTACTACGCTTTACAAATCGGTCTCGTCTCCTGAGATGTGAAAAGGCATTTTTCTCCCGGACTGCAACTAAATGTTACATTGCGCAGCACACACATCCTGCTTTCCCTTCACAATAGCGTGCCATTCAAACGAAACCAAATAAATAAATGATGCATATGTACGTGCGTGTATATGGTATGAATAATAAACCATTCTTTCGGACCATTCTTTCGTTGTGGTGCCTTCTTTAAGCATGACGTGCGTTACCATCTTTTATTATACATGCATGCATACATACAGATATATATATATATATATATATATATATATATATATATATATATATATATATATATATATCTATGCACACATAAATACCTGTATATACAACTAAATTATTACACACGTAAAAATAAAGAAAGAAACGTGTCTATGACGGTTTTAATCACAATGTTAGAATGTATGATTCCAAATGACGATGAGATTGTAATTAACCGCAGGTGAAATTCTATGTTCTATTGTTAATTACATTAATAATAATAATAATAATAATAATAATAATAATAATAATAATAGCAGCACACAGTCCCGGTTACAAATTAGCCACATTTCACGTTGGATACAGTGATTAACACAGCCCATCCACCCAGTAACTGAATGCTGCAGCTTGAATGTCTTGAGGCACAAAGGCGCAGACATGGACCACAAAACCAGGGCACCGCAAACACGGCGCAGCGGCTACAAGAGAGAGAGCGCTTACCGCTGGCAGTAGAGGCTCCATTTGTGCGCCTTGGTCTTTAATGTCCATCTTTCACCAATCTCTCTCTTCCTATACTCGTATCTATGCCTATGTACCTAGACCTTCAGTATTCCTATCAGGTGTCTGTGAAGCAGGACGCAAGCGCACACAGGACGCGCAGAGCCCGCCCACCTCCCGGCGCTGAGAGGGGATGCACGGACACTGCGCAAAGCATGAGGCGTTGAGCGCGTCAAACTGCGCTCAGAGGATTAGCACTGAGCAAAAACATTCATTTAATCACCATAATAACCACAAGGTATCCATTATGATAGGGATGCACTGGATGCTGTTAATCCAATCCCTAAATGACGTTTTATTTTATCTACATGATCTATTACATTGGTGTTTGAAATCATTTATATGTGTGTTTGGCCAGAGCTGTGTTTTCTGTGCATGCAATATGTTAGACCTTTAGTATTGGATAGGAATGTGTCAATCACATGTGACTTAACTATCATTTTTGCAGGCTTAGTGGGATGAAAATGTGGCACAGGCCTACATATGAGAATACATTTAAAGCATTATGTGCGTCATCTGCCCTAGTTTGTATTTCAATTCTCCGTGGCTAACTTCGAAGGGTTGGAGACAACAGCTGTCTTTTGAAACTTTGCTTCAGTATTACCTGCCCATTGTTTTGGTGGTAGCTCTCCTCTGTTGATATATGACCTTGACAAGTGCCAGCCCAAAGGGAGCTGAAGTTACAAAGAAAGGAATACACGTTGTCTATAAGTGGTTGACAGAAACATGTCTCTGCCTCCTCTGTGGCCCATATATTATCTTGTTATTTTACCACTACAGCACTGGTTCCTGTGTATGTGTGTGTCAGTCAGTGTGGGGGTGCGTCAGCTTCTGCTTTGCGAAAAGACACTATCAGTCCTCCAGCGTGCCAGAAGACAGTGAGTACAGCAGGCGAGAACAAGGCTTCGTCCGTTTCCCTGTCACTTTCTAGTCACGATTGTTGTTGTGTGATCTGTTTTGAAAGGCCAGCTCTGCAGCAGTAAAGGGAAAGGAGTGGATGGAGGGAATAGATAAGCAGTACTTTATAGGGAAAGGACAGAGGTATTGTATATGACCGTTATGCCATTATATTTTAAGCTAAAGGCATTTGTGATCATTCATTTGTTGATTAAGTTTAATGTCAACACAAACTGCTGGTTACTATTGAATCTTGAGCAGAGGTAGAGAATTCAAAGTACACATTACTAAGTTTTTATCAAGGTACACTACACTATACTTTGCCGAGTTTTCATCACAGTATACAACACAACACATTACTGTTTCTATCATGGTATACTACACTAAACTTAGCCTTGTTCTTAAAACAGTACTCCACACTACACCTTACTGTGTTTTTTGCCACAGTACACCACATTACATTTGACCATGTTCTTAACATGGCACACCACACAATAAGTTATTATTATGTATTTATATTTATATTATTATGTTTTATCATGGTACAACACACTACAGTTAATGTGTTTCAACACACTACTCTTCATTTTACTTTATTTTTTTACAGTACATCACACTATACTTTACCCTATTGTTTCCACAGCACACTACACTTCTTGTCATCTTAATGCTGAAAATCCAATATCATTAAGGAAGTCACCAAGTGCATCTCTTAAGAAGGCTCCATTGATCCATCAACCCTTTATGCTGCATTTTTCTAAAGGAAATTATTCTCAAAATAGGCATTGATCAATGCTTCCAAAGCTTCTCAGCTTTAGCTCTCTGTGCAGTGTCATTATGTGCTCTTCAGCATTTGTAGTAGTTTTGATGAGGTATGTGTGTTTATAAATGAATAGATGGTAAATATGCACGTGTTGGTTTTTTTTTCCATTGTGTGAAACGTGTAACACTAGTGTCTCTAAAAGCCTTGGGAATAAAATCATCAGTAATGAGCTTTGCTTTGAAAAGCAATGACACCTTGTTCTGGAAGTCTGAATTGCTAAAATAACCCAGACGAATAACTACAAAGCATCTTTTCCCTGAAAACAGTTTTTCTGCTGGTGAGATGAATTAGTTTTGCATTCCTTTGATTGGTTAAAATGTAAACGAGAATAGCTATCATTTTCCTTCACATCTACACTTCTAGATGATGAATCTATCGATCTTTCTGTCTGTCTTATAATATATCTACCCTGAGACTCAGCCATATATACAAACCACATTGACAATCTTACTAAAAGACAACCAAAGCAAGAAGCAATGTAAAGTATTTTTAATTTATGAAAACTGCTTAACCATACAAAATATAAAGTGAATGAAGAACACAATTTAGCATCACTTATTCCTATTTAACTTCCACACCACCAACAGGCACAGCTCAAAACAGACACACTTCCATATTTCTGAACCATTCAGACTAGATCTCCACAATTAATCACTTCAAAAAACACAAAAGCCTATAAGTCAGTGATGATATACACGCATGATCTGGATCAGTCCATTGCTTTAATGTTGCATCTTTTCATTTGCTTTGAAGTGACTTTACCCAGTACTGTATACTTTTACTGTCTAAATCACTAGAGTCTGGTGACCCACTTTGGTACTAATTGATTTCTGTCAATTATTCCCTGAAGTAGCACCTCATATAAGGAGGAAACAAGATACTCATGAAGTGGAACACGGTTGCTATTCTTTAGTGCCGATCACTAGATTACTAATTCAATTTCTCCTCATTAAAAACACAGGACAGACTGTATTGGATCAGCTGCCTCCAAAGCATACTTGCACAGAAAGTATTGAATTTAGTCCAAACAAAATCAGAGATCAACAACAAGATAATGCTGTACTACAAACCACTGTCATAACACTGTCTGTGCAAATGAACCTGGTACAGAAAGAAAAACGAATACTAAAAGGAACAGTACTGGACATACAATCTCGTACCATGTAAAATAATCTTATATTCTCAGGAATATCAGAGAGCTCAACTGACAACCTGGAAAGTATTTTATGCAAACTGCCCTGAAACTGCCACTAGACACCATCCGTGAAATAACTTTCCACCTTGTTCACCGCTTAGGTGTCAAAAAAACAACTCTGACCGAGGACAAAGACTGATTATTGCCAAATTTGAAGATTACAAACATAAAGAGTTGGTTTAAATTAAAGGAAAAGAGCTTAAAGGGACGAAATTTTGTGTGAACGACCAGTTTCCACGAGAGATACAAGAGAGGCAGAAGAAACTGCTCCCTATTCTTAAACAATCTAGAGAGAAAGGAAGATGTGCTGCCCTCACTGTTGACAGACTCTGTATCGATGGCCAGTTATACCGTGATCTCTCTATTACACCATGACTCTACTAAATATCTGGATTAAAATAATTGGTTTTTCTCACCCAGTTAAAGAGAAGTAGACAATCTCAACTTAATTCCCCCTCAGTATCAATCTAACTCATGTACTCTGATATATGCCGTATATGTTTATGTGTCTCATGTGCATATTGTTAAGATACATCTGTTTATTTGTATGCTTATTTTTTAATTACTTGGAGAGATATTATTGGACAGATTGGGAATGGGAACTCCTTGCTCTCATTAGCTTATTCTACCCAATTTTAAGAGGAAAAGGATGGAAAGACATACATTTACACAATATACAAAGATTTTATATATCACAATCAAAGTACCTCAAAAACAAATGTCTTTTATACACCAAACATTGTTACACCACACACTTACACCTATCATATTATACATAATTACCTTACTTCCACTATACAGAAAAACCTCAAACATACTGTAGCTGCTATATAGGCTAAACAACTAAATCTAGTCAAAAAAAGTATCTATTAGATTTGTTAGTTGGAATATTTGTGACATTCATTTACTAGACTAAAGAACAGCAGTCTTGAATCACCTTGCAAATCTCAAAACAGATATAGCCTATGTCTTTTACAAGAAACACTCAAAATTAAAAATACATCTTTTAACCAGGTATACTCTACCAGGTATTACTGCTAGACTTTACAAACTCAACATTCATAATTGATTGCAATTTAAATACAGTCATTAACTTTCTAATAGACAAATCAAATAAAACAAATAATTACAGAATCTGGAACTCCTGTGAAATTATTAAACAAGACTTTGGTCTTGGCGATAGAATACACAGAATACACGTTTCTCACCTCTACATCGCTCTTTCTTGTGAATTGATTATATTCTCAAAACAAACTCCACTTTCTCTAAAATATCTAATACAAAAATTCACCATATTATTATATCTGACCATGCACCAATTAGTCTTGATTGATTAGACTGTCACACACAAAGACCTAACACCAGATGGCGCTTCAATGTATCTTTGTTAAAGGACAGGACACTGACTTCAACTTTATATTAAAAAAAAAAAAAAAAAAAAAAAAAAAGATATTGGGCATCCTATATGGACCTAAATGACTCTCCAGACATGTCATCGATATTACTGTGAGAAACAGCTAAAGTAGTACTGAAAGGGAAGATAATATTTTTTTTTTATCATACAAAAGAAAAAAAGACCAAGAGACAGAATGTAATTTGGAACAAAAGAGGACATTATGAGCAGAAAGTCCAACATAACAAATAAAGAGATTTTAGAGAAGCCACTTTTCAATTGAACTACATAATGCATAAAAAACTAAATTCTTAATTAAATGATCAAGACAATCAATTCGAACATAGTAATACATCTGTTACATTTCTAGATAACCTACTTAAAAGAGACAAATAGAAATCAATGATACCCATTATAAACAATTCGGAGGGTAATGTCATACAGACCATAGAAAGGCATTAATAACACTTTCAGGATGTTTCATAGTACATTATATACACCACATATCACAGCCATTCACTCTTTTTTAGATAGTATTAAACTACCACAATTAACCAAAGAACAATCAGCATTACTTGATAGATCACTCACAAGCAGTGAATTAGAAGACACAATAAAATCAATGTCAAATAAAAAGGGGCATGATACACTACAATATCTTAAATGCAAATAATCTGTGTTGATTAGTCAGATGAGAAAAGCATCCTACCTATGTGTACATCTGAGCAGGACACAATAGACTGTCATTACACTTCTGGGACAGCTTGTTCGGCACTGTCTGTACACTCTTTTATACAGTCAATTATCTGTTTGTGTACTTTTCTTGTATGCAAAATATTGTATATCAATATTGTATACCAAAACACATTTAACTTACCTGACATGTCATGACATCAGGAGCATGTCTAAAGCCTGAAGAAAGAGATGTGAAAGAAAAATCATGCAATGTCTATTAAGACTATAAACCACATAAAATGAATTTCGTAATATTTCGTACATACCCTTAGAGAATTTCAAATCTTGACATTGGTAAGTTCTAATGATGGATACAGGTAAAGATAGGAATGGTCTAATTGTAGCATTGAGATTGTCTGTATAGTGTAAGCGTTAATTTAAATTATTTAGCTATAGTTTGCACTACAGTTTGCTTTAGTGATCAGATTAGAGTGACATTTCGTTCTGGGCTGGGAGTTAGGAATAGCGGCACAGGAAACAGACTTCCATTGAGGATAGGGTTGAGTTTCTACTCATTTAGCTGTGATGAGTGTAGATTTGTATGGGCCTAGATTCATAGTTCATGGTCATAAGGCATTCAAATGGAATATGTTATCTACTGATTTAATACAATGGAGAATACCGTTAAGTTGTTGAGTTTGGCAGTGCAGTGCAATTTAACAGGTCAGGATAAAATAGTATTAATGTGTTAAGCTTGTTAATAGTTATTCTGTAATAATCTTGAATGTTAATGGGAAAAAATAAAGAAAATCTCAAATTTGAAAATCTGGCAGCAATACATTTTAATGTGGTATAATGACGGCGGTAGGAATGGTCTTCCAGCTACAAAAAGATTGTTTGTGGAGTACGATTTTTAATAAATTAGCTAATTTAGTGGTAAATTTGGACAATCATAAGTTTTAGGAAATCTAAACTTAATTGTGTGGGCTACATTAGGTTTAGAGTGGTGTAAAAAGTAGTTGGAAATTACACTTGAGTAAAAGTAAAAATACTCCCATTCAAACAGTACTTGAATAAAAGTAAAAAAGTATCTACTTGCAAGTGTACTTAAGTACCAAAACTAAAAGTAAATATTGTGATTTTAGCAATAAAGTGAATGTGCATGTATTTGTGTGCGAGCCTTATAAAGGGGCACACGAGATTAATTTGGGGTTTTAATCCAATAACTTATTTAAACAATCAAGGTAGTGCTTTAGTGTTCCTCAATTTGATCTTGAAGAAAATCACATCCCACAAAAATAAATGTGATTTAGGCACAGATCTGGACATTTTTCATTTGGATTCAGTATCATAAAATTTAATGTTAGGCTATAAAAATAGACATCTTGAGGTAAATCAAATAAAATTTGTCATTTCTATCATTTATTTTCAGGTTTTGTACAGCTAGTGTAGAATGTGGCAGATTTTGGTGCCATCTTTGGGCTGTCCTTGGGCGAAGTTATTCCGGCTTGGCTAACGGCACAACAAACTTTTAATCTAGTCAACAGCGCCAGCTTGAAATATTCATTTCTGAAGCAGTATGAGGGCTTCAGAAGAATGTGATTCTGATTAATTTTATGAGACCAGAGTGTAGACTAATATCTTAAAAAAAAAAAAAAAAAAAGCTTTTGAATACTCAAAAACAGCCTTTGTTGATGAATGCATTTTAATATCAGAAGGATTAAAAACTCACTTTGCTGGGTCCAACAGGAAATAAAGAGTTGACGCTCAGAAAAATGTGCATCACTCTTCCCATGGGCGTGTCTCCACCTTTGAGTAGGGAAAGAAAGAGCGACAAAAGCGCTAAAACTAAAAGGACGAGAGAGGGAGTGGATTTGTGCCGTAGATAAGGGCACAGGTGTGGGAAGATGATTTGAGCAGGGGGTGCTGCCGACTGAAAGTAAAATCATGACGGCATTGCCATTTTTAATTATTGGTTGCTTTATCAATTTGTTTGTTTATGAATAAATTGTATGTATTTGTGTATGTATGTTAAAAGGTAGGCTATTTAATAATAAGTGATTGTCTGATATATTTTTCATTAGATCTGTATGACTGTAGCTATGCTAGTTTGGTTGCTAGTTATTTAGCTATTTATTTATTATTATCATTATTATTTATTTCTTAGCAGATGCCCTTATCCAGGGCAACTTACAGAATATAAGCGCAATACAAAGTGCAAAAATACAGTGCAGTTCAAGGCATAAAACATTACAAATTCCAATTTACATAATAAAGTGCAATTGAAAGCATAAAACATTTTACAAATTCCAATTTACACAAGTGTATACAATATATGGGGTCTTACATCCTGGATTGTAAAAGCTGAGTGCAGACAAGATGTTAGGTCACACTCAAGGGCCAAAGGAAAGGGAGCATACGAGTACTAGTAACACAAGGCAAGTAGTATGATAAAATGTTGTAAAGTGCTATCTTACAGGAGAGTAAAGGACTAAATTACAAGTACTGTCTGAAAAGATGTGTTTTGAGTAAGTGCCGGAAGGAAGTCAAGGACGCCGTTTTGACTTCAGTGGGAAGGCCGTTCCACCACTTAGGGGCCAGGGATGAGAAGGAGTGGGCTCTGGAGGAAGGGGAGTGGAGAGGATCTCTACTCCACTTACATATCATAGCATTATTGTAATAGGTTATTGTCATAACCCTGGTTCCCTGAAAAAGAAAGACAGCCATTACCGAATGGGAAGAGTCTTCTGATCCATCAACCAGTGAAAGCTTGTACCAAAGCTGCCCAATAGGGGCCTTGCTGGCAGGAGGAAGACCTGCCCCTGGTGTCTGGGAAAAGTCTCCTCCTGTCAGCTGTAGCCTGCCATTTCTTCGTCATGAAGGCCATCTGGTCGAGTGATCCCTGAAGGGTAATGGCTGTCTTTCTTTTTCAGGGAACAGGAGTTATGACAATAACCTATTGTTCCCTTTCAAGTCAAAAGACAGCCATTACTGAATGGGAGGGCTATGCCAGAGCTGCCGCGAGTCCTGACACCTGAAAAGCCCAATACCATTATGGCAAGTGCAGCAGTCTCACGGTGCCTGAGGGCAAACCACCTGTAGTGCCTGAGTGCCCACTGTAAGGCGCAGCCGGTCCGCTATGTTCGTCCCAGCTACTCCCATATTTGCTCTGCCACTTGGGGGTGCAGCCTGCATTCTGAGCTGTCTGGCCTTCCACGAGAGAGAATGTCCGCCACTGTGTTGGATATACCTGGCAGTTGTATTGCCCTTATCGACTGGAGATTATCCTGGGCCCACAAGAGAAGTTTGCACACCGCACGATGTAGTCTGGGTGAGCGCCTACGCCTCTGGTGGTTGATGTAATCTACTACTGTCATGTGGTCTGTGCGAACTAAGACATGCTTGTTCGACAGGATGTCCAGAAAGTGACGCAGTGCCAGTGATACTCCTGTGCATTGATGTGGGCAAACAAAAACTATATACTTATATTTACATGTATTTTGTATACAGCAAAGAAGTTGACAGGAACTTAGAAATTTATGTTGAATTCTAATTCTAATTATGTTAATTATCATTATTATATTATTATTTTATTGAAAATGGGCCCTGGGCCTGGTGGAAAGCGTCAGCGTGTGACACAACTCAAGCCCCGCTCCCAGAGACTTGCATGTCCGAGTCAAAGGAGACGCCGTTTCTCGCCAACGCAGAATGAACACAGGAACCAAAAAAGCCAAACAAGACTGGGTCAGAGCATCTCCAAAACTGCAGCTCTTGTGGGGTGTTTCCGGTCTGCAGTGGTCAGTACCTATCAAAAGTGGTCCAAGGAAGGAAAAGCGGTGAACCGGCGACAGAGTCATGGCCGGCCAAGGCTCATTGGCCGGCCAAGCTTAACAAAGCAAAGTCTATTGCTTTTGCAATGTTATTTTTGTTGTTATCGATGTTGTTGATGCTCTCCTCACAATCAGTAGGGTTTTTGGTGTTTTTAGTTCAACTTTTTTGAAAAAAAAAAAAAAAAAAAAAAAAGATTTTCACTTCTGGCTATTTTCCATTTTGCATGCCAACTGTATGTGAGCATTAGCTTTGCTCCTGGGTTTAATTTCCTGTTCATAAACTGAATATTTTATGTCTTGTCTTCTCTCAACAACACATGATAAACATTTAGTCTGCCTGCCCCGTTTCCTTGGTGTTTCAACAATTATGCCAGTCTCAGGGTTAGCAATGTACTTATACAAATCATATGCAATCCTTATCACTGCATTAAGCACAAGCACGGGGTGCTGCAGCACCCTCAGCAGGCCCCTTCCCGAACCTATGTATAAGGGTAAACTGATTGGCTCACTACAATGGTGGTGATTATGCCGCAGTGTGATCTGTCAAAATTAAATGTAGCTTTCAAAAATATGTTAATTCCAAGTAGGTCTATGTAATTCCTCCCTCCAATTATAATAACAGTAAATGGGGTCTGTGGGAAATGTAGTGAATTAAAAAGTAAATTAGTATTTTATTCATGTAAGTATTTTATTTATGATTAGTATAGGTTGGTAAAATAAAATGTAGGGACAAATAATAAATACTTAAGTAGAGTACAAATACTGTACTTAAGATATTTTTAAGTATCAAAGTATTTGTACTTCCTTACTTTACACCCCTGGTCTCAAAGTAAACCTAAACTTCTGTTGGGGTTATGTTTTTGCTAGGATAGGACAGGTGTAGTTATAGTGTGGACACCACTGTAATTGTTGGTGTTGGCTATGAGAGACTGTGTGGATTAGAAAGAGGAGAAGTTAGTCAGTCGAACTAGGAGCAGAGTGTTTCACAGTATATACTAAATAAACAACATTGTAAAGACGAGGCTTTGCGTCTTACCCGATACAACAGTCATCAATTGATGTAATACAATGGTGTAAAGCAATATTTCCTGGCCTTTTCAATATTAATGTAGTCTTATTTAACTTACATTTCATGAAGCATACCATCCCCTCCCACCTACAAACCCCATTATAAACTTCAAAACAAAACTTACTTTCTGTGGGAAACATGAGGTTAGTTTAAAAAGTGATTTAATTCTGTCCTAATGTAATTCAATATAAATACAATATTATTATAGTATTGTGGTTTAATGAGGTTTTGAAAAATCCATTGTACACCCAGCAGTGGTTGGAAAAAACTGAGTAACTACAGTACAACAGTGGTGCTCCCTAGTGTATTACAAGGGAATTACAAGGAGTGTAACAGCCTTTTAAAATGTGTATATAAACTGCAGATTGCAAAATACAATTAATGTTAATACCTATGTAAGAATACATTTCAAAGACCTGTGATGTACTGTAAGATGGAAAGGTTATTTAGGAAAGAGAAACTGAACAAAATGAACCCTTTAATGGAATTATTTTATATTGGTCAGGCCTCTTGTGAAGGAGAGCTTTCCACCTCTATTTGATATTGTCTAAAGAAATACTATAGAAAGGGGAAAGGATAACTGCACACTCAATTTGCAGTCCTAAAACATATTTATTTAAAGAAAAAGCTGACGTTTTGACACTTACATGCCTTCACCAGACACCCTGATTTTTGGGGATTACAAACGGAGTGTGCGGTTATCCTTTTCCCTTCTTGCTGACCAGCACCTCATCTACAATACCGGTGTACTTTCATTCGTATGGAAAAATACTGTACCACTTCTTTTGCAACACTGTACAATCACGATCCCCTAAACAAAAGCTCCCAGCCCTAGTCAAAATCATTAGAAATAGTGCCACACCATTACACAGCTACTTCCACATGGTCATGGTCCTTGGTGTGGACTGAGCTATTCTCCAGAACATCAGAGAAAGACTTGCCCATTGAAGCACACCATTTGGGGGGGACTCCCCACTTTTCTGTACAATAGTTCCAAATGTCCTGAGTTTTGCGTTTACATCAATATTCAACGTTCACTGAACATTTGTGGTCAGCCTGGATTAGGTTCTACTGTTGTATGTCCCACAAAGTCTTCAGTCTCTATACTAGTGGATTTCAAGAAATGTTCATTCTCAAAATATTCTGACAATCATATGGCAATATGGCAACTAGCTCTACACAACCTATATATACACCGACCAGTCATAACATTATGACCACTGAGAGGTGAAGTGAATAACACTGATAATCTCGTTATCATGGCACCTGTCAGTGGGTGGGATATATTAGGCCGCAAGTGAACATTTTGTCCTCAAAGTTGGTGTGTTAGAAGCAGGAAAAATGGGCAAGCGTAAGGTTCTGAGTGACTTTGACAAGGGCCACATTGTGATGGCTAGATGACTGGGTCAGAACATCTCCAAAACTGCAGCTCTTGTGGGGTGTTCCCAGTCTGCAGTGGTCAGTACCTATCAAAAGTGGTCCAAGAAAGGAAAAGCAGAACCGGCCACAGAGTCATGGGCAGCCAAGGCTCACTGATGCACGTGGGGAGCGAAGGCTGACCCATGTGGTCCGATCCAACAAACAAGCTACTGTAGCTCAAACTGCTGAAAAAGTTAATGCTGGTTCTGATAGAAAGGTGTCAGAACACACAGTGCATCGCAGTTTGTTGCATATGGGGCTGCATAGCCACAGACCAGTCAGGGCGCCCATGCTGACCCCTGTCCACTGCCGAAAGCACCTACAATGATGCACGTGAGCATCAGAACTGGACCACGGAGCAATGGAGGAAGGTGGCCTGGTCTGATGAATCACGAGTTCAAGGTGATGACTTGGCCTCCAAATTCCCCAGATCTCAATCCAATCGAGCATCTATGGGATGTGCTGGACAAACAAGTCCGATCCATGGAGGCCCCACCTCGAAACTTACAGGACTTAAAGGATCTGCTGCTAACGTCTTGGTGCCAGATACCACAGCACACCTTCAGAGGTCTAGTGGAGTCCATGCCTCGACGGGTCAGGGCTGTTTTGGCGGCAAAAGGGGGACCTACACAATATTAGGCAGGTGGTCATAATGTTATGGCTGATCGGTGTATATTTTTTTGAAATACAACACAATCGGTGTATACCCTTTGGTAATCCATTATTGGCACTGAAAGGCTTGACCTCATACAATTGATATCAATCTAAAACATTAAGGTTAAGTACAATCTTTATTAGTCTTTATCTGTTCAGTGCAGAATACAAATTGCCACATGAGGTCAGCAGAGTACTTTTTTTAAAGGACGATGTTTAATACACACACATCTATTATATAAACCGACAAGAAGTTCAATGCAGTTCTCATGACAGGATACTGCCTTTTTTATATGAAAAAGTATTCTTTAAACAAATGTCAGACTTTATAAGGACAATGTCATGAAAACAGAAGTATACCTTTATTAATGAATAGAAATGCTTATCTAACCTCCAAAATAAATTACAGGAACTATGTAAGTTAAAACATAATCACTTCATGCTCATTTCATGTCCTGAGGTTATGGCTATTGTCAAGGCTAATAATGGGGTAGATAACACAATGTCTTTATCACATCTCAGCCTTCATACACACAGCACTCACTCTACTCAATTACTTTAATCTAAACCAAATATTATCTCGAAGCCTGAAACCAATGCTTTATCTACCCTGCCCCTAGAACATTGTGTGGCCTAAAAATAAACTTAATCATAAACCCAGCACACACCAAAACAGCTGCCACAGTCCACTGTATGAGAAAAGCTAGTTAAACAGCTAATTACACTAATGTAAGACTTAGCTGGATTGAAACTCTAAATGAAACCATCACCAAGTCCACAGCCAAACTGTAGTCTGAATGTAAGTGGAATGCAACGAGACAAAGTATTACACTAATGTAATGGTTACAGCTACCCAAAGTTTATTACTTTAATCCAGCCAATCCAGACACTGATTTGAGCACCAACCCAAACAGCATCCCTGACCACTAGCCAACACAGTCATAATAAGGATCTCACTCTAAAGGTTCATCCTAAATGTGATAGACCCTATAATGCAAAGATCATCATAGCTAATTAACCCTATTCACGGTTTTCTTTCTTGAACATAACATTGACCGCTAAAATGAACCCCAGCCCCATGTCAGCCCTTAA
This sequence comes from Amia ocellicauda, assembly GCF_036373705.1. Classification (NCBI taxonomy): domain Eukaryota; kingdom Metazoa; phylum Chordata; class Actinopteri; order Amiiformes; family Amiidae; genus Amia; species Amia ocellicauda. The sequence continues at coordinate 10,679,772 of NC_089865.1, read as the reverse complement.
GGTAAGTGTATGATTGGGCTTTGTGTAGATTGAAGGTTTGGCGGCTGCTGTACTTCTCTTTGTTTGTTCTTGTTGTAATCTATTTTGTCTCATTGTTTTAGATTGTCTTCTCCTGGAGTATGTATTGTGTATTTGTACTGCTTCGAAAAGAATGATGTATGAAAAACACTGCCTGTTAGATAATATAATAGGATACAGTGTAGATGTAAAATGTATAGTTCAATCATTTGAAAACAAATATTGGTTTTATTTCTATTTTATATAAACTGAGAATTCCTTAATTATATGGACACTTTTTGGAGAGACCAGTCAGTGACTTTTCAGTCAAGCAAATTATTAAAATATAACCAATTTAAGTTGGATGGTTGTGTACCAGATTATTTAATAGCCTTAACCTTATCTAAAAAAGAGGCTAGGCCTACTACAGTTTACTTGTTCTGGCAACTAAGGCACTTTGTTATTTGGGTTAACCTTGACTTAACTGTTTAATTAAGGGGGGTTGGCTGTGAATACACTTGTTCATACACACAATATGTGTTGAAAAACAACACAACCTGATGTTCAAATAGGTCAACGCAATTTTGTGATTACATCGTAAATATACACCACGCTTTTTTCTTAGCGTAGACTAATGTTGAAAAGCTGGTACTAAAACAGGGACGTGATTGTGTTTGATATTGATTTCATTGTTTTTTTTAGAGAAAGTATAGTTTTTCCCGACCGCCACAATAAGTGAGGATGTGTTTTCGTAATGTAATGCAGTTTTGTATTATTACATATTGTACATATGTAGCATTTCATTTTGATTTCTCATGAGTTAATACCAGAAACCAAACAACTGATGCAGGAGACAACAGCTGCGTAGTCAATTGTGGGTAAATTGCAACGAATGAGTAGTTTATTCCAATTGCACCAAAATAGTAGTCCCATATGATATAAAGTCCCCATTGCTCAGAAAACTAAAAAAAAAAAGACAGCATTAATTAAATGTATGTGTGTGTGTGTGTGTGTGTGTGTGTGTGTGTGTGTGTGTAATACTAAATATATTATGGAAATGCAGACTTTTTCCAACATTTAGTCGTTTTAATTTGTTATGTATTGTATTAAAATAGTAAAATAAACCCAGATAATAATAATAATAATAATAATAATAATAATAATAATAATAATAATGTCACTTTGTATCGGTTTATATGGTGCACTATGCATGAATTTTTATTTCGATTCTCTTCATTGCAAAATTATCTACGTATGTTTATTAGAAATTGTGTTTAATAATTGCATTAATAGTTTCGGATAGGTCTACTCAATGTGTATTAATGTGGATGCAGCAGGACTCATTCGGGTACTCAAGTTGAGGACCCACTGAAACCACATTTTATTGCAATTAAAACTAAAATAATGCACACCTGTGAAATTAATGGTGCAATTTATTAATTAACCCGATGTGATCCGCTTTATGAGACTTACTTCTGAATAGGAACAACAATTTTCAGAATAATGTATCATAATAAAAGCAATAATGGGAAGTTAATTTTACAGCCCAAAAATCATTTTAGGAAAATTAAAAAGTTACCAAACAGAGGTCCTTTGGTCCGTGTTGCGCGTTTGGTTGTTAATACCTGAGGTATCTCATCCAGCCGTTTCTGAAAGGATCCCGGAGTCAGCTTCAGCAAAAGATAACCACGGCATAGACACACCTTTTTCACACCTGACCTTCATACTCCTAATTTCACCTTCAGTGCTTGGCTTCTCATTGTTGAACTCATATCTTTGTAAATACAGGTCACTATTTTCAGAATGCTCTTCCAATGCCATTCAAGATTAAAGAAATGCATTTCAGCTGGCTGTCAAGGTTTAGTCTAAACGTCCACACGTTGCTTCTTAAGTACCAAGTTTGTTCACATTTAATAAGTCTTGCTGTGCCGCACAAAACGCAATGGATTACTTCACTCAACGAATGTGTTAAAGAACGCACAATGTAGTGTTCAAATAGGTTTCTATTAAAATCAGCCAAGAAGAGTGGTTTTGAACCGTTTTCTATCCCAGTGATTTGTTATTCGCGGATAGGATTTCTTTTGTGTAATTGGGTTGTCCCTGTTAAAATTCCACATTGTGGCGTTATAAACATTTTGGAGTATTTGAGAATGAATGCATATGTAGTTGTATTGAACCACTACAACAGATGTTATAAAGCACCAGAAATATTCATACAGCCCGACAGTCACACCTTTACACCCCCCTGTCCTCAGCCAACGGCGATCGCGGTTGAATCTGTATTCAGCAAGCTCTGAAAACGGAAATGATCTTTAAGTAGTTCAATTAAGGATAATTAAACAATTTTATAAATATATACATCACTGGTTTACAATCACAGATGTAAATACCTTGTACTAAACCTTTGTTGATTTTTCGCACAATTGAGGATCAGCACCTTTCAAATTGGGACAGCATAAAATAACTTGCACATTGTCCGCTCCCACAGGTTTCAGCACATTTGCACGACGTTTTTATTTAGTGGACCAACAAACCTTTACATTCGTCGCGAAGAAATGGAAAATAAAAATAATTAAATAGGATTTAAAACGACCATTACAAATGTTAAAATAACGAGCGTCTGTTGGCCTAGGAAATAAGGGGGATATCCTTGAATTTATTAAAGTCTTCTGAAAGTATCTGAAAATAAAAGGTTTCTTGGAATACATTTTAGTAGATTTTCAAAATGTACTCTATTTTATGGGGGAAAAAAAAACAGGCCTATTTTCATAAACGTCTTGCATTATAAAAACACTGCGTTATTTTGATTTTAACCGAATCCTCTGCCAAAGTAATCAGGATATTGACATTTGCTCGATTTCATTGTATTTTATTTTGTCTGATCATAACCGGGACATAAAAGCAAATGTATCAGAATCGCATAGGGTTTATTTTATAGAAAGCTGTCCATTGCAGGAAGTCATTGCTTCATGGGTATACAGTACATTAAATAAAACTATTTAGCAATAGATCTACATTATCCTATAGGGTTTCCTCTTAAATGGATTTATAAATTACGTAAATTGTAGCCAAAATTTAAAATACAATAAAAAAAAAAACGCTGATGTAAAACAGTGCAATACTGAATAAAATCGCTTAAGTAAACGAATACATTTTTTTATATTGCATCAATAAAATAAATCGTTTTCAAACGTGATAGCATCACTTTGGGTAATCGAAATTGGCTTTCAAAAACTGGTGCGTTTTAATATGGAGCTCTTACAGTGTTATGTTTGAGTCACAGATGTGTAATGGTGTCAGTAAATACATTCCATATAATAAAACTAAACTTAAGAGCTTTAAAATGTTTCTACAAAGAAAATGTTTCATAAGCAAACCTGTGATCCCATTAGGATTTGCAAGATGCGTTTTAGCCACCTTTGCCAAAGCGGAGGTACAAGAGACCGAAACGTCATGTGTTACATTGCATTTTTAAGATTTTTTAATTTAGTAAAAACGTACAAGTCCGCAGCATAACAACTTTTACAACAATTTACCAATACATAGAGAATAAACAAACATGTATACAAAGGAAATGCCGTGAAGACCCCATATACATTCTTCACAGCTCGTGAATTAAATATCCAGGTATTGACAATTCAATGTACAACCGAGAACAACTCTGAAATATTCTCTATAATTACACATGACCTACCCCAATAGTCTAGCAAACATGTCACAATTTAAAAATTAAAGGAGGCTACCGAGTTGGGGCATAAATATAACTTAAATCTAAAATGCGGTTTGCTAAGAGGGCTCTAAAAGAAATGATCTTCTGATCACCTTCTTGTAGATTTAAATTTAACAAGAGAACCAATACACTTCACCTTGTGACTATAGAGAATTGCTGAGCAGCAATAAGAAGTCGTTTATAATGCACATTTTGAAATCTCAAAATGCAATACATGAAGGTTACATAGCTCCACAACTGACACAACATCATTAACAGCTACATAGGTCTGTACATTACCCCTCCCCCCTCCCCCCTTTATAATTACAGTGACTTACACCTTATAAAAAATAAATTAAAATAAAATAAAAACAAACCTCATGGGAAACAGTTGCAAGCCCGCAGCATCTTCTTTAAAGATGATATTCCTATTTGGCACTTGGTTAGATCAAATTAAAGTTTGGACAGCACTCTTATTATTAGTCATAATGTTTGTTTACAGGCCTACTACTACTACCACCTAAGAAAGTTCATTTTAAACTACACTATCATTAGACAAATTAGGGGTCAACGACCAAACAGTCCAGTCCAATTCCAAACGAGACTTTTTGCTGTTGTAAAATAATGTAACCATACTTTATCCAATAAAGATGGGGTCATGAAACAAATCAAATGGAATAAACCCGAAGATGGTGGATGTCACAATACAGACCTAACACGTTAACGTTCCCCGATTCGCTTCAATACTTTGCTCCTTCCCAAGTCTCATGTATAGCTGTTCTAGCTATGCGAGTAGAAACTATAGTACCCAAGGTCCTTTGCGCAGTTCTTCTCGCACTCCCTCTGCGTCAGCGCCTCACTCTTCAGCGGGGAGGCCGTGTCGGACACCGGCGTGGCGGCGGGTGAAATCCGCCGGCGTTTGGCCTGCTCAAAAATCCCAGAATCGCTAGAATCGATGGATTTGATAGAAGAAGGGGTTTCTATCCAACTAGATTCCGACAGGTCTTTGGGTTTGGCCTCTTCAGACCCCCCTAGCGGAGACCTCTCTGTTGCGAGACTGTCGCCCTCGTCCCCGAGATAGGAGTTGGCGGTGCCCGTCCTGCTGCCCGCACTGTTGGGGGGCCAGCAGGAGAGGACCGAGCCGGATTTGCTGCAGTACTGTGGCGGGGTGCGGGCCCCCCACCCAGAGGGGTCTGTGTAGTAACCCAAGGGCCTCCCCGAGCAGCCTGCTGTGGCCAACGGAAGGGCCTTTACTCCGGCAGCGGCGTAAGACAGCAGAGTGGCCGCGTTGCCGGCGAAATCCGCAGCGGCGGCGGCATCGTAGGCCGAGGCGGCGAAGTCCAGTCGGTTGTTGGCCGGGGTGACGAACCAGCGCTGCGGGGAGGCCGCTGCAGTGTCCTCGGCTGGCTGCGGGGAGAGCAGGCTGTTGCTGTGTGGGACGCTGCGGTCCGCTCCTGGACCGGCCCCGGCGCCGGGGTGGAAGCGGGATTTGGCATAGCTGCTGACAAACTGGTCCTGCAGGAAAGACCCAGCCATGGCATAGCGGGCACCGGGCACTATCTGAGAGCGGGGAGAGTCACTGGGCGACGGAGTCAACCGGTCAATGTCGCAGCCGGTGTAGATCCTTCAAAACACAAAACAGGCCAGGGGTTATAGCCTATAACATGGTTCGTCTAAAATAATTGTAATATTTTAAATTATTGTTAAATTACAATCTACACTACATATGCACACATTAAACTGCCCCCACTTGCATTTGGACACAGAAGCTCAATGTGAATAATATAGATATAGCCATTTCTTCCCAAAACGGTTTCTAAAAATGTTTGCTAGCAACAGTTCAAAGGTTTGTAATAAAAGATAATAAAAAGGTCACTTCAATCCCCCTCCTTCACTCAGGTACATTGAAACATGTATAATGTATCCGATCAATGTATAAAGCACATAACTGTAGGCCTATACAGAGAAGTAGAGCACCAGCACACATTGCAAGAATCTGCAGGAACACGTCCAGGGTCTGGGCCAAACGCACACACATAAAACCCATCCGCTAATCTCACATTACATATCCAATAGCACGGATAGCTACTTTTCATTTAAACTGATGGATTATATCGACTGCAAGAGACGATTTGCGCGTCCTCTAATTTCAAAGGTTTCAAGTTTTCAAATATTACATTTTCATGTATGCTTTATATAAGCAGGCTACAGAAGAAAATAAATTAGGCTACACTGGAAGACTAGTGGGCTCCTATATCTGAAATGCAAGGAGAACTCGAATACAATGTTGGTAGTAAATACTATTACTATTTCGGCATCGGTAGCGTTTAAAATGTCATAAGTTGTTCATTTAGACAAACTAATTAAAAATGGTTACGAAAATGAACATGTACCCAACATATCCTTAAACAGTATTCAATTTCCATGATTTGTGCATATTGTACAGGATGGGGAGATGAGTTTGAACCCAAACGTCTCAAATTGTATTTTAATTTCAATTAGCCTATAATCAGATAGACCAGAGGCTGTATGAAATATATTCATTATTAAAAGGTTTTCGCTCCCTGTGCTAAAACCATTATCTATAGATGGAACGAACATTAGACTAATATAATCGAATAATTATTTTTACTATAGTTTATGGGCATGCTTCGTTGCTTTCAAATACAGATTAACAAACAAGAACATCTTACGTGTCGTAGTTGTCCCGAAATCCTTTTGCAAACGGATTGTGGTCGATTTTCAATTGTGTTATCTGAAAATAAAAATAGGATGAAAAACAAATCTTAAAAAAAAATTATAACTTATAATAGCGCATCAGCAGAAACCCGATTTAAGTTTTAGTATTTAAAATGGGCATTAAACCAATTTCAACCGAGTTAAAAATCCTAGTAGACTACAGGTGTTGCCTATATTCTAGGCAAAATGGGGCAACGGTATAGGCAATGTATATAATGTGCTGCTTTACATGTATTGGACCAAAGCAGGGAAACGTCCTTTTCATATAGCCTATGTATCAGTTAAACAAATTCCTCTATTGCTACAAAAAATTAACATTTAACAGCTTTTTTCAATGAACTTGACGGTGTTATTTGTGACCGCAGTTCTTACATCGGTGTTCTGGTAAGCCGTGACAGCGATGAACTGCGTCTCCGGGAAAGTGAAGGTCTGGACTCTGCCCGGCTGGCTGGTGTCTTCTGTGCCATCCTCATTCACCTCCACTACGTGCAACCTGGGCTGGTACTTGTGTAGCGACTGTAAAACCACCATCTGCAGAGACAAAATCAAGTGGACCGATGAAAATTAGTATTATACACCGCCACATTGTTCTGGGTTATTACTTTCGCCACCAAACCTCCCCCCCCCCCCAAAAAAAAAACACTTTTTAGCCTGTCAGACAGCATCTCGACAGAATATGGCACCCTAGTATACATAAAAACATCCTGTCAAGACTGCAATGCTTTCTTATTAAAATTTGAATCTTGAAAAAAAAAAGCATGATAAATTAGATTTTCAAAGCTGAATTTGAAACTTGGACATAAATGTATGTAGGTGTGAATTTTGATGAACAACTTACCTGACCCGTGTTGTTAGATGCCCCTTTGTTATTTGTTAACTTTAGTTTTCCAAAGGAAATCTCCTGCCGCATCCAGTGAGCTCCTGTATTCGGAGAATCTGGATGCATATAAACCCGGTTTCCTGTAAGAAACCACAAATCGAGGTCATTTATTGCATAGGAATAAGTTTATCCTTTAAGGTAAAACAAATCTAAATTTAAAAATTAAAAAGTCCGTAAAAATTGCATTTGCCTTTTCTTGGCAGTGCGGTTTGGCGATTTCAGCTCTACGCGGATTGACCTCGGGTTTCCATATTGAACAGTCAATATGGCCCCTGTTGAATCCGTGATTTTTTAATTAATAATTCTCACCTATCTCTGTTATGCGAGTGTTAATTGGTTAATTGGGAGAACTTGCCTTGCACATTGGTGTCCGCTTTGCCACATGGAACCCACTTCCCTCCCTGGAATCGCCAGTGATTGGGGTCGGCCAGAATCACATCCACAAAAATATTATAATGCGCCGTCGGGTCAAGACCAGAAATATTAAAACTTAAAAATGGAAACATCCGTCTGAAAAAAAACAAATCATAAAACTGTAAATACACAAATCTGGCTTGTATAGAAGAGAACTGATTATTAACTATGAAATAAATATGGTAAAAGCACTATATAGGTTTTACATATTTACATAAAACGTATTATAGCAATAATACGTTTTACATCCGTCTTTAGTGTTGCACTGTACAGTATGTTTTCACATTTCATGGTAATAGATATGAAAATGTCAACAGCGGATTCAAATATTAACATTCAAAAAGCATCTACTGTATAAGACATTTAAGATTTAAAAAAAATAATAATAAAGTCAAGCCTTAAAGCAATGTTAATTTTTAAACTAAGTGGTATATCAAGTTGAATTATACATTTTGTACTGTTCTGGATTTAATGTCTATTTTTATTAAGTATAATTAAAATTACAATCATTAGGATTGGTATAGTTCCGAACTTTTCTCTCTTTCTCCAAAACCATAAGATGCTTCAAGTCACGACTTCAGTTTTGGCAAAACAGAAATAAATCAAACAATGTTCACCTACCTTCCTTGTTTTGTTATAATCATTTCGGTTTGATGCCTGTGAAACTTGAGCCAAAGTGCCCTGTTGCACAAATACACTTGCGCTTTCCCGGGGACCAGCCCGGGCTGTGCGGAGGAGAACTGGTAGAAGGGTCCCCCCTGGTAAGAATGGCCATACTGCTGGGCGTAAGGGTACCCGGCGGCTGGATAGCCTTGAGGAGAGGTGTTGGACAGCAGGCTGTTGTATGCTCCATTGGTAATCACTGGGTGATGAGCCATGTATCGGCTTGGACTTCCAATGGAAAAAGCTGGGTGAGCTGGTCCATGTTGGCTGGGGTAGGGGAACATAGCACTGGGCGCAGCGGAGGCAGGCTGGTGTTGGCTGGATTGAGACAGAAGATACCTTTCTGCAGCAGATCCATCGAAATTATGACGAATTTCAGAGACCCCATCCAGCACAGGAGAGAGTTTGCTTCTCTGGACGTCCCCTGGTGCGTCCTTGGAGCCAGGAAAATTGTCTGCCTCTGACTGATTCGTCATCCCCCTGGAAATTTTTTTCAAAGGTGAACTTCTCTCCAGGTTGTCAGTAGAGGATATAATAGGATGATCCTGCAAGGCAAGCTCAGATCCGCCCGAGTTGGGGTAACTGCTGTTCACATTGAGAAATTTCTTGGAGAGCATGATAGATGGGGAGAGGCAATGCTCCAGCTGCATAGCTCTATTGCAAACGCGATTCACTCACCCTTCGTGAAGCGTCTCCTCGGTTAACTTAACGCCCCAAAAATGTAGTTTGAAAGAAAACGCCTTCCCGTGGTTTGATCTAGTTTTTGTTAGACAGCAGATTAGCCAATTGACACTATGCTGCAATCAGAGATGGGACGCTTTTGATCTTTCTGCCAGCCTTGCTAATGAAACGACTTTCGCTATTGGTTCGTTTCTGACAGTAATTTAATTAGACAGACATTAATTAGGATAATCATCTGGGTCCTAATCGCAATGATAGCAAATAGCAAGCTATTCTCTCGGATGTGATAAGGGTCTCTATGTCTATGTCGGTATCAGTGATAGTTTTCTTTGTTTTGAACCATTTGTTTTCAAATAAAAAAATAATAATTAAAATGAATATCTGCAATCAGTTGAATCAATTCAGTTTGTTCCACATGCACCCCATGCAAACAGTAGTCTACATCTACAGATCAGATTATTTTCTCTTCTTTTAAATTTGTATAAAATCGACTTTGTCTCCTTCCGTAATTCTACAACTTTTTTTTCTGTTTATATATTTTAAATGTTTGCTGCACTATTTTTTTTCCCCAAATAACGCATTTTGCCACATTTATAGGGAAAATATAATTTACCTATAATTGTGGTAAAAATATATTTTGTGGTGAATATATTTATAGGTGAAACGGAGATGTATTATTAAAATATATATATGCAATGGAAGTCAGTGCACTTTATGCTTTAAAATGTTTGTGAGATAGCGTGAAATGATTCGGTACCTTTAAAGATATGTTTACTGGTCCCGTAGCAAATTAATATTTTATACTGGTACTTAGGGCTGGGTATGAATCAAAGAGTAGAAGTCACCTAATAGCAAACGCATTTATACCAAACGAAAAGCGTTAAATATCCTTTGCATTCGGAGTTATTCTCTCGTCATTTTACAACCAAAATCTGTACATCTATCTATTAAGTTTAAAAGGTCGCATTTAACAGGGGTAATATGGTTACTGACTGGCAAGTCGACCGTGACGAACCAATACAATTTTAATGCATTAAAGGATATTCTTTATTCTTTAACGAGAATCTTAAATCGATTTTGAAAGTATTTTACATTTTCTGTAAGAGTATCTGAATGAAACATCTCTTGCAGACTAATGATAAAAATATAATTTAAAGATGAACTAAAATAAATAACTTGATTCAAGTTTTAGAAGTGAACAAAAACATACAACATAAAAAAATAATAATAATGTAACCAGGACTGCAATGCTATAAAGAAGCCCGGTGTCTTGTGAAAACGTGCGACAAAAGTGACTGGAAAAACTGAGCTGCATTCTCATTGAAATATTAAAACATGATAAAAACTCGATTTATATTGCTTTTTTGAATGCTCGCTAGGCAGTATGTATGTAAAAATAGTTTAAATTTATTTATTTTTCTTGTAGAAAAAAAAAAAAAAATCTATATTCCCCGGCGAATTTCCTCTTCTCAGCAGGAACTGGACCAATTATTTTTCTGTGTGAGAGACTTCTTGATGTGGAGGACTGTGACAGCTTCTCCTGCCAAAGCCCGAGCAAAGACAGAGCGGTCCAGCCAAGTTCTGAGGCTCAACCTTGAATCCACGTTTACTCCCAGAAAACAATGTGACTTTACTCACCCAGGGTTAGACGCATTGCTCTTTATTTGCCATTTTCATCAGGGAACGATCAGCACTAAAATCAGATAGGTAAAGTCATTTTCATTCGAGCGAAAGGACTGGTGTGAGGTTTAATCGAGATGGGATTTTCTTGGCGTTTACTGCGTCCACGCTATGGCAGATCAAATACTGTAATTATGCGCAAATGCATAACTTTGATAAATCTACACTTACACACACACCATTAAAAGCTAATAACGTATTAAAACATGAACGTATGTTTGCGTGTGTAATTGAACACGTTCTCCGTCCAGTGGGTGCAACTGCCATTACATTATGGGGTTTTTCATTATCCCCAGCAAGACAGACGTACATTTTATTCAATTCTAAAACATTTGGTAAATATACGCTTTATACAGGAGCAATTTGTGTGATGCGACAACCAACTTTTTGCCCCCTTCAAACACCAACCTTGTCCTACATCAATGCATTTGAATAGACGAACCTACAAGAAACCGCACATCTGAAGAAATAAGTGTAAGGGAGAATATTCAAATCACACTCTTCTTCACTTCAGCAGCTAATTAGCTATCTGTGGGTGGACTTCCGAAGGACTTTAAGACCTCCGAATGGCAGAATGCATGAATGTGAAAAGGGCTGTTCACCCTCTTATTATACAAGGTCCAACAAGTTTTTTTTCGTTTTTCTCTTCAAGTGCTTAGTGTCTCATTAACATGCATAAGTATTCTGACATCCCAATCCTTTGTTTCAAAAATTGGTTTGAAATACATTATTCTCCCAAGAAAGCAGATGCACTAGAAACATCCAATAAGCCTGACTTAAAAAGCAAACGCAAATCTATCCTTCAGTATAAAGAGTACACAAAACAGTTCACAAAATTCTATAGGTCATCATAAAAAGTTTGGGATGATTTTATTTTAAAAATGTCAAATTATAACCTTCAAAGAAAAAAACAGATATGCAATTGTGTACTTGAATACTTAGAATGAGCAGTGTCCGAATGCACCGTTACTTAGTTTTGAATCTGTGAAAATGGTACATTGGTCTTTTTATTTATGAGCCCAGTAAACATCAATACATACGAATAAATCCCTCTTTACAGAAAAACATGTCAAAGTAACATTAACTTGCTCCTGAACTGAAAAAACAAAAAAGGCATTTAGTCCTGCTTAGAATATGACAAAATCTGGCCATCATCTGAAGGATGGGTTATTCCCACAGAATTGTCACAGTGCTGAATAACAAGCCTTTAGCAGCCCAAGTTATAAACATGTTATACAAGGTTTTAAACAGTGAAGCAATAATGAAGGGGTAAGTACAATAATGATTAGGCAAAGGCTTTACTACTGAAAGACCACTGTGTCCAACATGGCTGCTAAGCACTGCACAATATTTGATGTCATCAGAACGTCAACGTGTTCTTCTAAGTGGCGCTTTGGATCCTGCAGAGACAAAGACAGTCACATTCATCAGCAACACGTATCAAGCACATTGAACCAGATAGTGTAATTAATACAACTTGCTAGCTTTATTCAGAATACATCAAGAGTAGATATCTTTAGAAACTTAAGAATTTCAAAAAAATAAACAAAAAAACATACTTGAATATGTATACTCTATAGAACAAATTTAGATCTTTTAAATAAATATGTACAGCGGATGTCGGGTTGTGTTAAGCTGTGAAATAGTCTGCAAATCAGATGCTAGCCAGTGCTAACAATTTCACACATTTTCACTTGTTTGAATCTAGAAAAATAAATAAATACCAATTTATTAAATTCAATTGTTGTGAGGAGACCTACATAACACTCCTAAAACATTAATATAATGGTATCTTCTGTTGCTACATTAGTACAGTTACATTTGTGAAGGCCTGACAGCATTCAGATCATGCCATTTAATAAAAAATACTCCACATTTCATTCAGTTCTTTTCCTACACACTTATTTTATTCATTGACAGTATAAAGTTTATATTTTAGAGAAGAACAGTTATATTTAGCAAAACAATTAATCTGATTTGAGACCCTACTAAAATAAAATAAAAACCCAAAATCACTTGCCTGTTTTCCAACATTTTTGATTGCCAGCTGTTCAGGAGTCATCTTATCCTCCTCTTCTACAGCCTAGAAAAATGAATTAAATCATTCAGTTTAATGTTCATTGTCATTTACAGACATTTCTTAATAGAAAATGACAAGAAAATTACTGGGCCTTGGTTTGATAGTCAAAGGAACCACAATATGGTGTTTTTATATATATATATATATATATATATATATATATATATATATATATATATATATAAAAAAAACTACCACCAAATTGTGAATACATTCAGGGATGCATATGTAGCTTTCTTTTCTTCTTTAATACCATCTTTGAGAAGGTAAACAAAGAAAACATTCTGTACTATTAAGGTGTGAAATTCTATTAAAAACGCACAGTAGTCAATATGTCTTGTTGCCCAATAGTACTGCTTTAATGCTACACTGTCATAATATCTGGCTTCAACGCTCATCCGGTTTAGTTTATGTATTCGCAGAGACTTCAGTAATCAGGAAATTACTAACTTTTCATCAGAAATCACGTGAATGACAAGAATGTATACTGCTTTGTTCTTATATTTATTACTACTACTAACACTTTTACAAATTCTGTAACAGAGTTTAATTTGAATATAATTTGTATATAAAAACAAAACACTAAATGTTACCATTATAAGTGATCTTCTGACATCCAATCAGCACAGTAAGTATATGGAGGAGAGACATTAGCCTACTGATACATCTCATGATGTAAGCTAGGTTGGTATTGCACATGATCGAGAGCAGCATTCAAGACATTGCTGTGAACATTTAGAATACAAATTTTGAAATAATATGTTTAGCGTATAATTATGGAGGGACAAGCAGAAATATGATGAGCTGAAGTGCATTCTTGGAGAATTCATGGGGCCTTGCTTACCTTGACTAGATTGATATAGATAATTCCACAGTTTATTTTCCTTTAAGATGGAAAGAAGAGTCTATAATCCATTAGATTATGTAGACTGTGATAACCAGTGCAATAAAGACTAATTATCAAATTATCATCCGAAACAATCAGGAGATCAACGTAAATTAAAACCTTTTACTCCTTGACAGGTTAACGGAAATAGTTACAATTTGAGAACTTCCCCTTTTCAATTAATTACATGATGACCAAATTCACTGTACAACATTGTGGTTGTCAGGAACAAATGAACTATGTATTTATCATAAGAAAACGGGAATGGTGTCACCCTATTACCTTGTTGTAGTTCTTAGCCAGCTCAAGCATCTCCTTCACAATCGTTTCATTAAGCTTACAGTGCTCACTGTAATCCTGGAGGGTCAGTCCCTCCATCCAGCTCTTCTTATGCAAGTTAAGCAACATCTAAAAATTAAATCATAAAGAGGGGTTTAAGCAGCTAACATGCAGTGTGAGTACATAATCACAAAATTAACATTGTATAGTACAGTGCAAACAACATCCCTGCAACCTGCTAAGCTGGTGCTTTTTATTCTGCCAATCCTGAGTGTTACACTGCATATCATGTTACTGCAGAAATCAGAAAAAAAAAAAAAAAAAAAAAAATGTAGCGTGGATACAACTTGTGATAGAGCTCCAAGTCTAATACTCGAGGGCATATAACTAGATCATGATTGTATGTTTATATTTCTTCAGCACTATACACTTCCCTAATATTTACTTCTTGACAATGATATTTTATTTGCCCATTTAGTTATAAATAGAGGCCTCCTAATGTGAAAAACAGAATTCAAATCAGAACAATCTCCGCATTAACATTTTATTCCAAGAAATAGTGCATACATACTGTAGATTGCGGATATGCACTTATCTTTTATGTAAAGATATATAATAACCCATTCATGAATTTAAATACTTTAGTCTTTTTGTTCCAGTTCCGAGTGATCCTTACTGCAGGCAATATATAGACAAATAGGAACATATTTTGTAGTGGATGCACTGAAAATCAGGCCAGGTCCTCTTACCAACAAATGAAATTTGTAATGTTAAACATTTTATTTTTATTTTCTTCAAATAATGACATTAAACAATAACAAAATTACTAACCTTTTGTTCCAGTTCATTTTTCCTATAGTTGATAGTAATCGAATAGTAATGCCTGTTCAACCCATGAATTAAAGCCTATAAAACAAAGAAACCATATGTCAAGTAATAAACTAAAAACTCTTTACATCAATTAAACAGTGCAGGGAACTCAAAATGGAATTCAAAACACCCGTGACAATGAAAATTAACAATTCACTTTTTTTTTTTTTTTTTTTACAGTAATAGTACTGTTAATAAACTAATTTCTTTATCAAGATTTCAGAAATGGAAATCCCATGTGATACTAATTTTGGGGGTGAAAAGACAGGTTTCTTTTCAATGTGTAAGAGTTAAATTCTGATATAAGATATGCCCTGTGATTTCTTGTGAATAACCCAGTGCCTACCAATTAATATTATTTTAGGATACCAATTAAAAGTACCACATGTTACTTTTTACTGACCATAATGGTTATTTTTAAACTGAATTACATTGTCCATGACAATGGCTATGTAGTGTTTCAAGCCACATGGGTACAAACTGCAGTTTTAGGTCAATTAAGTCAGCCATCTATTTTTTAAAGTAGTATTAGGACAAAAATAAAATAAAGGTCTCACATATTTGGAAAAAGTATTATTGAATTTATATTGTGAATAACACAGGTTACAACATTTTGGTGAAATATTTAAAAATGGCACTTGTATTTAAAAGCATAAAACACCTTATAGAGTATTACTTTTCAGATTGTGGGGAACCACAATGGGTTTGCATTATAATGAATTGCTCTGAAGCCATAAGGTTAACGAGAGGGGTCATTACAGCTGTGCAATAAGGTCCAGTAATCTAGTCTCTTGAAACTTACAAGCATGGACTTGCCTATGCCCAATCAAGAAGCCAGACCATTTCATACTCATTATGGTTCACTTTTTTTTTTTTTTTTTTTCTCAGGCAAACAATGCCAATATTTCTTAACCACTTGCTTTAGGCAAGGGAATCATTCAGCTGTATGGTTTTATTTAAACATTTATTTTCGTTCCTCTAAGATTATTACACTGCGACTATGGTATACATCCAAAATCTCTGAGGATCAACCGTGATTACCAATACCAAGACCATCTAAACCTAGAGATTTTTCTTTCTTTCTTTTAATATTTGGTGGGATCTGTTACTGGTACATAGTCAGACTGAATATACATACTTCATACAGACTTGGTAATTCAATTATTTCTACATTTTTATAAAGATCAGACTGGCCTCTTATACAATACATTGTCTGTATAAATGTCTCAAGAAAAAGTACATCTGCACTTTCTTGCTAAATCAGCACTTCATCAAGGGTCTGAGAGTCAAGAGTTTGAAGGCTACAGAATATGATTAGATTCTTCTGGTAAGAGTAGGAAAAAAGCATAACACACAAGTGCATGCATACACAATACACACACACAAACATCTTACCTGGATGGATGGCTTGTTTAAATGACCTAGGTTTGATGTTGTTTGCCTTGGTTCATGTCCCAAAACCATCATGTTGGCATTGATCAGTCTGAAGGCATCAATAACAACCTATACAAACAAGGTGTAATGTCAGATCTGTTGATAAACTGCATGCAAAAGGGCAACATCTAAAGCACTTGCACATCTGCCTTTGGCCATTTTCCAGATAATTTTAATGAAAAAATGAAAACCAAAAGGAATTTCCTGCTGGCTGCACCATCAGCAAAGCATGGGTTTAAATAGTGATTTAAGCTGACAACAAATTACAATTTCCACACACCACTTAATTTATTGGCTGGTTGTTAAACAGACAAATTAAAAGAAGTCTATATTTTCAGAGAATGCAGTTAAAATGTATTGTATAATATAATGGCATAATTGTATAGGTTGATTGTTCCTTAGATGTTTGCCACCTAGGTCTAATTTAATCAATGTGAATGACAAGGAGAGAAAAAGACTGAAAGTGAGCAGTGGCTTAGGGATTTTATCTAATGCCCAGTACTGTCACATCAATGATATGATCACAATACTCGAAATGACAACAAAATTATAGTCAGTAAGGAATGCACCCGTAGTATTCTGCTCAAGTCAGATGCTATCGCTTTTTCTGACTATAAAATAGCCTCTTCCTTGTCTGATGGATAAACATGTTCCCATCAGTGTCATAATAAGGGCTTTGCAAAGTGAGTGGAGAGTAAAGCCAAGGTTATTTGAGATTCATGACAGGTAGTGGCTTATATTACAGTGTCACTAAAAATTTAATGCGAATGCATTTAAGATTGCCACTAATTTATTTATGTGATGTTTGGAATACATTTTTACATGGTCTCTTATTTTGAGCTACTATCTATATAGCAAAAGGTTTGATAAAAAAAAAATAATAATAATAATAATAATGATGTATATATTTTTATATATATATATATATATATATATATATATATATATATATATACACACACACATACACACACACACACACACACACTTCACCTTCCAAAATTAGGACTTACATTGGTCTATTCCCACATAGTTACGCCATTTTATTTTACATGCATTAGCATTTAACATAACTTTTGTCCCTTGTGATGCGTTTCAGTCCTTGTCGTCTATTGTCAAAGAGAATCAGACCCTTCTCTGGAAAAAGGAAGCCAGCGGTCTGCAGAGGACTGCCTGGACAGTCGAGGCTTAAAAACCCTTATTAGCCTCTTTGCCAGAGATGAACGTAATGTCATCCCTAGAGATTGGCTGCTGCTTCTCATTATTGCATACCCTTTTAAGCTTAATATCAGAAATCACCCAGAAAAGCATATTTACAGTTGGAAAATACATTTGAAATAAGCCTTCAAAATAATAAATCATGTGTATAAATATATATAGGCCTGCTTTCATTACAAAACAAAAATAAACTACAAATTATACTCAATTCAAATGAAAGGAAGAGCTACAAAAGAATAGACATTTTAACAACATTACCAATATTGGTATTATGCAGTACAGTCATCCCTGTACTGAAATCCCAATGCAGTAGATTATCTGTGATTGGTACCCGTTAACATCTATTGATCATGCATGCCGTAATTCATACATTTGAGCAATTCTTATACACTGAAATGTGCATTATTAAATGACACAAGGTTTCGGTCAGTATTGTCTTACAGTCTACTGCCTGGACTCAATTTAAATTAAATCTATGCAGTTAAAATAAAGTTTGAATAATACATTTCTTAAGGATATGAGTGGGTGCGGTCATCTTTACATTTCATTTACATCAAGGTGTTTGGAGTTCACACCTTTTGACAGGACACTGGGTGAGCACAAGAACTTTGATGAACTGATAAAGTGATTCCCCACTGGAAACCATGAATAGAATAGCTTTTAAACAGGTTCTTTATAGACCTACATGGCAGTGAACATCAAGAGAACAGATGACAAAAGGGAAAATATTGCTGGTTCATTGCATTACATTTAGAAGAACAATTCAGGGAAACTCATTTTGACAAACACTTTCCCCTACATTTGAAATCTATAGGTCACCTTCAGTTCATAACATTAGAAAGCATTATTACGTAGTGGTAAGTTGAGGTCATCCTACTATGAGGATGACCTCAAGTCACAGCTTTATCACAGACATATTGCTTTTATTGTGAGTCAAAGTGCAGTTTAATGCAACTACCACCTTTGGATGACCATTGGATGTCTCTGCGATTCATCTAAAGTCAAGTCTCACCAATTACTTTCAGGTATAACAATTTAAAACTCACAAATTAGCCATTTGGAACAATAGGACTAAAATACAGTATTATGAGGGGTGTGTGTGCAATATATAAAGATAGACAATAATAGGGCCATGATTTACAAGCTTAGTTCTGCATGATAATAAAAACTTACCTGCACTATGCTTCTATGAAACAAAATGTTTCCACAATAAGTCACATTCGATAAACAAGTAAATCACATAAAAATGGCCTATAGGCCATAATAAAAACAATAATAATCACAATGAGAGAAAAAATAATAAAACGCCTCGTTAATGTCCAGTATACTAATGAGAGTAAAGTGAAGTAGGTGTTAATTATACCACAGCCAATTCCATAACAATTCAGGTGGGGCATCTTATATAGCATAGAAAAAAAAGACTATTTAGGCACCACAGCAGACAGCACAATGAAACCAGTTGAACAAGTAGTCAACAGTCACAACTGCTCGAAACATTTGTACTTGGTCTATTGCTCCATAGAGACTAATTACTAACTTAATGGAAAGCCTGTTACATATAGCATATTCATTGTATTAGCCAGGGCTTTTAAAATAAACAAGGATTATGTTAACTAGGTTTATGGATAGACAAGGTATAGTGTTGTATAACTGTTCGTGAAACTGGCTGTACTTTTGAAAAACCCACAAGTTCACCAAAATCAAATCTGTGAAATTAAATATGATCTTTGGTACATGAGTGAGACACTGATTTATACAATGCAAAATTCACAGCAGAACTGAAGAAAGTAGAGGAAAATAGCAAACTTTCACTTTGCTCTTCTTTGATAGCTGTATTTTTCAATAACTTTAGACAATTTATTCGGGGGAGCATCCCTTGCTTTGTCAAATAGATTATAGACTTTAATTGTGAAAATCAGGACCCTGTCACAATTTGTTTTAGGAATTTTTCTCAAAATATTAGGCTAACATCTGTTGATTTTTACATTTTATTTAGCTGTAGAGTTATTTTATTTTCAAAGTCCCAGCCCCCCCAAGCACATGTAATGCTTCAGCTTGTATACTTATAATTTAGTATATGCATAAATCGATCAAAGTAGCTGCCCGATGTAGGGCTCTGCAATGCTATTTACATGTGTGATTCCTGTTGTCTTCAAGTTTGAACCTTTAATATAAGGAAAGACCTTGAATATTTTGTAATTAACACATTCTCACCGAGAGTATATTTGGAGGTGGCCGCTGTGAATTTACTAGTTTATAAAGCAAATACAATCACACACACCATTTTCAGTTAAGAGGAAAAAAAATACTCTACATATAACCCTCTAAGATTAAAAGCTCATAAATAATGGGCATTGTAGTTCTATCACATTTTCCATTATCATAAATAATATGAACACAGTAAAGAGGGCTAAAAGTCTTGAGCACCCCAAACAGCCAGGTCTACAGTTGAAAAGGGGATCTTCATCTCAATAAAATAAAAATGAGTAAGTTTAATTGTGATCTAAACAAAAGAGGTTGTTAAAAAAAATGAAGGCAGTCTGGATGTGTTCTTGCATTTAACTTGGCTTCTAGGTTCATATTTATTGAAACCACAACCTGACTTTTGCATAATATATTATTTGAATCACAATAGCTTGTACGCCAATGGAGTGACTTTCACACACAATAAAGCTCCAGCAGTCTGACATCCATGTCCTGGTAACACTGTTAATACCTGTAATGCTAGTGGCAATGTGGCACAACATCCCTTCTGTATGTAAAGTGAAATTAACAGAGCAGAACCTAAAATCCTATGAAGAACAGATAAATATTTTAGTGCAATAAAAGTAACATTAAAAAATAAAAAAAAGTCACTGTTTATTGGCATTACACACAAACAATATTATAAACATATTCATGTAAGTATTTTGCATTAATAACCTGATGTAGTTGAAATATTATGTTCAGTGCAGTATATCCTAAAAGTAAACTGCATCCAATAAGTTTGATTTATTTCTTTATGAAGCATAATTTACTTAAAATACATATAATGTATTAAATCACTGATGTGTATTATTTGGGAAAAGAATTCCTAAGATATAATATCAGAAATCACAGAGTGGAGAAAAGGCCTAATGTCCCATCTAAAACTTCTTTTATCACCTGCAACTGACCTGTTATCAACTGTTCAATTTGTTGGTGGTTTCTTTAAAAATTAAGTGAAACGTGTGACCTTGGAAGTGCAGCTGGGGTTTGCGACCATTTTGTTATTTATGCTGCCATGCACTGTCAGACATCTACAAGTGAAGAACATCATCCACTGTCCCCGGTAAGCCCACAGCATAAAAAATTCAGGGAAATCTTAGTTTTTATGCCATTTTTGATGAAAAGCACACAGAAATGAAACTGACTTATGCCAAATGAATATCACTGAATCGCTGTGATTGTGGGCTTCATGTTTGTAACATTGAAATTATTTATAAAACATCAATTTTAGCTTAAGAAAAGCAATGCCATGAAGTGTGTGCATTTTCTTGGTCTCCTTAGAGATTTTCCACATATTTGGCCTGAAACCTAAAAAAAATATCTACATTTCAACAATATTCAGCATTTCTCTGTAAGGAGGTCAAAATGCTACACTGTTTCTCACACAGCTCAGACACTGCTACAGCCTTGAAATCTGCATGCAAAGCTTAGGCCAAAATGAAGAAAAAGAGCATTGAAATTAGTTATGAAACTAACAGTGATTGTGGAAACTGATTAATAGAAAGTACATTGGTATTCACATTATTTAAAGAGACTTACAGAAATCTGTAGCTTATTGCAGTTAAATTTCTCCAGTCGATTTATACATTATAACACGAAAGGGTACAACTGTAATTTGAGATTCTCAAGTGGGTCAAAGTTTTGATTTGGTCTAGGCCTTAGGCAGAAAAATCGTATGTTCACTTTTATATGAGGTTATTGTATTTTTACATAGTATGTATATCTAGAGACATTACATAATTATACTTAAGCAATCTAGATGATGCATTTAGTCACAAAAAGTAGAAATAGTGTTAATTTCTAATGTAATGTGTATTTTTTATTTATTTTTTTAAGAAAGCTGTTACTTATTTTTAACCACAATAAGAAAATGACCTTATAATACATTGTGACCATAATCTGTGGACAGCATAGGCCACTGTTTTGGAATTTGAAAAGGGAGCAAACAATAGAGTGATTGCAATATTACAACTCTAGTCTCAATTAAAATAGCATGCTGAAATCACAGCCGATCGGGAAAGTCATTATAAATGCAGCGTGAAAAGTGCGGCCTGAGGATTATCGCTCAAGCTCATGTTTAATTTATAGAGTTTGCAACACAGTCTTTTTTTCTATTCTCAAGTAAAACAGATTTAATACTAAAATAACTGACTGATTAAATATTATATACATTCTATATATACAAGTTATATATATATATATATATATATATATATATATATATACAAGTTATATATATATATATATATATATATATATATATATATATATATATATATATATATATATATAAACATACATACATACATACATACACACACATATATATATATATATATGTATGTATGTTTATATATATATTACACACACACACACACACACACACACATATATACATACACACACACATATATATATAGGAAAAAGACCAGCAAGTGATTATGCATGTTAAATAAAATAAATAGGGCATTCCAATGAAATACAAAAGGGGTAGAAATTAAATTTTACACACTGTTAAGTCAATCTGAATTACGTTAAATCAATTCAGATTTAAAAATGAACATCACAATTTACAAAAAATAAAAAGGTCTTGTTTGCTAGTGCTTTTAAACTCAGCAATGTATATCCAAACCATGTTAATTTCATAGACCTCTAATAGAATATCAATACATCAGATATTTGACAGAAGTGCATCGAAAACGAAGATAATTAGTTTAAAACCGTATAGTGAACCTCCATGATACATGCTGGAACAACACACCCCAGCAGAAGTTTAATGCAGCACAGCCCTAAGTCAATTTCTTTATGTTCTGCAGCCTCTCTTATTCACCCTCCCAATGGCAAAGCAAAATCGAATTGCCTCTCACATTTAGAGACAGCTCTGTGAAGGTGATAATAGAGCTGCTCCCTGCTGTCTTGAGGCAGGAAATAGGAAAATGGCATATGGGGCCAAAAAGAAGGAATAGAAAACGAAAGACGACCAAACAAGGGGGAAAGGAAAATAAATCACCTAGAAGAAATATTAAAATAAACCCCAGCCGCCACTGTACAGTTAAAATGATCAGTTTTGCTAGAACATACCATACATGTTAAACTTTGAATTATAACCTAAATTATAAATATTCCCACATCACATATTCACATAGTGTAATTACCTAATTAGTGGAGGTTAACATTTTACAAGTGAAGAAAATGCTCCCAGATGCTTCAACAAAAAGAAAATACTATGAAAGATTTTAGCTATAGTTAAGATTTCTCAGATTAATCCATAACATTGCTCTGTTGTCAAAGAATGAGCTTTAAAGAATCTAAACTCAGTGTACAGTGCACTCCAAAAACAATGCCACACAATAAGCTACAGATAAAAACATTTAACCAACATAAAAATGCATATATATATATATATATATATATATATATTTATTAAAAAAAACACTGTACCTTTCCTTTAACACTCTGAATAGGGTCCACCACTACGGCCACAGCGCGCTCCGACAGGGCCTCAAAGCTCTGCTGAGTGTTGATATCCACACCAGACAGCCAGCATCCGAAGCCAGGGTGACTGTGATACCAACCCACCACCATCTCGGGCCTGAAACACACAGGGCATTGAGAGGCTTAACCATAAGATCAACTCCACATTGAAAATGAAAAGGGATTGCAACAAAATGGGTATAAATTGGGCAGGCGACAAGGAAACGGGCGTGAAAGGGAAGAAAAAAAACAACATGGGTAAGAGGGGAGAAAAAAAAAAAAAAAGGATCATTCAACATGCTATAGTGAAAACATGAAAATGAGAAAAGTGCGACAAAGGAGTGTTATCATTAAGGGGATGTGCATTAGCAGTGGAAGATCATGCTTTCAATTTTTCACCCTGTTACCACACCTTCTCTGAGCCAGTTTTTACCCTTTCAGCACTTGAGACCGAATATCCACCCTTTAAATATCAATTAAATAAGCAGTGGGACTAAGAACTCCGTCAAGAAGCAATTTGCAATGTGTTGCTGGGCTGCCGAGTCTTTTGTTCACATTCATTTTTAAGTTTTTCCACAGTAAAGGTATTTGAGCAAGATGACAACTGTTGAAAGGCAAAAGGGTATAACAAAATGACTATAAGACTGTCTGAGTACTGTCTGTCTGTGAACTTTAAATATCAAACACTTGCAAATGCATATAAAACAAAGTCTAGCGTCACATATTTGTCTGTACAAAGTATACAAAAGTATGACCAACTAATTAATAAATAATGCATATTTACCTCCCAGTCTGCTTCAGCATGTCTAACATTTTTGCTTGAAAGACAGGGTCTACTGCTTCAACACTCACACCCTGTTGAAGAAAGTAATTTTGATTACCATTAGAAAATACAAATGTCAATTGATATAATCACTCACCCGAAAAAAAACTGAAATAAACCGAGATAGATATTTTGTTGACACTATCACTTCAAGTTTAACGTTTAAATGTTCAATACATTTTAGCAACCAGACATACTGTTATACTCAAATGTAATCATACAGTATTTGAGAATTTATGTGATTTTTAAACATTGATACATTGATATAATTTACTGAACAATGATCAACTGTATCAACAATATATTTACAGAGTTTGCTGAAACATTATTCAACCTAAATAGAGTAAAGAACTGGTGTGTGCCACTTCATAGAAATTGTATTAAGATTTATGCATTTACAGATTTAAAATACTACTGCATCTACAGTATTCTTAAATAATATAAACATAACATTAAAGAATGTATTCAAACACAAATTACACCACTGGAAACAGTTAACAGGAAAACATTAGCAGACCAAGTGAAAAGATTATGGTGGGTGGGAGGGGGAAAAAAAACACAAACTTAGCAATTGTACATTTCTTATCAAGAATATATTATTTTGTACAGAAACATATATATATAAAAAAGCCTACTCACAGTTCCTGACTGAGGCATAGCAAAGACATCTATCACTCTCACAGTGTAATCATCGACAAATTCCCCAAGCATCAAACCCATGACTTCCATTGGAACACCAGCCCGGCCGTGTTTCAGCATCTGTGCAATAAAAACAACGGTTTCTGCAGCAATACAAATCATTTTACCATTTTAAATTATTTTATTTTAAAAAGAAAGACAGACAACCAAATTCTTTCCAAAAAAAAAAAAAGTCTAATTTGGCAAATATTTTAGCTCACACCTTTATCAGTTTTCTGATTTACAAGGAACAACAAAAGCATGGGATTGCCATAGGTTTCAAAACAACATCTTAGTCCTGAGTAGATGCATCTTTGTATGTCAATATAAGAATAGGTGTGGGTGCTTTGCAATACATTTACATTTTTTCCATTTGGCTATTTTGGTAATATCAATAACACATTGTTATAGTATATAAGTTAGTGTTTTGTGAAGTACGTTGGTTAATTAATCTTTCATGGCTTCACTGGCTAAGAAATGACAGAGATGTGTTTTGATATATTGTAATAGGTTTTCATTCTTGATTCTGTAAAATACTGTTACAAATGAACTCCGAAGTAAAGGTACAGGTTTCCAGAGGAACGTGTTGCTAACTGATAACATTTCTATTATGCAGTGTTCTGTCAGAGTGTCTAATCGTTTAATTATTTGACTATCCAATAATGCTTTTCAGAAACTGCAATATACTATGTTGCAATTCAATTTCACAGTTATGGTATTCATTTACAGAGATGGAGAAAAGAAAAGAAAAAACTAACTGATGTAAGCATCTCCACTATGTTCAGATATAAATTTAAATTTCTAAACTGATTAATTCCTCTGCAAGAAGAGCTAGCACTCAAGTCTTGGTCATGAATTAGTCAAATATAGTAGTGTAAAGGTTAGGTAGAAAAGCATTGTACCTCAATATACTTAAGGAATTCTTTGCTGTGCTTTTTTCAATGTGTTTATATGTAAACAAGACGACTACTGAAGAGATTAACCTAAATAAACTTTTTTAAATGAAATTTAACTAGTTTGTGGACAACCATAATGGTGACCCATGACCTTTTCAACTGTTGTAAAGCATAAAATCATACTTGAAAAATAATGACATTTCACCATGCATTATCTACAAATTGCATAACAGCTACATTATGAATTAGGAAACTGCTTAATTGAGCAATCATGTTTAATAATAAGCATTACTTTTCCATTGTTTCCCTGAATGACAGTTAAAGACTTTCAGTGGCACATGTGACAAGCACTTTTTTCTTCAAAGCAGCCTGCAGGATAATTTGAAACTGACAAGTTACCACTACAACATGGAGGTGACATGACACGGTCTTCAAAGGCAAAATAATCAATGCTAAAGTAAAAAAAAGAATTCAAACAGTGATCTGAGGTATATTACTTAGACTACTGACATAACCAATTATTTTATTTTATTTTTTGTGGAAAATATTGTTTTCATTAGCCAATGCAGTTTATAAATATGATACTTGAATTTCCTTACCTTCAGCAATGCAAGGGAAGAGATGTACACCTGCTCAGCTGTATCTACTGCAGGGGCATCTGTTGGAGGGCCCTATGAAAAAAAAAAAAAAAAAAAAAAAGATTAATTTCCAAATCTATTTGAATGCTTTTTTATGGGTTTTATAAAGACTGCAGTTAGTACTTAATAACACATATACAATGTACACAATGACAATCCATTAAAACTCAAATAAATAGATGCTACTCCAGAATGCTGCCGATTAACTTATTTGTGAAATTGTGAATCACAGTTTTTAAATGTCTATTTATTTATGGTGTGGGTACTTGTGACTAACAATACCCTGGAAAGGAGTTAGAGATTTCAGATTATACTTGCTGAATTCTAAAGATTGCATTACACTCCCATTACACAGCAGTCTTCTTCAGTGGTTATAATATGACCCTAATTACCTCCCGTTAGGATCTCTAGATAAGGTGCCTAATTAGAAAATAATGGCACACCTGAAATGGTACTACAACAGGAATCTTCATTTCAACAGTACACTGATTTATGCTGAACTACAGTTCAGTCAAACCTGTTTCATTGTTTAAATTCATAGCTATATTTCTGTGAAAAAAGTAGAAACCATTTATCTATCATTTACTGGACAGGAATGATGTTGATCTAATAGGGCTATAGAATCTACTAACACAATTCCCAAAATATCCACATGGACTACAGGTTACAATTTCATAAATATAACGCTACATTAGATATCCTGAAAATACGAGATAAAAAGCTATGAGAAGGTATATTTAGTGAAAAATTTAAAAAAGTACCAGAGCACCTAATAGAACAACAGGATGGCTAGTGACGCAAACCACTGTCATTTTCCCTTTGTCAAAAGGCTTTGATTCAGCAATTATCTGTGCGATTCTAATGGTGGTGTGAAGTAAACACCACTGGGCTGAGTAATAAGCAAACAACAATCTTCCTGGCACTAGCGGTTCAAAATCTAAAGATAACTTGCAGATTAGGGCATTGGGAACACTTTGCAGGTATCTACCACAGGTACAGCAGGAGAGAATTGTGTTCATTATCCCCAGGTAGAAAAGCTGTGAACAAAATACACAGCTATTTGTCTTGTGCTAAATTAAAAAAATTAACACAATTTCTTCCAGATCATCGATATACTGTCACATACTGCTAAATGTTTTTGTAATATTTTCTGTGCTACTTCACTAAAACTTACAATGTATATATTTTTGCATTAATGAAACAGTGTTATTATCATGTCTCATAACACAGTTGGATCACATGGCATGATTCCGATATTCGAAAGTGGATTGTACAGAAGCTGCTCGAGACATTTTCATTTTTACATTTCAATAATTAATCATGAAGAAAAAAATGTATGTTGCTATTACTTATTTGCTAGATTTTGTTTGTGCAGGATTGAAAAAGGGCTTGGTACTATCCTGAGAATAGGCAGATTTTATTCTTTGGAGGGCAGGAGAGTAAGTGTAGGAAACAAGTCCAAACTGGAAGATTCAAATGGGCAACTATTCTACTCAAAACAGTAGAGTAACTTATTGCAATTATTTGAAAAAGTTAAAGATTTTTAAAATCACCTGACATGCAAATTGTTGGTATCAGTGCACCTGTCACAATATAGGGAGGGACAATGTATAGAAGCACATACAAATAAATCAACTGAAAAAACATATTACTACCACACATTAATTTGCTACTAGAATTTTTATTCAATACACAACACTCTGAAATGATGTTAGAAAGACTATTCTTATACGACAAAAAAGGGAATGCACTGATCCATCAATGCTCATGAATTTCAAAAGATGGATTTAAATATCAACATAATGTAATCTGTTTAAATTGTTATTAGAAAAAATAATGTTTATTCCCCCCCAATTTAGCCATAGTTACTAAATAAGCTGCTTGCTTCCAATAAGATACAGGCTAGTAGGAAGTCATACGTATAGTCTAACGTAAGTGAAAAAACGATTGTGCAGTTCCGATATCTTAAATGTATGAAGTGATTCACCATCAGACGCCCTCAGATGTGGCTGAAGATTTAATGGAATGTTTCATAATCCTTAGGAATAGCTCTGAGAAGTACCTTGAAACACAAGAACAACAAATCTGCTTATCCCATGTTTGTACTTCAAAACCATGTATTTGAGTTGTGTAGACTCCATAGTTCAAAACGGTTATAGAAAATGTAATTTACATAAGATTATTGAACACCTTTTTACTTAAGTGCATGTGTGAGGCATTAAACCTATTTCCAGTTTGTTAAAATGCAACCCAAATGAAGGCAAATGTGTAATAAAACCACAAAGACAAAGAAACAGCAAGAACATTGGCACAAGAGTGATAGATCTCCTGAGGACTGATTAGACAAACAGAAACCAGTAACATTACATATGGTATGCCACTTTCACAGCTTCAGTATTAAGAAACATAAAATGTTTCCTCTCACCAAGAAAGGCTGATGAAAGCCAGCTTTACAGTTCAATTCCCATAAAAAGTAATGCTTGCATATTCATCCTGTATCAGTGCTGTGATTTCTGCATGCCATTTCTTTATATGTATGAATGCAATATATGTGTTAAGAAAACTATTGTTAATAACAATAATATCACCATCATCAAGATGGCTCATGAAATATACCAGCAGACTCTAACAGAAAAACTTGGACATTAATTAAGCCCTCCACCCACCACTGTGAGGAAGTGTCAGTCAGTAAACTGGTCTGCCAGCATGGCTTTAAACTTTGCCCCAGCCAGATGGTTTATCAACACTATACAAAATTTCTAGATATGTGGGTAAACCTTAATAGTAGAGATCATGTTTATATAGACACGAATAAATACTTCAAAGCATAAAAAATACCTTAATCTGTTGTCCCGTAAATCAACTTAAAAAAATAAAATAAAAGCATTCTCTTAATTTGATTTTTTACAGTGGTTGGAAGGATGAGTTTGCTGTTATTTAAGTAAAAACATTGCAGAGAGATAGCATTTGGACTGCTTGAAGCTGCTCTTGTTGACAAAGTGTTAAGAAAAGGCATTTGTCATCGTAACAGCACAAAGCTAGCACCTCAAAGTGTTATCAACTAAGTCCTTCTCTGCAAATTTGTTAACACTATTAGATAGATTACTGCACCTTTCCCATGGTGTGAACTGGTATCAATTATTCAGCTATCCTTTGATTATTATATTTTAATAAAATACCTGCTGATTAATTGTGAACCAAAGTGTTATTGTGTGACTGGGTTCATTGGCACTATTTACTTTGCACTCATATAAAGCTATATACTAGGATTTTTTTGTTTTTTATTATTAATACAAAGGCAGTTGTAGCATAAGGATGTCCATGTTACACATTGCCAAAGGTGTTTCTGCATTCTCTTTTTTATTTTTTTAAATCATAACCTCTGAAAGCACATCAGCAGTACCTGCAAAAGGGACTCAAAGGAAAACAGAATACCCTTTGTGATTTTCACCTGGAGTGTTGGAAATTTCACACCCAACTAAAGTGTTGTTTAGCACACCAGTCCAGCTTTATAAACATGCACTGAAATCATATAAATGCATTGGATGGTCCTTGAAAATAATTAGTATCTAAGCTATGCAGTGGATATAATATACCAGCCTGACGATGCATCTTTCCGTGCACTACCAAAAAAAGACTGAAAAAGGAACACACATACAGGGATATATTAAATAACTGTTCAATTATCTTGGTAAGCACAATTTACATACTGTGGGTAAATGCTTTTAAGAAGGAAAAGTGGAATTTTCACATTCCAACTTAACATTTCAAAAACCAGATCCATACTAATAAAAAAGATTGGGATATTTAAAATAAAAGTTAATATCTGGCTTGTCTGCCTTATGTATCGTGAGAGAATAGTTTGTTTAAATCTTTTAAAGTACTGAATATTCAAAGAGTAAAAGTAGAAAACAAACTGCATGTAAACCGATCCTCCTCTCATTCCTTCTGTGATGTTCAGAGGCAACCTGTTATTGGAGGTGTTAATTGGCAAATTCAGTACAAGTCAGGAGCATGTTCCCTGTCGTCCTAGCCCAGCAAGGCTAGGTCATTAAACTGGAAATGGATTCTTTCATGATGCCTTAACCCTTTGAAGGCTTGGTTTCTATAGGTCTTGTCAAAAAGTACTCGGGTATTAAACATATTATGGTATATAAAGATTAAAGCCCACTAAGCTACATCAAATTTAATTATTTTGTTGTTTCATTAAAACTACAACACTTTGATTTAAGGTTCCAGATTAAAATACAAAAAATGCTACAAATATCTTCAAAGGATTTAGAAGATTAAAATTCTATTATTTTTCATCTTTTCAAATAGCAGGTTGTTTTGACAATAACCACATGTACATAATTATGCTGTACTATATTTATTTTGTGCATAAGATAACTGGAGCAGTATTTATGTACTGTATAGCCATTACAATTAAAACATCTGAGCTAGACTAAATTTAAAGAGAAGAACTGTACTCTCCTAATTACTTATTAACCTTATATTATTAGCCTCATGGACAATTTTTCATGAAATTATACACATGATCTTTAATGTACTGTCCAAGATAGAAGATGTAAGATGCTACTATGTTCTCCTGAAGCTCAGTTGTATACTATGTATCAATACGGAAATCACGGTTCCTCCTGAAGAGTATTAACAACTTGTACGAGCTGGAAGACAGGACGGACGTTGAGGTCTGCATTTGATATGATGGTCCCATAAAAAAATCAGACTTGAATGGATGCAGCAGCAACAACAACAACAGCAGCAGCAACAACAACAAAAAATCTCTATGGAAGCCAGCGGCACGAAAATCTGTGCTGAAAGTTTGACGCACTGGGGCACATTTATCATTCAGATGAATGAAAATTGTATGTATATTAAAATAAAGGCTACTTTTTACTTTAACAACCAGATATCTCACCAGATAAATAGTATCAACTATAAAACACATTTGACTTTATTTTATCTTTGGCTTCAATAAATAAGATTTCTTGGACCCAAGGACAAAACTTATTTTTAACAATATCGTAAGACAGACAACACGTATGCTTCTTGTTCAATGTCTCATTCATTAAGGATGGTTTAATTGTTACTGTTACTTTTGCTAGTTAAGGTGTTTAATTACAATACATCACACCTAACGCCATTTTTGAATGGCAAAATGCAAAATACATATATACTTATTGTTAGTTTTCTAAAACAGCCTGTACGGAACGTACTTATGACACAATAGCCTTACATAAATTACCCAGTTCACAAGTCTGGCAAAATGTTTAGATGCCATGTAGACAGTCCCCCCCCCCCCTTGGAGAATTTCCTTTGGGATTCTTGTTGAGATCTCGCCGCTACCTCTGTCATCACTTTCTGTATCTGCCAAAATTACACTCCAAGATCAGAGTTTTAAACTCACCACAGAAACAAACAAGGAATTTGTGACAATTTTTGCTTTCAGCCTGTGAAAGGTATTGATAGCTTGTTTTGAAATTTGAATGTGGCACATGGCAACTCTGACCGTGCCACCGGAGGTGCCTGCCCAGTTCAATGCGTTGAACTACATTATTATAGATTAATATAGTGTTATACTGCTCTCATCGAGATTAAGTTCGTCTCCTTTAGGCCCTGAATTAACAGGAATTGGGATTTAACTACAGCGACTACACAAAGAAAGACCAATGTTATAGATTAAACAGATATCTGTCAATATCAATCAAGAGACACTGGTGTCTAAATAAAACCTGTTGATTTCAGGGTTTCGGAAGTGTTCAAGTTTGAGGACTAAATTGAACAAAATACTTGAGACAGGTGCAAATTAAATATAAGATTTTAAAACGTACATATATTTTTTTAAATGTCTTTTTTTTTTTATTAGGTTTGAAATGATGAATTGACTCCTGACTCCTAGTATTTTGTGAGAGGAATTACCCTTCAATTAGCCTACATGTACATTCTGAAAGTCCAGTCCACACCATCAGTTTTTAAGGACTAAAATGATAAGTGGGAAGAATAATCATAATTTAAAAAGCAATACATTTACAACACCCCACAAGAAAATGGTAGACACCATACCTGACCCAGTCCGGGCATTCCTCCCCCAAGCCGCAGGAGTCTGTCCATGTTTCTTTAAAAGAAAATAAACGCAAAGTTATTACGCCTGATACTTTCTACACAGTTATCCATGTAATTCACCTTCAATCTTTAAATGTCAAAAATATTGGTGGTAATTATAACACAACATCAGATTTCCTGTTAATTAACACCACATACTAATTCAAGAATCTGTCTTCCTTGCTAATTAACAGACCCGTTTTATGCTTTGTTTTAAAGGTTACCCTAGTTTACTGCAGGCCTATACCTATTCAGTTTTCAATAGGTTGCACTCACCATGCTATTGAAGGCTATTTGTATTTACAGAGTGATAACATTCATGTAAAAAAAAATGTAATTTGTAGTGTTTTATTAGTTTAAAAATAACTGAAAAAAGGATGCACTGCATTTACATGAAAAATAAATCCTAATTAGTAACTTGGATGCTAATTAACTTGCAGCTTGTCAGTTATAATCTATACTGCATCCGAGTTGTGGTGTCACCCGATATGATTCTCTAGGCAGATAGGTTTTATTTAATTTAATGTCTCACTTTATTACTTCAAATATGTCTCCATGAATGTTACTATGGGATACAAGAAATTATTTATAATAAGACATATGTTAAAAAAAATAAGGAATGAGTACTTAATGATGTCAAGACTTTCAGATAACTACATTATACAAATGCAGTGAAGCCACTTGCATCAATACATAGTTGTTGTTAAGGCAGTTAATATATGTAAATTAAATACAAATAATACAAGGGATATCAATTACTAGTGCACTCATTTGAGCAGTATGTTTGAGCAGCATGGTATTTAGAACACAGTACACCCAACCTCTCCTTTTTCTTTCAATTATTGGGTATTATATTATTGTTAAATGTATGTTTTATTCCTTTTCCATCATGTTTAGGCAGGGTCTTAAAGCTGCAGGAGAAACAACACAAGACGAGGTGAAACACATGACTGCCATAAGGAGCTGTGCATTTCTCTAGAGGTGGAAGAGAAAGTAAATAGCTACAGAGGTAGAAAAGCTGCTTAGGATTCTAACAATATTAATAAGAAGGTGGATATTTTGCCATTTTCAAAACTGCTGTAGACCCCCTTGAGTGTTCTAGAAAAACAGCATAAGTACATTTTCTGGACAGATCTAAATAAAAATAAAATTGTAAAAACTGTAAGCACACTTAATTCAAGTAATCAAAATGTCCCAATAGAAAGTAATGTTGGTCACATTATCAAGAGCAGAGGAAGGAAGTTCACAATAGATACTGAAAAATAATTCTGGTCCAATTCCACCTGCCTCACAATACCTGCATTTTTATTATTTTTGCATTTTGACCTCAAAACATGATTCTCATTCTGCCTACTAAGCACTCAAACACTGTACTGAGGAGGAAGAAAGCTGTCAATCTATTGCACAATTTAGACAGTTTACAAACTTTTAAATAGGAACACATATTAGAACATAACACAAATAACCAATGTGGAATCAGCTAATCAACCTTCTCCAGTAAAGCCCTAATTATATACAGAAATAGATGTTGTTCTTTGTTTCAGCCACTGACATGGTATATAGTTACTTTTGGTTGCACTGTTCAAGACTATAAATAAGTAAGCAAAATAAACTGATGAGAATAAATACGTTTTGAAACCACTGTACAACAATGTCACCAATTCTGCATCTCATATAGCACTCAACACATTAGAATCAAAAAGCAAAATAGTTTAGGAAGAAATTAATTTACACGTTGTGATAAATCTTCTTCTAAGAAAAACAAAAAATATAAAATTAAAACTACTATTTGGGTTGGCTTGGATCTTCCTTGGATTTACAGTAAAACAGCTCTACAAATACCCCCATTTCCTTTGCTTAGTCACTATGATGCCAAGTCTTATTTATGCATTAGCATTGTAACCTCAGATAAGATGAGAAATATATTTTTTCAACATTATTCATTTGTGACTTATAAACTAAATAGTTAATTATTGTTTTATGTAATTCTATGAGCTTATAAGAGATTACACACATACAGCCAACATACAAACACACACACACTTATATAGACATATATATATATATACACACACACACACAAACATACAGTAACTTCGTATTGCTACAGAAACCTGGTATCTTCCACATATTACACTATATACCCAAAAGTATACACAATTAGATTTGATAGTTATTAGTGTATAACACTGAAACTTTCTAGTTTGTTAACTTACAGCCCTTGTCACCTGTCAAAACAAAAACGCATTTTCTTTCCTAAGTTCAATCGTAGAAAAACATAACGCTTGTCACAATATGTGCGAAAAAGCAACGTATTAAACAAATTGTCGGTAATAACCAACACAGAAACAGATGTT